>NC_051132.1:11850071-12191998 GCF_014839805.1 Manduca sexta
AAATGTATTACACTTGCTTACCTACGAAAAGAAAAAGTCCCTTAACTGATTATAATATAAATTAATTAATTATTTTAAATTTTCGAATCGATTTCGAATCGTTCTAAACAATTTTAAATATGGAATATTTTTGAATATCGAATCACGTTGGCCTTCAAGACCTAAACCTAGCTAAACTATCAGTACTACTCAGTATAAACGCAGCACGGACACGCACACAGCACGCCGCATTATCATATCACACTAGCTACCAACTAGCGTACCTGAGCATGTACCACGCATACGCATATATTACGCCGCTCGTACTGCGGGTGAAGGGTTTTGATACTTTAACTGTGAGGATTGTATGGATAATGGTGTTAACTTATGTCGGATTTTTGCAGTATACTAAATCTAATATATAAAACGTATATATCGCAGTTTAATTTATTTAGGTCGATATAGATTTAGTAAAAGCTTCAAATATTTTACACTTTGTAAGAGACAATTGGACTGGCCGACGGCAGTTGTATCTATTTTTATAGTATAAACTATATAATATTGTACAGACTTTTTCTAAGTTTATAGTTCTCATATAATAAACTTATCTGGACTGAAATATATATAATAATCTATCTTTTAATGCGGTGATTAACTTTCAAATTAGTGGTGATCGACATAAACTGGCCAATTAACAAAGTAAATATGCAATTATCGACTGCAATTTAATGAAACCGCTCTATTACATTCACGAAAACCCGACAGTAGACTCTCCATGGTAATAAAGGATGTACTCTATGCACCAATTTCAAATCGTACTACCATTAAAGTGTGATAAGAATAATAAACATCCAAACTTTTAGTATTTATAGAAGAAAGAGAAACTTCATAATGTTATAAAATTGCTTAGTTCATCGAACTAAGTTCGTAGCGAAATGTGGGTCAAACGTTCGCCAGATCGACCTATATTAAGGATTCAATGCACTTAAACCAATAAATTCACTTATTTTCCAACAGGTGGAACCTTACCTTATTGACACTAATTTTAAATTGCAATAAATACAATATGTAGGTAATCATTTACTAGGATTACATGAAATTATGAGTCTTAAAAATAAAAATCAATTTTTTACAGTTCACATTCGGAATCCTAATGATTACGACGATGTCGTGATGCCAAAGTACCAAGACGAGTGAGTCGCCACGCGTCGACGAGCGCTATATGGGTCTTGGCCAGGCAACTTTTCTTGCACACTTAGTACTAACGGCAAGCTGTCATACGCTTATGTTATCCTGGTACATTTCATATGTTACTACGGTCATTAATTATGAAAAATTACATTGAAATTAATCAAATTGATTTGTAAAATAAATGTATGAATTGATTATAATGATATTCTTATGGCAAAATTAAGTCATGGACATTCAAATTCTAGATATCATCATAAGTTATATATGCAATTATGCTTCTTACATTATGAGTAAATTATCAAATAGATTATTAATAGTAACCGAAATAGATACAATTTGACTGATATCCATACTTAAAACAGCTATTTTTGTGCTCAACGAATTCAAAATGACAGAGAATTTAAAGTTTAACCATATTCGCGTACAAAGTTGAATATAAACCTTTTACAAACTCGAAATGAGCGCAATTTAACAACTGCTGCACTTAACAGCTTTGCAGCGAAAACATTTCGCAGCAAATAGATATGCTTAGATAAGTGATTGTCGTGTACACCTATTTTTTGCTTAAAATGCAATAGATATCGAATTACTGATGATTTATTGTTATTTATATGTCACTAATTACTAATATTGTCTGATCGGCAATATTTTACGTAGGTAACGACGTAATTAGAATTTTAAATTCGCAAACGAAAATTTTCCAATTACAAGGAACTTTGTTTGTTTCATGTGTACTATTTAGATCAACTATACCTAAAGACGTCAATGGATTTTTGTCACTAATCATCGTGGTTTTAAGAGCTATATTTAGTTTGATATAATCATTCCCAAGAATTTGCTCTTTAAATAACATAACGGGTTGTAAAATTGCCGCTAGAATCACCACTCGCTCCACTTTTTAATACCAAAAAGGGCGCGAAACCGGCCCCGTTCCATTCAACCAAATAATAAAAACTGTTGATAAAGAACTATGGAAACTGGTCGCTGTTTACCACTACGTGTTGTTACGCAACGCGAACGTGTTTAAAAAAGAAACCAGACTTTGTACCGTAGCTTTCTTAATGGCGGCATGCGAAATGGCATTATGTCCTTTATAATTCGGCATAATAAAACGCGTTCGTTGCGTGAGAGTACGAAATGTCAATTAAAAAATCGCACTGGCTGGAAATGTTTTTTGAATTTCGGCGCCATTATTGAAAATTGACATTTTATTATACTTTTACTTCCAAAGTTCAACTCAAATTGTTTGCACAAGTACACTTTCTTGTTATATAAATCTGAAACATCACTGCATCTCATTATGTTACGTAATTATGTAAATTATTAAAAAGAGATTTCCGTTTTCAATAAAAGGAATAATTCTCTGCACATTTAAATAACATAAATATCAATAAATACTGTTGCACCTTATAATTAAACTTTTTTTAAAAAAGGTTACATAATCTGTAAGAACAAATTAAAAAGTAAAGTCTCATATAAAATCTACGTCCTTATTGTAAACGCGATAGCTTAACAAGAGAGACTGTTACCGAATTTTAATTGGCCACTTTCATCGCGCAACTTTCGATTGCGTAACGTCGAAACGGAATGAGAAACAATTATGTATATATTAATACACCGGAAAAAGATGTGCTCACTTTCTACGGATTTTTAACAATATTTTTATTATATGCGCTCACGCAATAATTTTATTTCCGCGTTATTTTTCTCATCTCGCAATTTAGCGCCGAGATCTGTTTGTGATAAGCTAATTTTATGGATTATTTTACATTACCCCAGTATTACACGTTTTTGAACATTTAAAAGCTATTGGGCGTATTTATGAAATGATGATGACTACTATTCCTCCCTAAGCAGAATTTCGGCCATATTTCCGAAGAGATATTATAGTGCACAAGTTTGTACCTAATACACAGGTGCACTCTCTGTTCCTTCACTCATAGTCTGATGAGACAGCAATCTAACATGAACAAAGAAGATAGACATGAGAGAAGCAGGACCGACCGTTTTACGTGCTTTACGAAATACAATTTAAGGATATCCTATATCGCCCTAGTACAAAACCCAAATCCATTATTTTTAAAACGGATTGGAAGACAAGACTGTTTGCAATAATATACTGCAACATGATTCGATGGTTTCTTTGTTTGCCACTTCATCTAAGCTGTGCTTTTGAAGAGATGCTACCTTTGATATATATGTTAGGAAATATTTTGTGGATTGTTGGTAATTTGATAATGAGCCTAGGATTGGTTTTGTGTGTGTGTACACAAGCTCTACTATTGTATGATGCGATGAGCGCAATCTTACACGCGTCTTATTAGTATTTGAATATGACCATTATGTATGAGTGGATACTAAAAATAAAAATATTTTATTTTTTTATTAATTCTTGGAATTCAGAATAAACTCATAATGTCGTTTCTAGGCACTATCAAATTTACAATACATTATTTACTTTCTAAAGTGTAATTAATTGCTTTTTAATCTTTATTTTTGTGTTCATTATGCGATGGTTTTAGAATGCATATTAGAACGAATGCTTTTAAATTCTATTTACATTAATATAACCATCAATATGCGAAAATTCAAATAAAATGCTCTTAGTCTCTGACTTACTTTCACTTTTAGTGTGTTGAAAATATAAAATGTATTTAAAATAATATTTAAATGTTGGTAGAGACAAAATAGTAAAAATACTGGTAGAAATACAAGAATCAAACACGACCTACTACAAGTTAAATTGAATTATAGCAGTAGTAAAATAACGATTAATAAAAAAACTGTATTATAAACGAATACATCAAAAATTCACGTAGGGATAGATCGATTTGGCCTATATATATTTCGAGGTAAGGTAACTCTTAAGACTAAGAAGTAGGGTCTAAATTATATTTCAGTAAATTGCTCCACCGATGGAAATTATTATCTTCAAAAACCGATAGTTGTGTTTTTCAATCTTTCTTTATAGAATTTGGAAAACAGGTTTACTTTAGGCTTCCTACAATACTGCGTACGAAATGCCATATTAAAATATCATTACATCGGTTTATGAGTTTGGTGTTACGCTATTCGTGAATACGCAAAACTTACTACACATAACACAACCCAGCTTTATTATATATTATTTTAGCTTAGCTCGAAATAAAATACAGATTTTTTAAATCGATAAAGTATATCGAATGATATCGATTAGAATACACACTAGCCTCGAAACGTGACTCACTGCTTTGAATCACTATGGTTTTACCTTAAGAGGTTTCATTTTCCGAAGTGCGAGCACTCCTTTACTAGAACATTATGTGGCCAAACATTAACTTGATAAAGCAGCCTGATTTATAGTATTAAAAGTTTATCGTGGCATAAGGAAGATTTCAACACTATGGTATCGTATATTTTTAAGGTTTTTGAAATGAAAAATATGATTCAATGAGTCTGACCAGAGCACCGTTTCATATTATAACCGAGCCAGGAAAGTGTCGGACAAAAAAATATTCTTTGTATCGAAAAGTAGACTATACTAGATGTTGCTGGAACGACATTTGACCGCCATTATCTCATACTTTTCAATACAAAGAATATTCCTTGCCTGATACGTTCCTAGCACGGTCCTAGTACGAAACGGTGTAGTAGGCAGATTACTTTAATGCTATTTATTTTTTTAGTGATATACTTGATATATCTAGCACTTTTATAATAAAACACGGATGGTGAATAAATAGATCTCTGGTTTAACATAAAATTATCAAATATTTGTTTACAGCACCGCACTATTTTCATTATTTTCAAATGTCGATCTTGAGCGACTTAAAGTCGATTGTACTTTCTTATATTAGTCCAAGGACCTTTTTTAATATAAATTGTCGGTACTATGGATTATACGTATGTGAGTATGGTGTGTAATTGTTTTTTTATTACATATTTTTTTAAGTTTTGAACTTTCATATAACTGTTTTAATATATGGTCATTATGAAAATTTCAAAAGGGAGATGAAAATGCATAACTTCATTCGTAATATATTCTTTTATATTGAAATTTAAATGTTAGAAAGAGATAAAAATGTGAAATCCGTGGGACCAACGTTAATTCGTTAATTAATGAATATGAAATAAAGTTATTGACATTTTCAGTTACTCTACAAACATGAGCTTTTGATATCGTTCGTTGCGGTTCATATTTGGTGAGAGTATTTAGCTTTCGTATATTTGGATCCGTTCTATTAGGTTGTAATAGCTCTGTATGGCAAAAAATCTTTTATATGTTAATGGAGAAAGTTATTTGGATGACTGATTGGTTCCAATTTCGAGTTTTGTCAAGTCTAATAATAATTTAGATTTTTTAAAGAGATAATTAATGATGCTATAAATACATGGTTTTGATGAGTGGTCGAGTGGCCCTCGTCCCCCTCCTGCCCGCATTCCCGCGTCCCTACTACTCCCCTGTTCTCATTCCCCGCTGCCTTGTGCGGTGATCAATCATGAAATTACCTTTAATGCTCCCACCTGAAGTGTGTGGTTGTTGGTTCTGTTGCATGTTGCTCTTGCGCTTCCAGCTTGGTGCTCACCGAGTTCCACATATCGAACATGTTCAGCATGTTGGACCCGCCCGGGACCAACTCTCACTCTCGCTGGACCATTACATTCGCCGGTTTGAACACGCACGCACTCGCACATCCATCTTCGTTAATCTGCTATATGCACAAGTGTCAAAATTGTTCGTTCGTAAAAAAGTCTTAAGGCTACGCACTGATCCCCGGTTATAATTTTGTAATAATTATTATTCAATAATATTGCATTTGTTATAAATATTCATCTACATAATATAAACTTTCTCAAATGTTCAACTAATGTAAATACGCTATATTCTCCCACGTACCGTTAAATATCAGTCTAAGATTTCGTTTCGTAAGGTTGGGTTTTGTTCGGGAAGTAGTACATCGTGGGTTGCTATTTGTGAATTATTTTTAACTATTCCTCTGTGATTATATTGCGTATAAATTTCGGTATAATGTGATATATTCTGAATATTGTCTGGTTATATTTCATACAAAATGGTCCGTCATCAATCTGTACTGTATGTGATTGTTGTAAAATGTTCCGTAAATCCGTTTTTCCTCTTCATAGTTCGTTCACGCGCCGATTATGCCACACGTCGCCCTCGCCGACCGCACGGTTACAGATGCGAATTAGAACACAAGAACGCGAACGCGGCACGCATTATCATAATTGGAAATTGTCGAATTCGGTATACGCAACTCGGGTGCGTTTCTCTAAGCGGTATGAGTTATTGCGTCGTATTTTTAGAATTCTCTATGTCGCGTTCTCGCATGCACTGGAGTGCAGTTGCATCGGTTTCAGCTTCAGTTTCATGGGGGTGGGGCTCGGCGCGCGTGGGGTGGGCGTCGGAAGTGGCAGCGCGCACTGCGCAGGCTCGGAATCGATCCCGCGTGCCCACCGAGGTATCCTAAAACACTACTTTTCTTCGCTATGTGGGTATGCGAGCATGGCAGCGGTTGTCTATGGTGTAGATATGTATGCGCCAGTCTATTATGTCATTCACTTTGATGTTGCTGTGGGTACTTTGTTGCTATGCTGTATGGAACTGTGCGCCGTGCGGGCTGTGTGCAGTGTGCAGCGGTTCTACCTTTGTTGTCCCACATACGTTTTATTGTCCTCATAATGGTGTATTTCTAAATAAAAATATTCATCAGTGCCTTTCTTTTTGAGAAATACTAATCTATAATCAGTAAAGCTATTAACAATCCATAGCCTGATATTTGCGAACTATATTCTAAATTATTATTTGCAAACTATAGCATCTCGAATGCATTTACGTGCAATTAAACGGACATTAATATTAATTTATTAATTGTACCATATTAAATACAATTTGTATACTTTTAGCATCAATTAAGTTCCATCGAGAGAATAATTTCAGATGTTTATTATATTCAAGCAAATTAGCCGGTGATAGTTAATTAAATACAATATTATGCAGTGTTTCACAAGTTTTCTGTCTTGGGCAACAAGCGAACACAATTGATAATTTAAATTGAAACTTGTTTGTTTTGTTAAATAAAAACGAAACTTATAATGATTTGTGCTTTGAGTCGAGAGCCGAATGACTAATTTGGATTTCTTCAAACCACAATTCGAAACTGATAGCTATCGAAAAAATATAACAGTTTGGAATATTTGTATGAAAAATCTGAAAAAAACTTTTTAAACTATGTTACCTACGTTCCATGTGGGTGATCATGTAAGAATAGCGAAATATAAACATGTATTTAAAAGATTATGAATCTAATTGGAGTGATGAAACTTGTGATTTCTTCTCTTCTTCGAAAAAAAATATTTGCAATATATGTTACCATAATACACAATAAAGAGGCAAAATACATTTTTCTTTAATTATCCAAGAGATTAAACCAAATAAACAATAACTGTAATAAAACAGGAAGCGCATGTTTCGTTTAATGACATCTTAAGACAGATGCGAAGCCGAAAGCGCGAAAATTCGGCGAAAACATTAACCGACTGCATGTGCATGCCGACACATCCATTACGTAACTGGGGCGAATTAACTGCCCGTCTTATTAACACCGATGTGCGAATGGAATGGACAAGATTACGATGACAAATGCGTATGCGCAACTTTTTGTTGTACGTATGCGTATAGTATTTGTATTAGTGTTTACGTAATATTATTTATAATCTTTAGTAAAGATTTTTTTTTCTAACATGACAAAGGCGAAATGTTTTGAGTTGGGGCTGACCTCTGGAATTTCTGAACGTATTTGGAAAATTCTTTCACTGATAGGAAGCTACATTATTCCTGCGTGTTCGGGAATATCTATCATATCAAAAGCAAGTGTTTAATATTTTCAAAATTAATTGTTGTATGTAATAAGCAATCATTTAAAGCTTTTGGAATAAAATGTTTTTTTTTTAAATGTGCACGGAAATTTGACCCCAACGCACCTGATGGTAAGTGGAGTGGGGTTCAATAGAAAGTCGACTGACGAGAAATGATTATCCCTTGACAGTCGACACAATTATGCCGGCCTGTTGGAACCACATACACAAGCTGATCCCGAAACGCGACACATTTACGTGGACCACTATGGTTTTAACACCTGAACGGTCGCTATCTGGGAAGATATAAATATATCCTACCACCAACAAACGTGATTATGTATATACTATGTCTATATTTCTGCCTAATTTTGATATATTTAATGCGTCGTAGTACAAAGATAAAGCAAATTTCTTTATTTTCACAACATGATAGCGGCGTCTGTTAGATAACCTAAAAATAAAGTCAACAAACTCAATTTAGGTCGATGCCTAATTTTAATGATAAACATATAAAATTGTTACAATGTCCCGCAGTGTGAGTAGTGAAGTAATGTTGTCGGTTTGTTCAAGGTAAACTTGAATACTGGACTTAACATATTTATTTGTATGTAAAAGCCTCCGTTTCTGGGTTCAATTCCCAGCAATATTTTGTGGCCTATGGGTATAATATATTGTACTCTTTTGGTTTAGTGAGTAGTACTTTTAACCCCTAAGTAGATTACAATAGAGGCTAAAATCGCTCTTATTATGGTCACCTGTAGTTGTTAATTTACATATCACTTACATGGATTTCGTTTGATTATTCAAGGTTAGTAGGATATAGATTTGAATGTTAGTATTTATTTACAAAAATGTATCCCTAGAAATTGTTATAATAAATGTTAATATTATATCGCACTGGGATTTATGTTCCATTTTAATTAAAACCATGTAGTCTGAATATAAATTCAAACCTTACTTTAAAAAAATATTGCCTCGACTGCCATGTATCCACAAGTCATTAACGTGAATAATCGAAACTCAACCAAAACGCAAAACGACGCGTTTTAAAAAACACCATTAACATTATAAAACAAACAGCGAGAAGGGCAAGAAACCCAGCCAAACACAGAACGCGAGTAGCCAAAAAAGAAATCTCCGCACAGTACAATATTAATCACAAACGCTGTAGGCGACGCCTTACGCAACGTTACGCAGCCGCTCACACACACAAGCGCTTTTGGAGGATCCCGCGCGAGCCACGAGATGTGGCGGGAGCGATTTGGCAAACAGATCAAGTGGCAGCTTTCTGGCTGATTAATAATAAGCGAGTCAATTGTCTGATGCTTCGAATACACAGTAAGTGCTTACATTGCTGAAAATGTTTAATTACAAATCCTTGTATGGCATTGTAAGGGATTCTGATATTAGTTTTGTAATATCCAGCAACTATAATATATTCCATGTTTTTTTTTTAATATTGCTGGTTAGTAACAAAAAATAGGCAATGTAGTGATATCTATTAAGAACTAACAATAATATTAGTCTGCAAACTAGCAAGAATGTGTGTTTATGTGAATGTGTGTTTGTGAATGAATTAGTTAATTGTAATAAGTAAATTGTATAATTTCAATGTCATTTATGTTGATGTCTCCGCTTTATAAAATGAAACACCTGTAAATACAAAATATAAACTAATTTAGATTATAAATTATGGATTTTAATAGGGTTCAAATATGAGCGTTAAGACAGTGAAAATAAGACTTAAGGTACAGACTCAAAATATTAAACTGGAATAAAGTTGAAAAACGAAAGCAGCTCTATATGGATTGATTTAAAGTAGCATTTGAGCAAAGATTTATTATGAATGTACAAATGCATGTAAGACAAAACTTGCAATGAATTAATGAATGAAACACAAGTTAATTATGTAACCATAGAGAAAATTCGTTCTGTACGCCGTCTGTACCTTAATTTATGAGTGTTCAACTGCGGTATCATCACAAAACTTACTGTTTTAAAATATTACATTCATGTATTTATTCACTATAATAAAAAATATAAGGAGATTACCTACCCTACCTGTAAGTCAGTTATTATCGAATGTAATTTGCATATATGTGCCATAGCATAATTCCGTAAATAAAGATAAAAGGTTTCTATCATAAACCAATGGTGGATAACATATCGCTGGCTCAATATTACAAGGTTTTATGTTATGTTTGATGTGCAAATTGAATTATGTATATACAAGACTATGTATTTTTTTCACTTATACTCAATAATCCCGAAAAATAAACAAAGGGTGAACCATGAATTATCGCCTTTCACAATCTCGGTATCGCAAAATAATATTGTAAAAATGAACAAAGGGACCTTTGTAATTTTGCCAACGGTACATAGACAGCCCGCTGCCTCTCATGTCGCGCACCACACGCGAGCGAGTGAAAGTCGCAACTGCCAAAAATCTCATGTGAAAGTGAGAGAGATTGCCTGATCGATGCCATAATTATTATTAGCCATTATACGCGATATGCTAAAAGCAAAAGCCGGATGTTGTATGTCGGTGAAAAAATCTAGACGCATTTTAAGTTAGGCGTGTAATTTAGAAAGGAGTTTTATTTAAATAATGTTGATTAAGCAACGTAATTAATATGATGAATTAATTCACCGCTCCTTTGTGGCTTTATTTTTATTTTATTTGTTTAGAAAGATGTTCTAAAAATAAAAATCTGTTATGCGTCACAACGAATTACTTTCTTATGCGATTCTATTTTTAAATATTTAAATATTAATTGGGCTATCCTTTGCAATTGTATTTTTAAATATTTTAAAGCGATATCTTTTAAACATTTTTAAAAAATCAGCCAGCCCTTCAGTAAAGGAAATTCGAAAGTTATGAATCACTGTGTAAATTTAAAGAAGTATTCTTGTTACGACGCGACGGCGCGAAGGACTCCCTAACAAATTGACTCATTCGAATTATGAATTAACTGGCATAAGTAACGATTATGGACGAGTATGAAATTCTACCAAATCTCATACAACTGAAATACTATCAAGCAACTAATTGAAGACCGTTTAACGTCATAAATGACTCTATCGGCCACTAATCTGTTTCAAGGTTGTACTATACAAGCTCTACTAGACACTCTACGATGATTTTATTACAAATAGACTAGTTTAGGACTTCATCTAGTACATTAAAGTAATTTACTAGATCTAAACGCACTACAAGTTAGTCTCTACATTACAACCAATTTTAAAAAAAGAATTATAGAAAACGTTCAATACTTAAATTCAAAAATAACTTCATGATTATTTTTATCCAACCTAAGAAAACATGCCGGTACCAACATTCCGGAATACGTCCATAATAGGGTTAATTTAAGGTAATTGTTTAATGACTGGAAAGGTCTCCAAAATTAAGACTCTAGACTAATGCCACAGTACTTAGGGTTTCCCCGACATGAAACTAAATTTTCCTTATAATAAATATTACAGTTGACCGCGACTGCATTCGTTCGGTGAAGGTTGTGAATGAGGTTATGTAATTATTTTTCGAAATTACAAGTGTATCTTGTCCCGTTGGTCTAGTGAATGCGTGAGATAATTAAACGAGTGAAGTCCAGGATACAAGTCTGGTAATAATAATATATGACTTAGATATTATATTATGTGAAAATGAGCTTTAACGACAGCACGAGGCCTACTAATCAAAACATTATACTAGGGCGACGCTCACTATGCCACGAACTTTATGTAAAGTGTATAGAGATAATTACGAAAGGGTAAAAAATTACAACATATTTTTTTAATAACTTCAACATAAATAATATTTAGGAATAAATAAGGAATAATAATCTCTATTTAGTTGGGAACAAAATACAACAATCACATATACGTACATTGTCGAACATGTATATAAATTTTGATCCAACATTGGATCAAACATTTGCAAAAGAGTAACCAATACGCTACTATATTACTACGTCGAAGCAATGACCTCGCACAAAATTGAGAAAGAAAAATAGTATTCCTTTAAACGCAGTATATTATTCCTTAATACCTTTTAAAACTAAATCTGACTAAGACCATAACGTATTCAGCCTTGTAATAAATTCTGTATTATCATAAGGGATTCGATACGTGGTAATTTCAATATACTATATTAATTTTACTATAGTAGTAAAATATATTTTTTTGTTAAATGTAAAAAATATACACTAGTCAGAAAGATTTTTTTTATTATGTGCCATAAAGTGACTGAAGTTTTAAACACGTTTTTAGACATAAATCCTGTAACACTAATAATAAAATATAAAAATCATAGGAGATCGGAGTGTCCGTCCTTGCGTCACGAAAAAATCTTATAAATTCTTATATAAACATAGGAGTAACGACCTGATCGAAGGTAAAGCGAACGGATACTTGTAACATATTTGAGACCAAACTTGGTCCACGTGACGCCTGAAAGTTTGGTCCCACGAATGTTTCACTAAGGACTTGGTCCCGAACTCTTGTCTACAACTCTTGGACAATATTGAATAACGATCCTTTTTTTTTGTATTATCTTTTTAATTATATTACTTGTAGGATTATGTACATATAATAAGTTAACGTCATCAAATTGATTGAAGTAAATAAATTATTAAATTGATTGAGTGACTCGATGATTATTCTTAATGACAAATGTAGACAACATTAACAGTTAAAATTAACGTTTGAGAGTATTTTGAAAGTCCTTAAATATTTTTCATATGTTGGGAACTTTTTAGACATTAGAAACTTTTTTGGTATAACGTGTCTAGTAATTTGTATTAATTTATTTGTATATATTATACTGTTTGTTTCCTGTACTACGATAAAATAAATAAATAAATAATTTAAGTATCAAATAAGAAAATAAATCGCCAAAGATGAGCTCCTTTCATCTTATAAATAGATTGGGCGAGATATCCCATAAAACATAATAAAACACAAAATTATCTTCAGTCAAAATATCGACTTTAAAGAAACGTAACTTGTGTCATAAACATTAAATAATTACTCAAATAAAAATTAAATCCATTTAACATCGACCCAAATATTGTTCAAACACAACGAGATAAAGTGTTATCATCCGAAAAAAATAAATATACATAAAAAGTGCCCTTCAGCCCCCCGAAAGAGAAAAATGATGTTTCCCAACAGTTTCCCAACATCCTCCGTCTCTGTCTAACGCAAGGTCGCGGTGTTCCCTCTCGCTCGCACGGTATGCAATACGAGATCTCATGCAACTATAGACCTTGATAAATTGCAAGTTTCGTGATAGATAATTGGTATACGGGTGATTATTATACGGGCCTTTTCAAGTACATACAAAAAAATCTTTTCCAATAAAAAATTATGCATAGCCTTAAGCCTTTTTATTCGACTACTGTAAACTCGTTATTTTTTAAATTTCGAACGCCGATTGCTGAATGAAAAAATACAACGTTCTGTTACACTAAGCAAATGTTAATGTACCATTAGTGTAATGTACTTAAATAGTATGACGACGAACGAACAATCTCAATGTACATAATATGTATTACTCACATCCAACGCAATGCATTACAATCCAAATGTCACAAGTACACCAAAGAGGTCTGAACAAACACTTGCCAAAAAAGGTCCGATTGTTAAATTAAAAACATAAAAAAAACTTAAACACAGTCTCTCAGAAAGCGCACTCGAAAATCGAAATTTTGCAAATTCGAAGCTCCGGCTTCCAAATTTGAAAGTTTGGGCTCGTAGAGCGGCCGCGCGCGTGCGTTCTGCAACACAAACTGAATTTTGTAAGCGCAAGCGAATGGTTTGGCGTACGGTATACAAGGCAGGACTGTGAAGGTACTGGCCACAAGCATTTAATTTGAAGAGTTGTTCTAGCCATCAGAGCGACATGAGCGGTTTATAACGTCGACACACAAGATTTGAATTTGGAATTTTAGACAACCGATTAATTAAAATTAATTTATTTCCTCTTAGTCGGTTGCCAGAGATAAATAAATTTAAAATAACAATAGAGTCGGGCAACTAATTGTTCATTAAATTGTGTTGTCTTTTTTAAAATTTCTATTTTCTAATAGATCCGTTTGACCTACATATATTTAAAAACCAAATGGTGTCGATTGACTTAAGTCGAGCGTAGATTATTCACGGCAGATATTCGTCTGTACCTTTTATCGTTATTTACAAACGGATTGATAGTCTTAATAAAGAAAGAAACATAATTAAATTTCACAACTCTAAAAAAAATCTTAGTTTGCAAATACACATAAATAAAAAACAATGTGAAATAAGGAATCGCTACAAACATATTTTTTATGGACCAAAGAGAAAGTAAAGATACAAAAAAAATTGAATTCATTAAAAACAAACAATAGCTTAAAAATAAAAGTGACAATACCTATGCAACTTTAGGAAAACTGAAACGTATGATAAAGATATTAAAACGATTATTAAACTTACTCTATTCGCTCATAATTATATACAACCTAAGCAACATATAAACAACTAATAATAAGTCGAAACTACCTCGCGATAATAGAAACAAACATGGTCAGCGACGGGTCTAGAGGAAGTGAAAGTAGCGAGCCTTAGCTTCTTATCCTTATTTAATAACGTTTAAACTATTTAACACCCACAGATTCAGTAAGTGCTATTGTTAGACGCACTTGATTGTAAGCCAAAATTATTTCAGGTAATTACGACAAAATATTGTCCTCATCTTTAAAACATATAGCCGATTTCGCATTTAGCATGCTAGAGATGGTTAAGATCATACAATTCCTTACTACGAAATTATAAAATATCCGTTAACAAAAGAAAGTTATGATTCCAAAAATAATCAAAATCCAAATAAGACAATTCCAAATTCAAATATTTAAAAGTTAACATAAATTCGCGAACACGACCGAACTCGCGACGAATCAATCGCGGCCATTTATAAATAACTAATCGACCCTTGCAGTTTTTACACCCTTTCTGTCCACCCCTGGACAGGACATGTAAAATCCATTGACCAAACCGGACAAACGAGGGTTGCGAATTAAACATAATTTTTCGCATGAAAACGAGTTCAAATTCGGTCGGATCACGTTTCTTTTTAACATTTTGTAAAATTATTGTAACGAGGGGCATGTTTATAATTATCGAGATATTGTCTGTGGTTGAAAAAAAATCGCATAATCCTTACACTAATTTTCAATACGATAAAAATATTACGTCCTCTCAAATGAATTTGACGTGAATTCCGTCATAGTAAATTTTGAATCATGTCCGCAATTTCCCAAAAAATCCTCGTTTTTTTTTTATAAAAATTGAGTTATTGGTAACTAGTGAACTGCCCCGACTTTGCCCGTGATAGTGTTTAATTACCCGATACCGACAACGCAATAAACGAAATAAAAATACATTCACCGAAATCAGTATATAAGTAAAGAAAAGCTTACATCAAAATAATACGACGTAAGCGACATTATTTTCAATATCGATTGTATACATATTTGGAATCAGCACTTTTACCCCGTCTTTAGAAGTATGCAATTTTTCTAGAAAATTCCGCTCGTCAATTATCCTGCGCACCGTCGACATTATGGGGCAACATAGTCTAGAATCTTAACATGTAACTTGTTAGAAATATATTGTCAAAATCTATAAAAATTTAATTCGTCTCGGCGGAAGCCTAAAAACAGGGAGCCTAAGTTAAAAAAAGATCTAGTGTTCCTTTGTAAAACTTATATCATGAATTCTTAATTAAATTTATCAAAAACTTGTTTCTCATACCCTTCTAGGACATAAATATGAGAAATAAATAATGAAAAAGAATTCCAGTCATTACTCGCACAAACCTGCAATCAAACCCTACATATAACAAAACCATACATTCAAGTCCGAACAAAACAATCATCGCATTTGAAAGATAAATAGGACCCAATTTCGGGTGATAGGGCGATATGATATCGCGCGATATCGCGGTCAATGAACGATATCAAACTGAGACTCTTCGCCAGGTGTACGCGTCTCCTATGGGCGGAAAATACACACACACACACACACACACACACACATCACGCATTTATCCCCGAAGGGGTATGCAAAGGCGCAACCAGGACACTCCAAGTGTGTTCCGTCCCATGATATGATAGGGGCGAGCTTATCCCCATATCGGACACAAATTCCAGACTCCGGGTTGATACTGAGCAGAAAACCTAAATATCACTTTGCCCGGGATTTGAACCCAGGATCTCAGAGCACTGCCGTACCGCGCATGCAGTAAAACTGCGTCACCAAGACAATCGGAACATCCAGTAATATTTAAATCAAAAACATTACACAGTATAGTTATAGACCGAACGTCAGGAATAAATTTCTACTCAAAAGTTAGTACTAATTGGTAATAAGTCGTTGTCTTATTTGAAATGTCCGCGTGACAAGACGTCACAGCGTCTTTAGATATTAATACAAAAATAACATATTTATAGAAAATATAGGCAACCATGCAAATCACGCTATGGAAAAAAATATGAAGTATTTTACATGGGGCCGCCCTCATCCATCGGACTCCTCCGACCCTGACCAGATCGTCGGTTTACCACGTGAGAGGCCTGCCTACGCTGCGTCTCCCAGTTCGTGGTCGCCACTTCGTGGTGTTTTGTTATTTCGCGATACACTGAGTAACCGTCGCATGAACGCAAATTTTGGTATGACAATCTTCCCAATGTCCGCTCTATATAATCTTAAGTCTTTGATTTAAATAGATAACAATAGCCGACTGTCCTATCTTTACTTGTTTTACGAAGAGCGAATGAAATATAAATCTATATATAAAATTTGTATCCGCTCGAACACCGACAATCCAAGCAAGGTGTAAAACCCGCCATAGTGATCTACGTAGAAGTGTCGCGTTCCGGGATCAGCTTATATATCCGGTTTCGCACAGGCCGACATAATTGTGTCAACTGGCGAGGGGCAATCATCTCACGTCAGAACTCTATCTGAACCGTATTCCAATTACCATAAAGTGCCGTGTACTTTTGCACGATTTAAAACAATCGTAAATGTGTTGGCGTTTTACAGGACATGGCTTATTTTTATTACATCGATACGCTCGACTTCTGTCATAGAACAAAATACACGTTAATAGTGAAGGCACTAGTTGTGTCTCTGCCTGCCCTTCAATGAGTGTGTTCTACGTATTAAAGTTTGCATGTTCGCCTGCAAATATTTCTCCTGACTTAAATATGCAAACGGCATGGATCGAGACTCAGGGAGTCATAACATAATATCAGCCTTATATGGTGAAACGAACAACTTCGACTCTTACTAACCATTTAAAAAACATCACCGATTGCAATAGAATAAAAACTTACCCTGAATTGCAATACCTTTTCTAACCCCAAAATGCTTTTTACACCCAGTAAATAAAGTTTAAATTACGATTTACATATTTGCCTTTGTCACCGTTTATCGCATATCAGTACGTTCTGGACATTTTGAAGGTTATCTACGTTATCCTAAGATAATTTTTCGTATTGACGAAAAGTCCTATTAAACTATAGTAATATGTAAAATGAATCTATACTAATATTGTAAAGCTGAAAATTGCTTGAACGTGCTATTCTCAGAAACTACTAAACATATTTTGTAAGTTTTTTCACCTACAGGATGCTACATTACTCGTAAATACCACAGGCTTTTAGCCCGCAATACCTTTTTAACGAAGGCGAAACCGCAGGCAAAACTATGATATAATTAAATGTTATGCGGAACAGGAATCTATGAAGTTGTCATTATGTATTAGTGAATTAATTTTGACTATAGTAAGAATAGGGTCAATTCGTGTACTATTGTCAAAAAAATGAATACTATCTGTATTACTGTTCTGTAGGGTCTTAGAATACAAATTCCTAAGTAACCACAGTTTATAATTCCTCTCTTTACACAGTGACATCACAGATGGTTATAATCAATCAATTATTATTGAGTGATAACTCTTAAAAAGATGCCTTTTAATCAGATATGTCCACCAAAAAGTAACTCCTTATAGCTAGGTTTGGTCTTAGTACTTCATCACAAAGCCAAGTGGACGACCACTCAGATATAAGCCACGAGCCCTTCGTATAATTAACGCGATAGGAATTTGCATACGTCAAAAAAAGTACTAAAATGTGAAATAGTAATATTGAATTCTCTGTGTATAACATAAAATACTTTTTCCTACCAAAACCTTGGCTGAACTAATATCTTATAATCATGAAAAAAAATATATTGTCCATGTTTATAACAAATTTTACATCTATACGTAACTTTGATGGTTAGTATACTTTCAAAGAGAAGTTATAGTATAGGTAGACTATCGTTTTCATAAAAGTACTTTTACACTTGCTAAATCGCGAGTAAAACCTAGTTACAATAGACTGATGTCGAAGGGCGATACGATATCTATACCACGCGTTGAAGTTGTAACTGAATTACAGATAAATAATTTAAAAAATGACGCACGGAAATAAACATTGTTTAATTCTTTATACAATTACGTCTTCGAATGACTGCACATTTTAATTTATCAAACCTTAATCAGACTGCCTCGGCGTAGTTATACTGCATGCGCGTACGATAACGCTCTGAGGTCCCGGGTTCGAATCCCGGATCGGTCAAAGTAATATTTAGGTTGCTCTGCTCAGTATCAGCCCGGAGTCTAGAATTTGTGCCCGATATGGTGATAGGCTCGCACCCTATCACATCATGGGACGAAACACACTTGGCAAAAAGTGAGTACCCTGGTTGCGCCTCTGCATCCCTTTGGGGGTAAACGCATGATGTGTGTTTGTTTATTCTTTATTAAATAAGCCATAAATCTTAGAGCATAAGATACAATGTCTACTTTATACCATTAAGACTAGTGAAAATGCCAGATAGCATTACAGATTGTTTGCCATTTTATTTCTAATAATTCGATACTACGTATTTTCACGGCTTCACCTGTGTGTACATCTTTTCCAACATAAAGGGCTCAAATTCATTCACGCAAAAGTAGTTTATGTGCTAATTTCATCAAAATCCGTTTAGCAGTTTCTTACAAACTAATATTTTACATTTATAATATTAATAAGAAGGAAAATGTACGCAAACAAAACTCCTCTGCTTTTTATTAAGAAGTACGCAAGAGGCAAACAAAATCTTCGATGCTTTTTCATTAACACCATACAAATAATTTAATCTATATAAAATTTTATTTTATTAATAGCAGTAAACGTCAAATCGTTTAATAAAACATCCTGCTGTTAGTGGAAACGTAGTGCATTGAACGCAACACTACACTGCGCAGTCAGCACAACTCTACACCACGTGCACGGCCACGCGTCGAGTTACTTATCGATTGGTTTCTATCTTTATATAATTGGGACGGTTGGAAATAGTAGCATTCTGTCTATCATCGGAAAACAATTGTGTCTACAGAATAAATTACTAATTACAGTATTTACAAGATTATCCCTCACACAAACTCATTGCAACTTCTGTATGTTATAGGCCAACATTGGTATGCATTTTGACCTTTGAGCATTTGAGTCTGAGAAAACAGTAATTAACCTTTCAGAAATATAATATAAGCATAGGGACGAGTTACAATATTTTTCCACAACAAGCAAGAGTATTTCTAACACAATTAAAATTAATTTAGACATTTAAAAATCCTAAAATAACGACATAAATCAACTATTCCCCAAATTCCTATTCGATTCGGAAGTGTCATTAATTGGACCTTTAAAGGCGGTATTCATTCCAGTTACCAAATTGATTATATTTTACCAGTGTTTTGTCTAAAATGATTCTTTCTTGGTAGAGCAACAAACGCTGTCATTAGAATGATAACGTATGTATAGTGTCGATGTCCTAGATAGGTTCTAAGTCGGCCACACATTATTTGTAGTTTTGTAACACAATTTCATTACTTCACCTAGAGCGGAAGACAAATAAGGTCCGGTTTTAAAAACTACCTCAAATTTTACAACGCACTAGAAACTGTGCGAACACCAAATCGGAGTAGAAACAGGACAGATGGAAAACAAAGAATATTTCAATACACAATTTTGGTATAAAAGTCTACAGGGAAGTGTTATCGACATTATGTTAAATGATATAAAGTGTTCTACTACCTACTACCTACTAGGGGTACCTTTACTTTTCTACCTTACCGCAACAATCCTGGCTCAGCTCCTGAAATCTCCAACTTACCTGAAAAGAAATCAATGTCATTAGATTTAAGTAAATTATTTATTTATTTATTTATTATATACAGAGAAGTATATAAGCGTGCTTAATGTCATCTCTCTAAATGTCGACCTTAGGGTAATGCAGAGATAAACAAGGTAGGTGCATGTATAAATGGTGAAATAAATAATATATTAGTTGGTCACATTAAGAGAACCATTAATGGCGATTTTATAAATCAATTTCTATCTATTAGGAACAGTACTTTTCTGAATGTAAGGTACCACATTATGTCCTTCTGTACCTCATAATATATGCAAAATTTCATGAAATACTGCTCTAGCAGTTAAAGCGTAACAAATTAACAAACTCACTTTGATTATATTAGGATTATTGGTGAGCCCTCTGGGTTTCTCTTATTTTTATTGAAGAGAAGGAGGGCCTAGACATTTTTATTTTAGGCAGCAGGATGGCGCGGCATAAAATACTATGAGAACCTCTGCGGTATACCTTTTTTTTCACACGTGTAAAGTGACTCCACTGCACCGGATGGTAAGTGGAGGGAGGTCCAATAGAATGTTGCCTGATGAGAGATGATTTCCTCTCAACAATTATGCCGGCCTGTTGAAACCGGCTATTCACATGCTGATCCTGGAATGCTACCTACTTGCGTTGCCTACTATGGCAGGTTTTAACACCACATGTACGGTGGACACTACAGAGAGTCGCACATTTTAGCTTCGAAAGGATGAGCAATGGTACAACTTGATCATCGACGCCAGTTTATTGTCCTATCACGTGATACGGAGCGAGTCTATCGCCGTAAGAAGCATCCCATATCGAGAATTAAAGTGTGTTTTCTAACCAAAATCACAGATTTTCTTAGTGGAGTCTAGATTTTAGGGGAGGAACGCAGTTCGGTTTGTTGAAGACTGAAGTAATAGGGTAGTTGTTTTGTTTTAATACATTTATTAAAAATGTTTGTCAATAAGTAATAAGTTGTAAAGCTTTGAAATTTGGTAGTAGAGGTAGCTTTCGAATAACAGTAATTGCAAACTGTGACGTCACCGAATGTCAACAACCATAACGCGGCGTGAGTGAGAAAGAAATAGCACGATAACCACACCGCGCCCATACTTTTGCTCACAACAATTCTACAAATGAGAATAATTTGTTAATTTTTCAACTAATTTAGTTGATGATTTCATAGAAGACTTTCTTTTTATAATATTTTCTGTTACATATAAAATAACTTACAAAATGAACTCGAAACTACTTTATAAGGCGCCTTAGCAATAAACACTTTGATTAAGAACACTTATATTCAATCTAATCAGTGTATATTTATTTGCCTTTTATTTGACGTAAGAGAATGATAAATGTGATTAATGAAAATTGGTAAGCGAGTAACTAAGGATTTAATGGTAAATTCGGTAATAACCAATATTTTGAATAAAATCTTCTTGTCAAATATAAGACGAATAAAAACAAAGTTTCTATCAACTATGCTCCCAAAAAATGGCAATTATCTATGTACAGTCAGCCACAAAAATAGCCAAACAAATTCAAAATTTTAAATCGCCTTAAAGCTTTTGTGTTCTTATCAACAATTGTTTTTTATTCACTTAAATAAACTTCAAGGGGTTTTAAATAAAGATTTAAAAAAAAACGATTGTGGTCACTGAAGTTTAGAGTTTATTCACCTACTTGTGTGGCTGTCTGTACACAAGTCTGACGGAATCATGTACTTGAACGTTGTGTAATAAGCCTTTAATATCCAATGGGTGACATGCGCATACGCATGCAGTTGTAATGCGTTTTGTGTTACTTCATTTTATGATCAGCCAAGTACACTTTATTTTATTTAATGATATAAATTTCATATCTTTGACTTTATAATTATCCAATTTGCATAGACTTATCAAAACAATAATTAAAGATAAATGAACATTTACAAATAATTATTGTTCCACAGAGTCACACTAGCTAAGTTTATCGGCCGACTCTGCCCGCTACTGAGGTTGTTTGTTTTTCTTGCAATGTAGTATTACATACATGATGACATAAAAATAATGATTTAGCCAGGTAGGCTTAAATGAGCCCTTGGAGGCTCTAAATCATTAGTTTAAGCCTTGTCAGTTTGTACTACTGGTCGGACTCTTTGAATCTTGTGAAGTAACCATTTTCAAGGTCATCGAACTATTTTTCTTCTAATACACCTTCTAGTTATGTAGTTAATTGCAGACCAATACTTATACACTTCTACTCGTCTGTGGCATTATTTCGGCGCAGGGATCGAACCGCGACCTTCTGTTTCTCAATCAACTACTCGCTTACTTTTGGACATCATTGATAACAAGCCCAAACATAGCATTGACTATTTCGTACTTAAATAAAGTATATAAAAGTAATAAAAAGTTCATCTAAAAAAAAACAATTAATAATGATAATAAATCAGTTTACTCTGTAAGTATAACTTCCAAAAAGACAAAAGAACACGATTTTAAAAAAGAATTCGTGCTAGATAACCCACCAAAAAGTAATTAATGCGTTTCGCTACAAAAATAGAATTCCATTTTCAAAGTCGTTTCAAAATGGTGTCATCCACAAAAGGATGTGACATTTCGATTAATTAGTAATTTCGAAATTCGAATTTTCGCAGTTAACATAACGTAAATGTATGTGTGGACATATAAAACAAAACAATTTATCAAATAGTGGGTTTACCATCCTCAAAATAGATACATACAAATCTCAGACATTAGAATAGGCGTGTTCTCGTGAGTTGTCCATGTAGGTATTTAGTATCATTGTAACGCAAAGTGCATTTGTAGTCGAGTACAAGTCGGTACAATGCGCATTGCACGTCTTTACATTTCCCTACATTGTCAACAGCGCACACCAAACACAAAAGATCAAACAGAAACAAGTTGAAGCACTCAAAACGGGTTCTATAAAGAAGCTAACAGCTAACGGGACGGTGCATCCCGGATCTTTACTCTCACACAAATGTCCCCTCGCACGCACACTCCCGAGATCAGCTGAGCCAAAAGTGTGTCAACTGTCAGTAGCTAGCGGTCCCGTTGAACGGTACACACAGAAAAAAACTGCTTTCGCTACTCGACGATAGATGGCGCTGGCTTACCGTAAACTATGCATACATACAAACACAGCCGATGAACAATCACTGTCTGCGTTTTGTATCTAATCGTTGTGAAATATTTAGGTTTGTGTGCGCTCTAGTGCTTTCGATTACTCACAATAATATTTAGGTCAGCCTGATAAAAAGCAATCAACTGCCGACGTAATTTGCGAAGCGTATCTGAGATTCGTTTGTCGTTTACATACATAACTGCGTCTATAACACGGCGATGTCTTCCCATGATATTGTGCTCAATTGAGCTGTTTTTAATACCTAAGAAATTACAAGTGAGAATTACTGTTACAAATCTGTACCGCTAGATGGAATTAGACGTCAACGACCCAAGATAACCGGTGGTTTAATTATCGAATGAATGAGCTTAATTGAAATAATTAAATGTCTCCGGGTGTCCTATTACGAGATTATTACTGCGAAAGGTCCGTGTACCGTTGCGGCTGGTTGTTATATGTGTCAAACTAGTACAGCTTTCCACCGATAGATGGCAACAGTTTACAGTTGTAGACATAACGACCGACTGTCAAGATTATTTATTGATAAATGACTATTCGCTGTTAGTGGGCAATTTATTAAGTATGGAGGATAATTTACTATGATCCTGAGTTCCTGTTTGGGTAATATATCTAAGAAACTCGTAAGTTATTAGTTAACTTTTCAGGAAACTTAACCGTTTGAGACTGGACGTTAAATCGTTCTCTCATGTCGAGTTAGAGACAAAGTTAATCATACGCCTGAGACAATCTTGACAACTCCATGCGGTGTCTAAGTTATTTGATACATCTAATATATTATAACACTGTGCCTTTTGTAATATTAATACTAATCAAATATATCAAAATTTATTAGTTTGCCTTAAGGTTATAGCTTAAGGTCCATTTTTCATACATTTTGTTTCGCCTTTAATCTGGGTAACTAAACAAGTATTGACAAGTAAAGAATTTAAATTCACGTATGCAGGGATATTTCGGCCTATAAAATTTAATACGACGAAATTTTAAAGGCCGAAATATCCATGCATATTAATTATTTTTACGTTTTTCTTTCAACTGCGAGAACTAATCACTAACTAGACGTGAATTTAAATTCTTTACTTGTCAATACTTGTTTAGTTACCCAGATTAAAGGTGAAACAAAATGTATGAAAAATGGACCTTAAGCTATAACCCTAATAGAGATTTTCATAAAAACAAAAAATTTTAATTACGAAACTACAAAATTCACTATCTAGTTCTAAATAACACAAAATAAATATTGTATTTGTTATTGAAATATTATATTTCGCATTAATTAACTAAACATAAAAATTTCGAAACACGCTTAGTAAATTTTACGGGAACAAAGAATATAAAAAATTAATTATAAATATCAGGTGCTGGATAGTGGATAGCAACAACGTTGTAATCCTTAGAAGCTAAAAGGAATGACGTCACGCTATTCTTACTGTCGGGAGACAATGCTTTGTTACACAAAACACACATCGTATACTTAGTTTAGATTACAAAGGGCTTTTACTTAACATTCTACAACTTATATGAAACTAGGCATGTTTATATTATTTATCAGGCATTTTTGTCACTTCTTTTTTGAGGTCACGCTAATTGTAGAAAGTTGTAAGTCCATAATTTTTAGTAACATCCCCCCCCCCCTCCGCCTTCCGTATTTTAAGTGGCAATTTTTTCAATATTTTCTAATTTTTTGGGAGCACAGCATGACCACCCTTGCCCTCAAATAAAGCCTATCGCCTATATCAGCCTTGCTATTTATTAATCATTAGTCAACCAATAACACACTAACGACCGCACAATAAACCATGTTTAAATCGATCGCGAGAATAATACGGGTTCCAGGATACTATGTGAGTTACTCTACTCCTCCATTTTAATTATGTTATCACATTCACTTCAATAAAATTGCAAATATTTTGAAGGTTTACTGTATAATTGTATGTTATGACTATTGTTTTTAACCAGTTTTGTAGATCTATATAATAATAATATCAGCCCTGTATTATATACTTGCCCACTGCTGAGCACGGGCTTCCTCTACTGAGAGGGATTAGGCCTTAGTCCACCACGCTGGCCTAGTGCGGATTGGTAGACTTCACACACCCTCGAAATTCCTATAGAGAACTTCTCAGGCATGCAGGTTTCCTCACGATGTTTTCCTTCACCGGTAAAGCAAGCGATAATTCACAAAGAATACACACATAATTTATTAGAAAAATCAGAGGTGTGTGCCCTTGGGATTTGAACCTGCGGACATTCGTCTCGGCAGTCCGTTCCACAATCAACTAGGCTATCGCCTCTTTTTTTTGTAGATCTAATAATAACTAACTAAGTTAGTAACAGCTCGTATAACCGAGCTATTTTTATATTTGTATGCAGAGCGCAAACTATGTTAATTAAGGTATGTTCGATGAGTAATTATGCAAAATTTTTGGTCTGCAACTGGCATAACCCAATAAACCAAGTCATCTGTTAGCATATCAAACTAATTTTATTTGTTTAACTTTATCTATCAGGGAAATTAGACGCCTTGGCTTCTATAGAAACACGCATACGATTTACGATGTCTGGTCGTCCGCAACACATAAAATAAGTCTGCGAAACTTAGACGTATTACCGACTGCCTACGCACTGCGAAATAAAAGTGTGAATTCTGTCGTCTATTAAAACGAGCGAAACATTCAAAGGAAGAGAAGACAGAAAGAAAATATTAATTTCTAACAAGCAATAAAAAAAATATATAAAAAAACACTTATATCAATTTGCTCATCGCAGAAACGAATACAACTCAGCAATATCAGCATTTGCTGATAGAAACCAACGCTGATCTTCCGCTGAGCCGTTTTGTGATATTACGGACGCCAAAGGCATAATCGTTTGTAGAAAACTAACAGCTAAAGAGCGCCAGGAATGTCCTGTGCTAATTCGCGTACTATGTACACCACAGTCTACACACTTGGAAATAGAAGTGTGAATATAAGTCTATTAAAATTAATGAATTTGACTAATATATTTCATAAAGTTTTCCTTCATTCCATGTACATTAAAACATGGAAAAATCAATTAAACCAACAAAAATAATTTACTGGAAATCTAGCTCGCGATCTGCAGTTACCAACTAAATGACCGTCGATATTATTTGTCCTAATTCTGGTTTTCAGGGAATTAAGGCACACATATACCGAGAAAGGCATTACTTTTCTAGCCAAATTAATATTATTTACCGTAATGCGTTAATTACTTTTTACATTTAAACCTATAAATAGCGTGCGAGGTGCGGTCTTTATTTTTAAACAAAAACCAAACACACATCACGACTTTATCTCTGAAAAGCTAGGCAGAAGTGCAACCAGAGCACCTATTTTTCGCCAATCGTGTTCTGTACATGATGTGACATTTTCGGACGCCGGGGTATACTGAGCAAAAAACTCAATAACACTTTGCCTCACCCAAGACTCGAACCCTGCAATTCAACTATGCCACCGAAGCAATATTTTTGTCGAATCATTTATCACTAAAAGTGTACATTAGCCGTATACCGGGAAATCATAGTTCTAAATCACAGGACGGATAAAGCTTTAAGTGGGTTTCTTAAACATTTTTTTTTTAATTCCATTTTATTGGATCGCCAGTGATATATAAGCAATAAAAACACCGAGTTTGACCGAATTTGCAATTCAAGAATGTTAACATCAGACAAAACTAATCTTAATCATTACTAAAACATGCTAAAAAAATACGTCAATCCCATAGAATGAGAATCGAATTTTTTTTGAAGAAAATAACGTTTAACGCAAGTAAGGTTTGCGCCCTTGTCACGGGCCATACGATTGCTTAATACTATATCCCAGAGTTTGGATATATTTATATGTAACCTGTCAGAATTCACAGAAATGGCTCATAGATGTATTGAAATCAATTGTTAAGATTAAATGTATATAACATCGCATTAATATTAACTGTTATGATGTTATATGTATAAATAAATAAATAAAAATAAAAAACATAATACATTGTATAACTTTTTGGAATGACCTACTTTCCAAATCCCTCAGTAAACGAGATGTCCAGGGTGATAGATAACACAAATCACTTCCCTTGCCCACCTGTCCCAACCCCTACCGTTCCCCTCATTCCATAGACCCGTGTTATTTTTTTCTTATATGCGAGGTTTCAATGAAGGATATCTATTTTAGTTACTTGGCCTGCTATCGATCGGCTTCCATGCTTCTATATTTCATGATAGACGGACACATCACAAGTTTGACTAATCATATCACCACGAAGGTAATCCTTGAACCATCGAGAAAAAATTATAATATAAAATCCGAAATAATTTTATTTCGTAGTCATTCGCGTAAACATAAGAAATCAACATATGTTACAACTAAATGTTCACTAATGATACAAAGCGTAAGATTGTGTTACATATTTGAAGAATAAAGTGTAACTGATTTTGGAAACTGACTACCTATACCCTTTAATGCTACAGACTGACTATAATAAGGGCGTAACTGCTAACAATAGCTACTACATACTTGCTAAAGCCTAGATTTTAACAATCAATTATTTTCACGACGATACAGCGAAGTACATTGTACCTTTTTGGTCCTTCGAGCCGGAACACATAGTAACACAATGTTGTTTGACGTCAGAAATAGACATGGTGTTACTAACCAAATTCTCGCATACAAGAGCATAAATTTATAAATAATATCCCATTAAATGTTACACTCGATTCAGACACTACACTATCAAGCGGCCCTCTAATAGGAACAATGCAAACAAACTGACGAGGGTATGACGCAATCTCTTACTGTCACCGACTCACAAATTCGGTAACAGTTCACTAACGAACGATAAATACAATGTATTTCAATATTATCGCATGTCTGTTAGTTTGATAAAGCGAAGAAGTGATTCAAGATTCAGTCACTGAACAATTACATTGGCTACATAATTTTGCATATTTAATAATTACACACATGATAGAAACACAGTCATTTTACAGAAACTGATGTAGTAGCTAAAACGCCCTTCTAACGTTTACGCTAACAAAAAAAAATGTATAAGAATAACATATCTATAGTTGGATATGCTATTTCTATATATATCTTGTTTTCTATGGCCGTTGTCAAAACACCTTTTTGATGTTTACGCTAATAAAAAACAAAAATATGAATAAGAATGACATATTCTAGCGATAATTATGTCGGCCGGATATGCTATTTCTATACATTTCTTGTTTTCTATTGGCGTTAACCATTATAGAAAGAACTTTGGATAAAGCCATGTTTATGTTATAGTTTCATGTGACGAAATATAGAATATATTTATTTGTATAATTAAAGAGACAAGCCAGACGCTGGCCTACACAATAGCAAAAGCCAAATATAACCTTCTGACTTATCTTTTTAAACGTGTCAAATAGGTAGATTGAAGAGTGAATAAGAGGATAAGAGAGAAGGGTAAGAGAGATAGGATAAGAGAGAAGAAGAGTTCACCCTTTAACATCAGTATGTTTTTGTAATAATTCTTGTAAGTTACTTCTACTATAAATTATTTAAAACTTTATGTATATAGTAGTGGCGAATCATCCATACAATCCGATTCCTACCGGCTTACTTTTAGGTTTATTTACGTTTGTCTTAGTTTTTCTTTTCTGTTAAATCGACAGTGATATGAAAATAAGGCAATTTTCTTTGCCCCGGGATACCTATTGAAAAATGTTACCCTTCGCCACTGATAGATAGTAGTACCACGAGTACATGGAATGTCAAAGTCTAGCTTATGAATTAAATTTTATACCAGATCAAGATATTTTGGTCCTACGCGACGGTAATGAGTAGGTAGGCTTGCGAGACTACATTGAGAATATGGGCCACTGCACAAACCCGACGCCCGACAATAGAATTGAGGACATTTCTAAAATAAGTTACAATGCTAGCAGAACTTCTGTAAATGCAAGTTTATTTTTGTCCTGAAACTTGAGATTAAATCGGGAATTTGACTCTCAGCCAAATTCATCAGAATAGATAAATCTGTACGATGTCTAAAGTTGTAGTTTAGGGAGATTTTCATAAAAACACTTTACTGGGTCCATCTAGGTTGGTAGAAATGCCAAGCAGCCTTACACACTTTTGTATTTCATCATCATCCGGCTACAGCAGCTCACCACTAGATATGTCCAGTATCGGTCTCATACAATACTCGCCACTCTACCCTCTACCCTTTCTTCGACCTGTCGCATCCAGTTTCTGCCAGCATCCTTTTGCAAATCGTCACTCCAAATAGTTGGAAGACGTCCTAAAGCTCTTCTTCACTCAGAATCTCGTTAGTTTTTCTATTTGTTAGAAGGAATGCAGCTCGAGCAGTTATTACCACATAAAAACATTGCTTCTGCGCTTAATTTCTCTCCGATCATGACGGATTGCCGTCTCACCTAACTATGAGAGTGACGAAACAGAGAGTGCACTTATGTATTGCGCACTCTTGTGTACTATATGTCCTGCGTACCTGGCTGATCAGCGTTATGATTGGCTATCGTGGCCGTAATTCATGGGTTTTTTAAGAGACTTAGCATGTCTCACTGTTACAAGTTCCATGCAGTGATAAGCAGTGCTTTGTAAGTAAGTGTTCGCGTGATTATTATTGTCAGTCTTGACGCTTATGATCTGTCGAGTGGCTTTTTCGTTTCCTTTATATATAATTCAGTGATTATACGGAAAAGGACAATCCTGATTTTAGTAATGTGTCTGATTATTATTAGTCTGTCCTAATAAATACTAATCTAATGAATAAGGTCAAAAGTAAAATATAGGAGCATAAATACATATTCTTGTTTTATTTTGTTTAAACATCGATTAAATATTATAGTGTTCTCATCAAAGTGAATGTAAATGATATATTTTCAAAGCATTTCGTGAACGCCTACTTCTCTTATAAAAATCTGCATTCACTTTTATCTTCTTTGAAATGTTAATAAGGGTCTTATGTTGCTTTTGCAAGATTACGTCATGATTTTATTGTGTCTTTTAACAAGATATCGGCTTCAGTATAATTGGAAGAACGAAGACAGATCATACGCTCAAATATGGAGACACCTACTTTAAAAAGGCTGTATTTGAAAAATATTTTAACAGTAGATTAAGAAGTCTCTATTGGTAACAGTCCATCTGAATTATTAGTATTGCTATGTGTTTTACTCTCATCAAAGACTTAGCTGCGTGTTGAGTCAATTTGGACGACAAACATTTGCCAGTTCCTTTCCGAAGTTTATGAAAAGCAGTTCGCCCCGTGATGAAGGGTGCAAAGTCTTCGAAATGTTGGGAGAAAATCATATATTATGATTGAATGAACATTCGCGTAAACATAAGAAATCATTATCAGTGCTATGCACTTTTGAAATTTACAAAGATAGTTAGTACCTAATGTATTTGTTTCAGGAAACTTAACAGCTAAGACGAAGCACGCAAATAGTTCTTTTATTCCTATAAGCAGTATGTTCACAATCAAATGACGTGGACCACCTACATACTAAGGATATATAGCGTTGAAAACTGAATTAAGTCTTCCCTGTTATAGCTAAATGGATGAGGTTAATCGTTTAAGCCAATTCAGAACCCATAAGAGTTCGTGTCAATTTATTTATTTGGCCTTTGGGAAGGACAAAGGCAAATAATGTTTTCATGAAAAATCCGAAGACTTTTATTATTTATTTATGATTGCAGATATTATGAAGTTATGGATTTATTTATGTGAGTATTTTTGTCTGATGGAAGTTAAGCCCTATGCCGACAGATATAGGGATGATTTTTTCATATAAAGGTACTTGATTAACAAACTAAAACTAAAATGGGATCTATTATGTGCAAGAAGTGTTCTGTTGACCCCATGTTTTAATAGTATAAGGGTAGTAATTTTAGTAGGGGCGAATGTTTCTTAATTCATTTAATTACTGGCAGTCATTAAGGCATTTTTGAATACCAATGGCGAAGGGTGACATTTTCCGAAAGGGAGCCCGACAACATATAGGTACTACTAATGACCAAAAATGCGGTCTGTAAATAGTTCGAATGAAAAAGAGATTTTACATAAATTACGCAAGGGAAGCCGACAGCAATCAGGTTATATGGATCCTTCACCACTATTGTATACAAGTTTGTTACAATTTGAAGCTTTTAAATCAATTTTAATGACAATTGACAGATGAAATTAATTTAATATTTAACCTTTCACACATAATCAAAGCGCTTTAACATAGTACAATAAGGTCAAAATTACTAAATTAAAAAATCGACTATTCAAATAGAAATCACGCTGCATAAATTCTATTTACAGCGTGTTTAAAATTTAAACAATATTAAATATTGAAAAGTTTTTGTCGCCGTCTGTACCCGGCAGTCCCGACAGCGATTGCGCCCGGTGAGCCAGGGCTGGCACTCCCCGGGCTTAAGGCGCACCTCACCCGACATAAGGTATAAAATTACAAGCCACTATAGCACTATATATGAAGTTCGTGAGCCTTACCATTGGCTTACCAAGATATTTTAAACAGTAAATGCTTTTTTTACATTAGTGCTTATAATTTGATAACTGTATTTATTAAAAATGAACAATGGTAACATGTTGTGAAACAATCAATAAAGAATTTCAATAACTCTGACTGATTTCGTCATTCCGAACAGTACAATAACGAATTCAAGAAGCAATCAAAAACTCGACTAAACTACATCATGCACACGAACACCATAACAAAAGCGCCATTACCATCAAAATTACCTGACGCTGTAGTGGTGGCGGCTGTCGATATCGATACACTATTCGTTGTCGGTGTTTCGCTCGACGAGTTGGAAGCGTTTGTCATCTCCACTATTCGATCCACCGCTATCCTGTTCCCGGGCAGTATCCCGGAACTCTCCGCTGGTTCCTGACTCTCTGTCTCAGTCTCTACTGGCGGCGGGCTCGGGGCAGCCACGCTCAGATCGTTCGCCACTATCACGTTCACAGTTGTAAGCGACTCGAGGTCAGAATTCTCGCCGGCTACGTGTGAATTGTCGATGTAAACAGCGGCCGAGCGCGCCCCTAGCGTCTCCATAACGCTCTCAGCCAACGACCGGGTCGATAACTCATCGATGTCGATATCCTGTTTGATGTCGATAATAATTTGGTGGCGCTTGCCGCTGCCGGACGGACTCTGTACTTGATGGACGCTCACCTGAGCCTCGGAGCCTTGCGACATATGGTGTTGTATTACATGGGTCAACTGCCCCTCGAGGGTATCCCGATTGCCCGCCATTGCTGTTCGATATTCAAAATGTCATCGATATCACAGTGCACAACACTAATAAAACGAATACACAATCAGACTTTGAGTATCAGTCGAAATTATTAAAAATTATTGCACATAGACACAGGTTAAATCTAATGAACACTTTTATCACACTCCTTGTTAAGTCAGTCGAACCTCCAATTGTTTAGACGTCCCAATGCGGTAGTGCAGCGCGCAGATGCATTCAAACTGGGTCACAGGTCAATGTCCTTCCGAAAATTTTTGTGCGTAGGTTGTATATTGGCAGTGGTTGCAGGCACGGTGCGTAGCTGTAGTAGACTTAACTGTAGCAGATGTAGCTTTAGTTGATGTAGCCGTAGCTCACATGGCGCGTAGACGGCCGACACATTGACACGGTGTCCTATATACGGACCGCTGAGGCGGCGGCTCGCCGTCGTAGCCACTGCGAGGCCTACGAAAGCGTAGCGCTACGGCGCGCCGTGGCGAGCTCCACACAACACTTCCGCGTTTGTGATCTCAAGATAGATCTCGAGATCGATTTGACATGTACTACATTCCGAAACTGATACTATTTTATTTTTAAAATATATAGATAATGCTAACATTTAAAATAGCTTCCTCTAATATTTCAATGTAATTTTTAAACACGTTTACCAAAATTAAGAAAACTGTTTATATATAATAATACTAAAAACGTATTCTATATACATATTTGTGGTCCTGTTTATTACCACAACCTAAATATTGACCAAATTTTTAAACCTTAATAATATTTTTTGAAATCCCTTTCCATTATCTCGTTCTAATCATGCCCTAATAAATACTCGTAGATCAACAAAAATCCCGAAACTCAACACATTTCCTACAATTATGCGGACCTAACATGATATCTCGACACACATCCCGGACACGAAACTACCTTGTGAGTCCGGTGGCGTTCGCCGACACGTGCCTACGCATGCGCAGCGCGTCACGTCTTCCCTCTCATTCTGACGCGATACACGCGTCCCGCTCATCGCGCTTCGATCGTTCATGATGAAAAAGCACATATAATTGGGTTTATGTTGGCCTGTAGTACTGTCCGCAAAAAACATATCTGGCCTTGAACCAATTTGAATTTATTTGTTCTGGATTCATAAACAACATAGTTTGTCCGAGCGAGAATATTAGATCAAATGTTTGAAGTGTTTAAGTTGTTTGAAACAATAAACTGTGCTGATAAACTAGTATTTCACTACGATAGCAGCCTGTAATCAAAGAAGTCGCTATTTAACAATTATTACTGTAAAGATTGTGTTATAACGTGTAATTTACTAAATGTAATATGTATTTAAATTGATAAAAACATATTTTGAATCCATCGGCAATTAAAATAGTTTTATTTGCACTAAGCGCCCTACATTGGAATAGTATTTAGGTCTCAATTCACATATATAACAAATATATCAATGATATACAGGTGTATATCATTGATATATTTGTTCTATCAAACGAACCATGTCAATGGGTCATTGTTCTATTTACGAGTATATCTCAGAATTATTAAAATACATCAAATATAAACCCCTTAATAACATTAATTACATTTTCAAGTTTGATACAACGATCTAAATAAATAACCAATTTATATATAAAAATATAAAATACCAGGACATTATGTTGCTGACGCTACCTTGTTCTCATTATGTAACACTATATCGATGACAGCCAAATAAGGAAGCCAGATGTAAACACTACGTCAAACATTACGCTGGACGCTTCACTAGCTGCGTGATAGTGACGTGATACCGCGATAGCGTGATAACCTCTATCACGGTAGGAACTATCCCAAAAGCTTCAATTGGTATTGTGTGAATGTCATCAACTTTATTAAGAGATGGATAGAGTTTAAATTTGTATTTTTTTTTTTGTATTAGATTGGTTGTCATTGCGCTTAGAAGCGAATATAAGATATTAATTAATGTAAATAAGTTTTTCTTTATATAGTCAAATGAATAACCAGTTTGTGAAATAACTTGTACGGCTCGTATACAATTTATAATAACAAAAATATTAAATGAATAAAATAATTTAATATAAAATTATGTCTGTATTTTTAAATACCATAATAAATTCTTCACCATTTTCTCATTTAACTACTATTAAATAAATAATCATTAGACCAATTAGACGTTCTAGACACCTCACTAAAATAGTCTAGGCAGCTGTCGCGCAAGTTGGTCCGCTCTAATGGGAACTGGCCGAAAATATATCCGTGATGGATATCGATCGGACGGTGCCGATGCAAATTTTGATTAGATTAGCGCGATAGATCAAAATTGGCATCTAGGAGCTATCATATCAATATACTCTGGACATCGTGCATACCACTGGCAAAGGGTAAAATCAAAAGGTAACCTGAGGCAAAAATAATTGCCTTAGTGTAGTAGCGAAGGGTCCATGATTCCTGCCGGCTTCCTTTTCGTAATTTATGTAAAATCGAATTTTTATTAGACTGATTTGCATTTATATATTATGCCAGGTTACATTTTGGAAACTTCACCCTTCACCACTGTTAGTTAATGCATCGCGGCCAATTTAACATAAAAAAACAAAGACAAACATAAATAAACGTAAAAGTGAAGCCGGTAGGAATCGGCTTGTATGGATGCTTAGCCACTACTACATAAGCACATATTTTACTTATCACTCTCTAACGTTACCTTATTCGGGTGAACATACCACAAATTGCTTTGTGTTGTAAATTCGTCGTAGTTTGAACTTTCGTCAAAAGATGTCTCCATCACAAAATATTCATTGCGGAAGAATAAATGATATGGGTAAATTATTTATACTATCCAACGTCTACATTTGGAAAAATGTAACGATAGACTTTCAATAAAAATATTTATTGAGTTGTTATATTAGATCGAAATATAAATACTTTTCGGATTTTATTGCTGTTTTATGTTATTTAATTTTGTTGTATTTATAATGAGCTAAAATGGATTTTCTCGGTATCTTATACATACCTACACGTTACATAAATTATACAAATGTAAGTAATACCACAGCGACATATTTAATTTTCTTTTTCTTCAATTCCAGTATTAAGGACGCAGCGCTTTTAAAAGAAAAGTTGATTTCATAATTCATAACATTTCTTTTAAAGTAGATATCAAGGGAGCAATTTTCCTTAATAACTTAGAAATTACACTTTTTATATTACCTCTTACCTTTGAAAGAAACTCCACAAGGTAATCTAGATTCTGAATCCTTTGATGGTATTTGAAAGAAATACGTATTATCACGCCATTTTTATTCTTAATGGGTCGGCAGAAATGTATAACACCCACATTTAGCTGGATATATTTATTCCATGTTATTGAAGAGCCATTTTTTAGATTTAGTTAATTTATTTGATTAGCTAAGTATTCATAACAGTTGCCACATTTGAATCACCTCTTTTAATTGTATTTTATAAATTACCTATTAGTTCACCCAATGGTAGAAGCTCTGTCCCTATTGTCACCAGCAATAGCAACGAAATCATGTTTTTTAAAGACAAAATGACTACCTGATGATATATATTACAGACCAATTAGACTCTGAAATTTGACGATGGTCGCCAGGACTATGCCGGCCTGCTTAGCCAAGCCCTTGGTAACAGAAAAAACTAAATTTACAACGTCAGACGTATGTGAAGACTGTGGTACCAGATAGCGACTGCCGTACACAAAGTGTAAAACTTATCACAGTCGCCCACATGTCGCGTTCCAGCATAAATATTTCAACTGAAGAGGGATAATCATCTCTCGTCAGTCAACTATCTATTGAATCCCCGTTCCGCTTACCATCAGGTGCAGTAAGATCACTTTGTCGAGTCAGTATATAAAAGAACCCGTATCTGCAACTTGCCCGGGTCGAATAGACCCATTCGTACTAAACTAGCTTCGGCCTGACTATAAACAGGGCCGTTTATTCCATTCAAATCACCTCATTGACGCAAACTAGATCCTAAGCCAGCAAGAGTAAACAAAATCGTATACTACAGCATTTATTGTACATTTATGATGATGAAATTATTTTCTAAATTGTTTTCTTTGGTATTGGCAATATTTAATTGAGTACAAGTTAACCTAAGTTTTTCTATGGCGGTTGTTTGGGATACGGCGGCCATAAAAATTCTAAACTTCAAATCGCCTTCTTTAAGTTTAATTGAAACATTTGTTTTCTTTGTGCAAGTAAAGCCCTTTTATTTGTGAAAAGTATGTTGGTAAGAATACAAAAGAGTGTAGGCGTTTGAAATTGTTTAGCTACTTATGTGGGTTCCTGTACTACGTATTACTAACCACTAAAATAGTTCGTGTATAAAGCAATTCCCTCCAATTCCAAGCTTGCTAGTTCTGGCAAAGGATGATTTTTTTCAAAGGGAACCCGACGAAATTATAGGTATGAATAATATGCATAAATACAGTCTGCAAATCGTTCTAATGATAATTAGATTTTACATAAATTACGAAAAGGAAGCCGACAGGAATCGGGTTCTATGGACCCTTCGTCATTGCTTGCTAGCTTATATCAAGTAAAATTGGGTGTCCCAAACACATATTGCTACCCTATAAGTCCTTTGAACACTTTGCTAGTACACTATTGTAACGTTCCAAGCTATATTTATTGTATAAATTGAATATAATATCACATAATTCTACGTCTCTATGACTAAAAGTTTACAATAATACAGACAGATAAATATAGGAACCATTACTTATTATGACTTTTTATTTGTACTAACATAAAAAATTAAAAAGTAGTTTCTTCGTTTTATTATTAGTATGTGTCATAGCTATCTATAACCAACAAATATATGACGAAATAAAAGCAATAGATTAGCCAATAACGAGCCACTACTGATAGTTTTTAAGATTGCATAATCCAGTCGTCATCAAATCTTAAAAATAAGTAAACAAACGTTACTAAAGTAAATACTTTAACATGTTAATTTTTACAACATAACCTTAAGGACCTTGTAAAAGTAGTAATAATTGTAAGCCAGCCTTTTATTAGATACTAAATAACATAATAATAATATTTATAATCATATCTAATGCCGGTACAAAAATATATTTTAATCCCCTGCTTATATAATTACCGAGCCTGGTTGAAACTTGTTTTTTTTTACTCATTAAAATTACTACTAATGACGCTAGAATATAGTTTACTCCCGCTTTTCCCTGAAGCGGTGCTTAACTTCCGCCGCGGAGTCCAAATGATATTGCTATTTTTTAAAATGGGTTATAAAATACAGTGAAGGTAAATCGAATTTATTAAATGTCTTTAGGTCATTTTATGTTTATGTGTTCGAATCCGCTAGGTAACCCGCATTGAAGAGATGTACATATATAGTCTTAGTCCAGATATTATATTCATTGTTTCCGAGAATATTTCTTGTATCTGTACGATTATTTACCGTATAATTTAATTTAGTGTTTTTCGAAACACGGAGTCAGTAAATGATATGAATACTATAGCATTTAGAACAAAAAACAACAATCTGCGAAGTTAGATTCTTTCGTAAGTAAAATTTATATCATAACGCCGATTTTATAATTTTTCATAATTTTGTGTGTCATTGACTGAGTACATAAACACATCACGCCTTTATCCCCGAAGGCGTAGGCAGAGGTGCAACCCTGGCACCCACTTTCCGCCTGTGTTCCGTCCCATGACGTGATAGGCGACGAGCCTATCGCTACATCGGGCCTAAATTCCCAATATAATTTTGTCTGACCTGGGATTCGAACTCAGGACTTCAGAGCGCTGTCGTACCACGCACGCAATACAACTACGTCATCGAAGCAGTGATTTAAATTCCAACATGTACAATAAATTATATAAAGTTTATATCAAATTGTTAGTTTAAAATAAATTAAAACACGCTGTTAAAACATGGGTGTTTGTGTCATTTAAAATTAAAATAAAATTGTATAACGAAAGTTTCCTTCCATAACGTGCCGTGCCTACATTACAATAATGTTCCTCAATGATAAACAGCTCTTTAGGGATAGGTGTCAGGCGAACAAAACACAAAAACTTTCATAATAGTATTATTCAATAGTCATAATGTAACACAGGTCTACAATTTAATTATTTAATTTCGAGATACTTTATATTTACTTTATAACAATTACCTAATTACGTCGAACATGGTAGCCTAGTATGGAATGAAACGATCCACCAAGACAGACGTCCGCAGGTTCATAGCCCATAGCACGCATCTCTGACTTTGTAATATATGCATTGCAATGGCGATATACATATAAATTCCTACCAGCTTTCCTTTCTATCTCTGACTTTGAAGTTATATATGCAATGGCAAGGGTTCATGTAATCCGATTCCTACCGGCTTCCCTTTCGCAATTTATACACACACAACATCACGCATTTATCCCCGAAGAGGTATGCAGAGGTGCAACCAAGGCACCCACGTTTCGCCAAGTGTGTTCCGTCCCATGATGTGATAGGGGGCGAGCCTATCGCCATATCGGGCACAAATTCCAGACTCCGGGCTGATACTGAGCAGAAAAACCCAAATATCACTTTGCCCGACCCAGGATTTGAACCCAGGACCTCAGAGCGCTGTCGTACCGCGCATGCAGTACAACTATGCCACCGAGGCAGTCAAATTTCGCAATTTATGTAAAATTTAATGATCATTACAACGCTTTGCAGACGCATTAATGCATATTAGTACATAAGTATATTTTGTGTTTGGTTACTTTTCGGAAAACGTTAACGTTCGCCACTAATGCCTTGTTTATCAATTATCGTTCCATTTAACGGTGAAGGAAAACATCGTGAGGAAATCTAATTGAGAATTCAGCTAAAATAATTTCGAAAATATCTGAAGTCTGCCAACCCACACTAGGTCAGCGTGGTGGACTGAGGCCTAAGCCCTCTCAGTAGTAGAGGAGGCCCGTACCCAACAGTGTGACAAAGGCCTGGTTTATTTATTATAATTATCTAATTAACACCAACTTTAATAATAAGAAAACATAAATGTAAAATAAAAAATCTTTCAAAATATAAACCCGTATATATTTATAACAGTTCTGAGTAAACTAACATTATCAAAATTCCTTCATTCGGTCCCCTGTGACCTTAAACAAAGGCTGGTAATGAATTTACAAAGCGTAGGGACGGCCTTGAGGGAAATTACGCAGAGGAACACACGGTTACATAATCTAGACACAGACTTCAACAGATTCTAGAGTTTATTTAAAATCTCTGGCTAAATAAGCTTACAATTGGCAAGTGAGTGATTAATAAGCTTACATTTGGCGAGTGAGTGATTAATTCCGCCCGGAATAGAACTAAAGATTTTAGTAACTAATAGATATTTATTTTAATAGCTTATCCTCGCGGCTTTGCCCGCGTGAAGGAGTTTTCCGGGATAAAAGTCCCGCTTTATATTTTTCCTGGATAGAAAGTAGCTTATAACCTTCCCAGGGTCTTGAACTATCTCCATAACAAATTTCATAAAAATCTGCTGAGTAGATTTTGAGAAAATCGATCACAAAAAGACAGACAGCTTTTGAGCACTTTGTTTTATAATATGTATAGATTTCTACTTTCATATTATTCAATTAAGGATATAATTATGTTATAATGGAGAAACTTCACTATTAATGAAAAATCAAACGATTAGAGTAATTTCTATTATTTCTAAATGCATGAATTTTCTATTTCATTGAGTTTATTTTAGTTATTTTATTTTGTTGTTTGTTGTACCAATACGGCATAGCGACTTCTCTGCACCTGATGGTAAGAAATGTCGACCGACAAGAGACGATTTCCCCTTGACAGTATTTTTGAGTAAGCCGATAACATTTAATTTGACACTTTGTAGTGCCTAATACGGACAACACAATACTTGTATAATATCAGCCCTGTATTATATACAGTCCCACTGCTGGGCACGGGACTCCTTTACTACTGAGAGCGAATAGGCCTTAGTCAGGTTTCCTCACGATGTTTTCCTTCACCGTTCAAGCAAGCGATAATTCATAAAGAATACACATATTTTTTCAGAAAAGTCAAGGTGTGTGCCCTTGGGATTTGAACCTGCGGACATTCGTCTCGGCAGTCCGTTCCACAACCAACTAGGCTATCGCGCTAAGTACTTGGTAATACTTGTATGGCACCATGTAATTAATAATTTTTATTTCTAAGTTCTTTGCAGCGAAAAGCACTGGATTCTGTTAGATAAGGAGCCACCTCGTTTAATGATTTTTATCCTGGTTTAAGGTTTGTTCGTTGAATTTTATATAAAGGGTCATTTAGGTTCGTAACACAGTTTCAGAGATTACGTTAAGCTTCTAGAAGGCAGCATTTTAAGCCCGCGAAAAAAACTTAAGTAATTAATCTTACGTCAAGAAAAGTTTTCTTCGACATTTTACATAAAGCTGCGTAATAAGGAAAAGTCCGAAAGCCACGCCCTCCGAGGAGTCTGGGCTAACGAGTCACGCGTCATAACAGATGACGTCACTAATCACGTTGTAGCCGAATGTAAATCTAGCTGTTGTTGGAAAAGTCTATTTAGTTTAAGTTTTGTACATGTGTGTTGATTTACATAAGAGCGTATAAATGACCTAGGTTATATATAGCTAGGGCCCAAATACGCAGGTATTTCCTCAGTGCTTATGAGCGACCTAGGCATACTAACCTGGCCTTGTTATTCCTAACATGGATGTAACGGGGTCGATGACATGCCGTGGGTGGGATTTGAAGGAATACAATATACTATAGAGAGCCAAGCTGATACCAAGATCTAACAATTCTAACATATTCCGGTAGTTGGATAAATGCACCTTTGACCTATGACCACCTGACCTATGTACATGCGCTAAATGTCAAGTGATTCATATTGATGCGACAGTCTTTGAAAACTACTTAGATATTACTATGAACAGCCGGATTTATAGTTTCCCTGTGGTTGCATGCTCAACCCCGCCTAGATACGGTTTACGTCACGCGGCAAAAAATCGCAGGCGCGGTTAACGACTCCTCGTAATTCGTGTCAGCGCACTCTATTATCCAATAGCGGTACTAAATTGCGAATTTAAAAGTAAAAGCGCTGGTCACGTGCGCCGCCTAACGGGAGACAACCGAACTGCGTTCGTTGAACCCGCATGACGGTACATTGCGCAACGAGTTCCATCACGAACATCCAAATGTCACGTAGAACAATCTTCTATTTGCGGTCGGTGAGGACGCCACCTCCAACGGCCGCAGCTTAAAATCCATGTAAAAATATAGTAACGCTAGTTAGCCGGCCGCGCTTGTAACTTTGTACAATTCGGGGTTCGTGGCGCGAATTTTAAAATTGGAACTGTATTTTTTTATTCGTAAATAGGTCGCCATTTGTATGAGTGCGGTAATGGCGGTGTCTTCCGTCATTTGTAGGTTATGTATATGTTTTTTCATTCGGTTTCGTAATTTGTCAGTTTATGTAAGCGTATATTGCAAGGTCGATGAAAATGAAGTTTCGACGCAAAAGCTCCTATAAAAAGCCATATAAGGCGTCAAAAGAGCCTTCAAAAATGTTAAAAATGCAATACATTCTCGAAAACCGTTAGGATTCTGACTCATATCCTGTCTTACTGTGTCTTGCTTGTTAGGAAGTTGTTATTCTGGTACCTACTACAAACGTATCGTCCGAATTAAACAAAACAAAAGACAACCAATGTTTCAAGAGTCAAGACTATAAAAAAATATACTTACACAAGGAACTGACCTTACATGAATATGCAAAAGTATTGCATAGGTACCGTATAGAATGATGGAACCTCCTACAATACCCACATGCGAAGTAAATTTTGAATATCACACAAATATTAATACATATTATTCCAATGAGAGAATCGAAATTGCAGACCCTCGGTACCCTGCCAATGCTAGAACTGTGATGTCATGGCCTTTCGGAAATGTTTAGTATCAAAAATATTTTTAATAAAGCTTACGCATTTACTTATCTTGTGCTGTGCCACTAAAATTAGTCTCCTACAGTTCGTACACCTCACTTACTACTACTTTTACACACTAGTCATATTCATAATGGGACTTAACATTCTTAGGGGATGAATTTTTAAACCCTTTCCTAATATTCCCACGTTTTATAAGAACACCGGGTGAAAGCACTCTTCTACACCAAATATCTACCTCAAATTAAAAATATTCTGATTCTGACCAAGTCTTTAAAATATTAAATGTATTGTGAGTCTCACCGAGACTTATAGACTCGTTCAGATTCAGAATATTTAGAATTCGAATTGGAAACATTTAAAAGGCTGTCTTTTATACAGTACTTCTCTTGGGTAATGTTAAGAATCTTTTTAGTAAATACGTAAAGTAAAAGCATTGTACACCTTTTTGAGTACATTGCGCACAAGTAGTAGTTTGAGATTTGGCATAATTAAAATTCATAGAGAAGTGCAGAAAAAAGTATACGTTACAAATATATTAAATTCAACTATACTTTAATAAATACATACACTTTAACCAATGCGCTTTAAAGGTAAGCGTTTACCCTCACCTAAAATACCGAAAACAACGAAATAACTAGACGTAGCTGTCTTTGAAGAGCCGCAATGGCTGGAATTTGGTGAGCCGCGGGCAATTTAATTACCGTTATTAGACGTACAGCAAAACTGTTGTTTCACGTTATATTCTGTAAGTCTGTGACTTAGAACTAGCCTTTCTGTGATTCGTCAGTAGACGTTGCACGCGGATCGTCTGTGTGAAAAGTCTTTCCATCTAAATGGTGATAGGCTCGCCCCCTATCACGTCATGGGACGGAACTCATTTGGCGAACGTGGATGCCCTGGTTGAGCCTCTCCCCAAAGTCCCTAAAACTGTAACGATTCACCTGACCGACGCTAGCGCCATCTATTTATAAATCTTATTAAACCTTTTTATTATTTTCATGTAGAAGCAAAATTACCGAAATAAAAAGTAACTTATGTGTTATCCAGGACATCTAACCAAACGTATAAATATTTTCACAAACTTTTGAATTTATCTTTAATCTAAAATATTTGCATGTCATGAATGACCTGGTCCTGATTTTACTTGTACTGCCTATTTATAGTAACCACATTATAGCTAATCTTCATTTCATAATATTAGTAAAATAAGTTAGTCAAGAAGTGAGATGAGATTCGGGTTGTTTGATACGTTTTTATGTTTAGCCAAAATTGTCTATTTTATTTAATTTATTCACAGTTTAAAGACAGATTTATGTTCCTTAGCTAATTTCAACCCCAACTGTTAAATGCGTGCCTGTCGATCTATGTTCATAGGAGTTCCAGCAGCAAGTGTGTGAGACTTAGATAGTCTATAATCCAGCTCCACATTTGTTGTATAACTTAAAGCTGATTATACTATTATAATACTAACTGATTAAAAGGTAAGAAATTTATTAAATTCAGAATCAGGGTCATGATCCTATCATATAGCAGTACATCTTGATTGAGTATAGGGAAAACCTAGCAGTAAATATGAAAATCACAAAATGAACGAATGCATCGATCGACAATATAAAATTTCCATAAAAACATCGATAAAGACGCGAAATGTAATTAATAACCATTCCCACATTCAAATTTTAATATTAACAAACATAACGGTGCGAGTTTTTATCTATAGAGAACCTGTCCGTGTGTCGATGGGGTCAACGACCTCCGCGACACGGTTCCGACAATCGTACGGTCATTAATACGATACTTTTGAATTATCATCGATTGATGAATGGAATAGACAATCTGTTGAGTCTAGATTTGTAAAACAAGCAACAGCGAGGTTTAATTATGTTTAAGCCAGGTACTATATTAGTGGCTTAGGGTGATATTATTCAAAGGTAACGCGAAGCAAAAAAATGCCTTATCTAACATTTCGCGATCTAACATAAAACAAAAACTAAGACAAACGTAAATAAACTAAAAACAAAAGCCGGTAGGAATCGGCTTGTATGGATGCCACGCCATTGAACTATTTTCTGAACATTGTAAGTGAAGTATAGTCCAAATTTAATGTCCAACTAGAGACATTATTTGGAGTTACCTTAATGCTAATTCTGTAGTTGATAAAATAATCCCAAAGTTCATGATAAGGTCAGGGGTTGTCGTCGTATTGCTTTCAAAAACTGACTGAAGACGGAAAGAGTGAAACATCATAGTAGTAAAAAAAACAGGATATCAGACACAACGAATAGTTAAGTCAAAGTCCATATCGAGACAGAGACTAAAAGATGACTTAAGAAGTGAAGAGCAGGAAACTCACATAAAGGTGATCAAAACACCAGAATATCAGAAATAACGAAGAATCTCAAAATAGCAAGTTTTAAAGCAATTGTCAAGATTCCTATTATTCCAATACGAAATTTAATTTAACTAATTTTTACTAACCAATTTGAGGTTTAATACGTCCCATAAGTATGTCTACGATTAAAGTGTTTTTATCTATTATTTTCGCAAAAACGAATCAATATCATTCACTTTTTCATAAATTGATATCATGTTTGTTTTAAACTCTAGTGTATAACTTCCATTAATTCTACACTAAAAATCTTGTATGACAAGTCGACATGTCACAAGGTATACAGGTGGTATCACCCGCAGGTGATATAACACAGGTTGGCACCGACCACAGATTACTTAGAGAAGCTGCACCGACAGACGCATTGTAGAAAGGCATGGAAGTTCGTCCAAGTTTGCGAAATTCGTAAAATCACTTCATACATGTTTGAACTGTTGAATTACTAATGCAGCAAAACACATCAAATACTATGTTCTATAAATGAAATAAATAGTTGCATGGTTTGGTCATGTTTGGACGAAAGTATAAATACTGGCAATTAAATTTAAATTTGGAACGTATTTTCAACGTTATATAAAGATGATAGAGCAAGAGCCCGTGAACCCCAGACTTTCATTATTTTATAAAAGCTGAAAGTTTGTCAGCGCATGCTCCCAACACAGGTAACAACGATGGGCCATTATGAAGTTTGGGCTACAGTGGCTTTGGCAGGGACACATCCATTAACAAAAAAGGCCTAGACACGAGGCAAATGACCATTTTTATAATTCATCAATACGTCTCTTTAATTCTGGCTGGTTATAATGACTCCAATTTACGCGATGGTAGACTGAAGACTTAAAAGACTGACCAGGGAGAGAAGCTACGGCATAATTATGCCTGTATCTCTTATCATTCGATAAATAAACAGATATGTTTGGCAGATTTTTCCATAAACAAGAACGTAGTTATACTCTTAGCGTGTACGAGCCCATTGAAATAATCGAACGCAGCACGTTTTAAAACAGACCTGAAAAAAGGTAAACTATGAACGTTCACTGCCCTTTTTACAGGCCAAAATATAGTCTAGATCTAAGATATTTCGGTCTAGACGCATACAACACGAAAATACACAGAATTTGTTTTGGATCTAAACGATGTGTCATTTATACAGAAGAAAGTCGAGTTTTGGGAACTGATAGACCAACAGTGATAAAACTTTTCACATTTTGTATCGACTTACGTGAGTTCAGGCTATTTTGGAGTTTATTTACCAAAGAATATAGGTTTTTTTGTAATAACGACTTCCAAACGCATCCTAACGCTCATTGAAAAATATGAAATAAACTTAAGTGACCATCCTTACATGTTATCAAACAAAGTCTTTCACCGCGTCTGTCTGTTTGAACATGATAAACTCAAAGACTACCGAAAGGATTTTGATGAAATTTGTAGATGTTGTCTACCAAACCGCACCAGGCCAGCGTGGTGGACTAAGCCTAATCCCTCTCAATAGTAGAGAAGGCCCGTGCCCAGCAGTGGGACAGTATATCAGTGGCGAAACGTCATTACAACCCGATTCCTACCGGCTTCCCTTTTAGATTTATTTACGTTTGTCTTAGCTTTGATTTTTTGTTAAATTGACCGCTAAATGTTAACTAAGGAAAGTTTTTTATGCCTTGGGTTACCTTTTTAAAATTTTTACCCTTCGCCACTGCAGTATATAATACAGAGCTGATATTATTATTATTTTATTGGTATAGACAGAGTTTTAGACCCTGGGAAGACCATAGGATTTTATCTCGGAAAAACTCTTTCACGCGGGTAAAGCTGCAAGCAAATGCTAGTACGTTATATAAATATGACAAAAACAATACAAACCAGCTCAGCTTACAATTTACTGCAAACTGTGAGGTTCATTGATCCTCGTAATTTTGGACACAATCATCAGATTGATCATTACAGACTGTGAAAGTTTGGCCGCGTATCAAATGACGGTACATGTCGCTTACGGCCTTTACGATAAGTGAGATATTTGTATTCTTCGGACGTTGTGGCTCGGTCCACTAGTGACACATGTTTGATGTCATGTAGCGGACCATGTGATCTCAATGTTACTTATATTCTTACCTGGTGAAGTTAGTTACTTATATTCTTGCCAATATTTTGTGGTGAAGTTATTTTATAAATGTTTGAAATATAGATATTAAGATCAGTTTGCGCAACTTGGCAATTTTAAAATATAAACACTACCCCAATGACCCAAAGATATTTTAAATTAAACAATTAATTTATTTCATTTAGTGATAGTTAAACAAAAAATGTTCTACAAGACAGTTAAACATTTCCCACTTAAGCGTTTTTCTATCAATTTCCATAGACAATCCTTGTTTTTCATAGAGGCATTTCCCAAGCCGGTCGGTCCCACGGCGTCGCATGTAAGATCGCGTTCATATAACGGGCCGAGCGCAGTTACAGTATGTGGGTGAGGCTAACTGCGAGCACCGTTAGCTACGTCACTGCGTGCGACGGTATCGATGCGTGATTTATCGACTGTCGATGGACTGGGTGTCGATAAACGTGGGTTAGAGGTTGTATGATTAAAATTAATTTTCATGTGAAATTGATTTTGTTGGTTACATTGTTTGTGATTTAAGTTATTGATAAATCACAAAGTCGATAATCTAGTATGTATGTATTAAATAGATGAAATTCTACGGTTTGCATTAGTAATGATTTGTTGTAATGTTTTATTGCAAGAATCTGTTGTTAACCGTAACATGTAAAAAGAAAATATAATAATATAAATGTATGTAGTTGGCATTGCGATTTCAATTAAATTATTACTTTATGAAATAATTACTGCAACACTAATCAAACTTAGCACCTTAGAAAATCAGACATGACCTAGTCTCGTCCCCTCATCGACCCATAACTATCGAGTTGTGTCGCATCACTACGCCGAGTACCGTATGCTACGTCACGAAGAAAGGGATCGATGCAACGGTACAGAAGGCCTTGCCGTCGCTCGCAGAACTATCGCTTTTATGTAGCTTGTCATCGCGAGCTTCCAACGGTTTCGGACGCGATTTGATTTTAGAATGCATTTAATTTTAGATTTGGTTGGATTTTTTATTTTTTTTCGTCTGCTTGGTTTTTGTATTATCGTTTATTAATTCGATTTTCAAATTTGATTACGGTAGTTTTGTCTAGATGGCAGTATTTTAATGGTATATTTTTGGGATTTTAGAAAGGATGTGATTAAAAAGTTGATAAAATAAATAAATTAAATTATATATTGCTATAAAAATAAAATATATTTTAAAACAGTTAAGAATCAAATTTATGACCAAAGTAAGTGGTCAGGAAGTTAAAAATTCATGTCGACAATTTCTCAGGAATTAAAAAATACACCTGCTACAGTCGAAGTCATTTTTTTACTTTTTTTTTTATTGCTTGGAATGACGAGACGAGCTTGCCTTTCGCCTGATGGTAAGCGATACGACAGACCTTTGAAAAGATGTTGTGTAAATATTTGCATTCCTTTGTAATACATAATTAGTATTAATAGATTACATCAACCAAACTTGAAAAATCCCTGTAACGTCTACAACTTACTCGTTAATTTATTATTATATTTATTAAACTTTAAAGCAATTATTCACTTTAAAATATCCAACAGTAAAGGATAATACACTATAAACATATTATGTTGGACATTATGTAAGCCAGCCGTTCACATAATGTAGGATATGTAACACGACAACGCTTGCATAACTTAATTTATCATAAACGACACAATGTGGGTGAATAGCTTTTATGATTTATGGCTTTAGATGCATTTTTTTATTAAAATCGATATAACGAGTAGTATGTGGTGCATCCCTAATGCACACTAGGGGAGAGATATGTAGATAGTTTTTATATGTATATTCTACAGCCTTATTATTTGGCATTGTTACATGAGGCTATGGGTTCAAATCCCTGGTCTAAGTGCCAGTAAGTTTATGTTATTTGGATTTATTTTGGGACTCAGTTATATATGCCTAATACGGTATGTATGTGTACTAGTAGCAGATTTGTTGATACCCTACAGGTGAAAAATATACGGTTCTAGCTTCGACTCCGAAGTCAGGCAAATATAGGCTAAATGACGATAAAAATGCCTGACAGTGATGGGATTGATATAAACTCGTCGAAGAATGGAAGCAACTCTGCCCACCCTTTGAGGATTCAAATGGAATATTATTAAATAAACTGCTTTCGACTACCTCTGTGGCGTGGTTGTTTATTTTGCGGTACGATTGCAATTCTGGGGTCGTGGGCTCGATCGCCCCGAAGGAAAATGTGATAATAGTTTTTTCTATTCAGTATCGGCTCGGAGTCTAAAATTTGTCCCCTATATAGCGATAGTCTCTTCCTCCATCAAAGAATCGAATACACACGACGGAAAGTGGGTACACCAGTTACGGCTCTGCCTAGGTATAAAAGGCGTGTGTGTATTATTAAAAATGTAACATCTATAATCCTATATAACCATAGACTATCGATCGAAAATCAAAAAAAAATCAAGTTAAATCTACGAAATGTCTTGAACAATTTCCTGAATATTCGATTTAAACGCGCAAAAACTTACAACATTTGAGACCAGTTACTCAAAAATACATTGTTTCACAAAGTAATAAGTGCTATTCATGTCGTTCCCCTAATTGAATAAAATCTGATAACACGTTTGAAATAAATGTTATGTACACCTGACCGCTAAAATTGTGTCGAATGTTATTGAACTCTGTATAGTAATAAAAATAACACCTGCTTTATCAATTATATAATTTTGTCAGCTTTTATATATTTTACTATTCGAACTGAGGGCATATGGGGTATTTCAAACTTCGATGTACTAAATACATACCAACGTTACTATGTGTTATTAATTTATTTATTGCACTTCATACAAAACATGTAAAGATGGACTTAATGCCAGAGGTATTCTCTACCAGTCAACCTGAGGTGGTGCAGAGATAGAACATAGTAGGTGCACGTCAATAAAACAGGACATTTAGGGTAGTACCTATAAAAGACAGTTAAGTAGTTTAAAATGTCTATGTATAACTCCATAATCATTTTTATAAAATTTTCTACATTATTACCTTTTACTCATAGCTTCGACAGCGTGAAAGAGTTCTCCTAGGATCAAGTGAATTAGCCTATGTTCTTCCCAGGGTCTCAAACTATCACCATTCCAAAATCAGTCAAAATCGATTATGTAGTTTTTGAGTTTACTACGTTCAAACAGATTCAAATATGTTAAATTTAATCTATCAATTTTACTTGACCGAACTGGGTAAGTAAAATGGGACCGATGTTGTTTTCAAAGAGTATTGAAGACAGGACATGTATAGTGAGTAAAATGACATATTTCAACCAAATCGTTATGTGAGTATTCACTGTTGAAAACGCTGCATGAGGCACAATTACCCTTAGCATAATGATTTTCTCGTCATCAGACAAACCGGTGTAATTGTATCCGAACTATTATTAATTAATACCGAATTAATAACAAATTAATCTAAAACATTCCAAAGTTTTACAAATTTAAAGATTTTAATTTGACCCAATAATAACGTTCTTGTAAAAGACACAAGATTATACTTCTATTTAACTTAACAAAATTCAAAATGAGCCACAAAACTTATGACACATAAGCTGTCATATCCGAGAGTGTGGGCAACACTCGATTTAAATACCCAGTCTGAACAACATGAGACATTCATGTAAAATTTTTAAAAACTATTTATGTAATCAGAATATATTTTAAACACTCGTGGTCATAATAATAAAAACGAAAAGGAATACTTAATTTAAAAACAAGCAAAGGAAACGCTATCCGTGCGGCCTTATCTGTCGATATGCAATTTCGCATTTAAATAAAAAAAGTAAAATATAAATATTGATTACGTGTATTTTAATTTTAATTAAACATGTTTATAAAATCTAACGAATATGTATTTACCTTCAAAAATCGCTCAGTTATAACTTTATATAAAAATCGAAAAATATTTTTTTGCTGGCGATATAACCATAAACTCATGACAGATGTGAATTGAAATACAACAAAAATGAACTTAGCGTATGAAATTCAAATGCGCGGTATTGGACACAGGAGCTGGCTTCCGTCAACAGCGCGGGTACATTCACCTCGCTCTAGCCGAAATCATCACGAAAATACACTAATTCGCGTAACGATTAACCGTTATCAACTATAAAAAAATATTATTTCTTTTTCGAACGATGGTTTTTTTTGTTATTGCCAGTGATAGAAAATTTATTTAAAATATTCGATATGGTTATTTTAAATGAAAGTTAAAAATAATATGACTAAACTGCCTTAATTAAATAAAATAATCCTATAAACATAAAAAAAATATAAATGTTAAATCCTGTGGATCTTAAAATAATTATTCATACTATTAATTAACTCTTAAAATATGCCTTAAACCGTCACAAAATTGTACCACGTAAATAGTCAAAGCCACGAAATTAAAACATTATATGCAATTAAATGTTAAAAAAAAAACTCACCTCTTATTGTACTAGGCATACTGTATGAAAATCCTTCGAACAGCTCAAAACAATCCATTCAAATGTCACTGGCCACTTAATACTATCCGAACTCTAACATTTTCACACTGGCACGCAAGAGTCCCGGCTGGAGAAGAAAAAAATATGGCGCTCCGTGAACTGTCAGTGTCAAATTTCCCGCGCTTTTCTCAGCAATGGCGTCCGCACGTCCTAGAGAGGTGGTGTGGCGGCTGCATGTGCTTTTTTCGTGGCGGCGCCGCGAGACTTGCGGTTAACTGTATTTTTTTTTCGTGATGCCAGCGTTAACGGTGAGGCCGGTTGCGCTCGATCCTCAGCTGGTTCGATAGGCGCTCGATAATTCGTCCGACAAGCATTGTCGGAATGTTTGATTGCCGGATAGCCGATGGCAGTCTTGCGGGGTTGCAGCACGGGAGGTGGGGCCCGAGGTTTCCAACTATAAATGCGCAAAAGTAGGTCAAACTTAAAGTTGACTATATTGATACGTCATGAAAAAAACGAAATATTTAAAATGATACATACACGTCCCGATAATTGACAATTCAATTGTCAAGTTGTAATGGCCAAAAGTAATTTACCAAAAGGCTACTACAAAAATATTCACTTATTCCTAAATGTAAATACTTCATTATGACTAATTTATTACGTTACGCAATTATGCAAATATCAAATGTGTATGAATACAATTATCACCAGTAAAAACTAAGGCAAAATTATAACAGAATTTATAATACCTACTGAATATCATATACTTATATAACCCATAATTTTAATATATATTTTTTATTTAACAGTAGCCATAAAAAGAATATTTAAAACCATTCGTTTCTATTAAATTCATTCGTTCTAAAACTTGTATGTATTAGGAAAAAGACGTAACTCCTAGTGATTAACCGAATTTTTACAACAGTTTTGAGGATCCAAAACCTGGCCTACTAGCCACCTAAGTGCGTTTGCAGTACGTAACACACCTCAAGTGTCAGACATACAGATTGGACCCCAAAAATAACAACTTCTGGAATTTTTGGCTACTTTGGAGGCCTTACAATTACACCATCGAAGCAGTGCCCGGTACGACACGGCTCTGAGGTTCCAGGTTCGAATCTCCGATTGGGTAAAGTAATTGGTTTCTTCTGCTCTGTATCAGCCCGGAGCCTAGAATTTGTGCCAGATGTGGTAATGAGCTCGCCTATATCACATCATAAGACAGAACACACTTGGTGATAAGTGGGTGCCCTGGGTGATTTTATTCTTCTTCTACCCCTTTTGGGGTAACGGCGTTTTATGTGTGCTCTATAACTCTATTATTCTCATCAGCACTAGAGGAAGGTTCATTAACAACTTTAGACTACAACTAAACTTCAACGCCATGATTCTGTATTTGTGCTTTTAATGTATTAATTAACGTCCTACATATTCTAAATATATATTATTGAGTTAAACAAAATTATAACTAATTCTTTACCATTCTGAAGAGCAAAAGTGCTTCTTGGAACTCTTATTCTGCAAGGGCAACATCCATAACAACTTCAATAGAAACTACAAACCTTAACTTCTCAATTGGAAACCAAGATCAGTTGTTATCAAGTGCCAGTTCTTGTGATACCTCCTCTAGAAGCTAATATATCTTGTGGTAAAAATATGATAGCTATACTGTGGATGTTTATAGGCTGTGAAGACATTCACCATTAGCTTCATAACACTACTACGTCTAATCTTACACATTAGTCGAGCCTAGAGGGTATTAAAAAAACATTAAGGGTAGACACACATTAGTACATGCTTCGTACTTGCAGTGTAACCTTCTTTTTAATGATACGAGCAATAGTCTTTGGCTTTGTTGTCTACGGCCGGCTTTGCTTAAAATCCAAGAAACAAGCAAGAGAATGACAGTGGCTTGGTTGTGTCCCTGACATTGTTCAAAGTTCATGGACGGCGGATGACGCTTACTATCAGGCGGGCCCCTTGCTCGTTTTCCTACTCATGATCATTATCATTGTTAAATCGGAACCCAAAACACCGGCTGCGATACTTCAAGACACTGTGAAGCTCATTCTGCGTAGATCGGAACCGCAATAGCAAAAAAAAATATGTATAATTATATAATGTAGATAGATATTATAACTTTGACTATTCGGATGCCCAACACCTCAGTCCCCCCGTTACCCTCACCATGAAGGCTGAAAAGTCTTCGAAACGTCGGGAAGAAATCATATTATAAAAAACCGCGATAAAATCCAAAAAATATTTTCGATATCATCATTGGCCTGCTACATCTATTTTAGATGATTCAAATAGCGTCAACTGTTCGATATGTTTTTTGGTGCCCACTAAGACAATTAAAAATAATAATAAGAAAAATAAAATATTTAAGTATACAAAGTCCCTTGTTGGCCGTCTCTATATAAACATAAAGTACGAAAATACACAGTACTTTACAAGTTTTCCCATTCTAGAGTAAAAATTATAATTAGATTGGTGTATCTAAAACTTTTTTTGTATATACTAGACCTTAACAATACATCATCACTTCTGGGAACGGCCAGACTTTACTATTTAAAGTGTTTAGGCCTTAGTCCATTATAGTTATTTTAATAACTAGGTATTGCTCGCGGCTTCGCTCATATGGTGATCCTTTTCCTATACAAAATTATCTAAATAACCATAGCGATACTTAGTAGATTCATCTGTTCAATATGATCTATACGACACCGGCGCCATCTATTTAAAAATTAAATTATCTAATTTAAATACCGCCGATTCGAATTTCAACAGTCTGTTTCACACCCGACAAGGCTATCATCGCCTCAATGTATTACGTTTTGAAAACTAATGAAATTGCGAAAAAAACTTCTTGTTAATTCTTTAAATAAAATTTACATCGATTGTAATTCTCCACTTATTACTTTTGTTACACAAATATCAACTTTAAATCAAGGATTCAACATTGTATTTCAATATCCTTTTAAAGTACGTTCCCAAAATTCTATGTAGTCCTAACACTGACATACTAAGCCGCAGGCCAAACTAGGATTTCCTGTGTTAAGTGTGTCACGTAGATAGACTATACGAATATTAGTCACTACGCGTTGTATGAAAGTCGACAAGACGATAGTTTCCTTATAGAGAACATTAGGACTTTGAGGCAGGACGTTAACTTTATCTGTTTCTGACAATCTGACGAGGTATCTTCGTATTGTATGGGTGACGGTAATAATTCGCTGTCAGATGATTCAATTGCTTATTTGTCCTGTCATATGAAAAGTACACGAAATGTAATTGAGGATTAATCTGATAACTGAAAACCCTGAAATCATGAATGAGCCATCTCAATATATAATATCAGGATAACGAGCGCTGTAATGAGATGCAGAACTTTTGAAATTATAATTCTAAGTCATGTTACAAAGGACAAGCGCTTTAATGAGTTGCATAACTTCAAAATTTAAATTTATGTTGTGTTACTAAGCGCAGTCGTGAACCCTCAAGCGACTTTCTCGCTTTATCATATAGGTATGCCTATATCTACCCACTGTTGGACTTTACCCTCTTCTCGAACACGACACTCACCCGTCTTGTGCGAGCCTCATCCAGTGTTTCCTGGCATACCTTGTGACGTCATCTGACCACTGGATGGATCTGCGTCACATTATTTGATCGTTTAAGTTCTCGGGTACCTTTGACTGCCTTTTCCCTTAATGCGTATGCCCAAGTCTACGCGTCTTTGACTTTGTCGCAAATTTAAATTTCTACGTTTGACACACGATCAATCAATTACAAAAATATTTTTTTAGCCTCTGATGGGTGGCTGACTCCCACCTGCTATCCAAGTGTTTGTCAAACAGGTGGTCCATCGTAAAATAAACCATAAAAAACAACTTTGAATTTTAAAATGGAAAATCTAATAGTAATTGAAATGAATGCGTCATACATGAACAAAGCATCGTACTTAGTGTTTTTAGCAGGAGGTAGGCAAACAGCACATGCCTCAACTGGTGCCAAATAATCGCTTCTAAATCCCCAGGAAAATCCATACTGCTGGAAGTATAGAGGCGTTGCGGACCTTTAAAGATGAAAGGTATATTATGATACTAGCTCTGTATTATACTGCCCACTGCTGGACCCGGGCCTCCTCTACTACTGAGAGGGATTTAGATCTTAGTGCGGATTGACAGACTGCACACACCTTTGAAATTATTTTTGAAGAATTCTCAGATATGTAGGTTTCCTCACGACGTTTTCCTTCGCCGAGCGAAAAATAATTGATAAACAATACAAACATAACTCCGAAAATTTGGAAGTGTGCCTTGGGTTTTGAACCTGTGCACATCTATCTCGGCATACCATTCGCCTATCATGCAAGAATAGTAGTAATACAAAAACAGGAAAATCGGAAATCTAGTTGGTCGACAGAAATTATAGGGTTTCGAATAACTGCGTCGTTCTTTGGCATAAAATGCACATCGAAGTCGATCCAGGCATATAGGGTTGTAGTGCCATGTGCGGACGAGATAGTCTTATGTAATAAGCTATAAACAAAAGAAACGCCGCCTTATCAACAGCACAAGCCTCATGAGCTGGACTAACCGTGCTGTAGATTGGTGGCGAAGAATCTATGTAATTCCTGCCGGATTCCCTTGTGTAATATATGCAAGCAAATTATTAAAATAAATTATATTATCTATCTAGTGGTCTAAAATCGAATTATAATTGGTACTTATAATTTATGTCGTTTTCCCTTTTGGAAAATATCACCCTTCGCCACCGCTGTAGATAATACTGTATAGCTCTACTTACAAAATAATAGGCAATTTCAAATACATTAACTACGTGTACCGGCTTATAATATTTCTTAATAAACTGTATGTGGCGCAATAAATAAACTAAGTACCGACAATTGTTATGAAAGCTTATCCAACCGTAGTTGTACGCTCATCACTGATATATTACAAAGTATTTTATGTAGTAACGAACTCTACGTACCAAAGTATATTAGTTTTGAACGAATGAATGAGTTAAAATTACGCGACGTTTACAGTTTAAATATGTTAAAACCATTAACAGTATTTTTTAAAGTTTTTTGACCTTTTGTACTATGAGTCACGACCAGACAGACTGCTTTCGCGACTTTCTTTGTCCAAATATTTGGCTACAAGTTTCGACAATGGACATTTTTAAGATTAGATTCGATCACACGTTTCATTTGGATTCAAAGAAACACTAGCTAAGCAATTTTACATCAATTAAAAAATCCCGTCAGCTTGGCCTGTTCGAAATTCAAAAATGGCCAGTCCACTCGGTTGGCAACATTAGTAACGTTGGTCGTAAATCGAACAGTTACCCACTTGCTGTAAATAGATAAAAACGCGTTCCTTGACCTCAACAATTCGAAACTTAGCATTGCCTCGTTAAAATTTATTTTATACGTTGAATGTTACGTGTGTAAAATTTAAAAAATCGCACAAAATTAACAGAATCTTCCGGGTCTCCGGTTCGCGCGTAAACAAAACGCGCGCCGGTCGTTGAACCCAACGGTACTAACTTGTCCGAGTTGGTCGGTGGACGTCTGTGACGTCACTTTAGTTTCACTATCCGACAAGAGATGGCGTTAGTATGTGCGTAAATGTTTGCTAACTGGATTATGACAGTTACATATTCACAATGTAATGAAGCGTTAAGTTTTTATTAGCCGTGCAATACAGCGGTGTCGTGAGGACACAAATAGATTTTAACGTATGCCATGATTGCTGCGTATATTGATCTTAATAAATTCATTAATGCACCTCGTTCGAGTCAGATACGTAGATATATTATATAGTTTATTGTTATTGATGTTTTAGACTTAGCGGCTCTATTCTCTAGTAGGCACCAACATCCTCCAATCATCTAGCATAGCAGAACAAATACTTACATAGTAGCAAAACCGAAACCGCTATGCAATGTTCTCTTGATATTGATATATTTAAGTCCGAAGTAATAAAATTGGCTACTTACTGCTATAGCCACAATCATATGGAATTCAGCCGATACTTATTCATATAAAAACTTGCCCAAGCCGTAAACAGATAATTTTAAAATAAAATTTTGTGTCTTCGGGCTAAGCCTGGATGCTAATACTTTTACTTACCCACCTGCATGTAGTAGTGTTTGCAATATCTTCATAACTGAAACAATTAATGATCATGCCATACAAAGGTGAATTTTAGTTTTACCGACCTTATTAATTGCTTTCTAAGTTCTTTATATTATAATGTGTAAAAATAGATGTATTTTGCATCTTCTTGTAAAATTCTTTATTAATTTATTTCTTTAACAGTTTTATTACAAATGTATGGAAAAATATAGACAAGGCAATGGTGTAAAATAATTCAGCCACATCTACTGCAATTCACATTAATATGGGTTACATATTTTATACCAAATATTATTGAAATAGGTAAATTTATCGCCGGATTTATTCTAACGGTTTAATGGTTTAAAAATTAATACCTAATTTCAAAATATAAAAGATTACGAAATACTAGCGACATCTATAATCACCTTGTAAAATATAACAACGCCATCTGTAATAAATTATAACTAAATAGTCGCTTACTTATTTAGATAAATTACACACAAAACCGTAAGATGGCGCTGTAACAATTTAAATTGCACATAGAGTATCAAAAGAGGGCACTCGGTAACAGTGTTAGAGAGATTAGTGAATTAAATAACATATCCACAAAAATAAACACCCTTGCGAATGTTTCCAGCATAAATCACAGTTGGTGTTGTGAGGAGCGAGTGACGGGCGCTGCGACCATCGCGACAGGTAAGTACCCCTACCATATAGAAAATCATTGTAATAGCCAATCAAATTCGATTTATTGTTGGGTCCCAAAGTTGTTTATTAGATTTGATCGGATAATAATGTTCTTTAGATGTCTCTTCAATAAACGACTTAAAGGTATTCTTTGTCTTTTTATCTTTCCAACTATTTTTTTTTTTATGTGTAAATGTGATTTATAATTGTTAACTTTTTCGGTTTTTTATATTTTGTTATCTTTTCCTAAGTAGCCTAAGTATTTTTAAAGATAAAATATGTAGGTGCCAAACTCTATTTTCAACTTATAGCGCTTAGGTCAATGTTATAGTGACCATTATTTTTATAATAAAGGGATTTTAGCAAAACTAGAAATTCGAATTAAGATAAAAATAATTGTGTTAATAGAATCGGATGTGGTTTAAAATATTACTACGGTAGAAACTTGTACCTATAATATTATGGTATTACTATTAAAAATATATTAGGACAATACATATAAAAAAAATACCTAACCTGTACCTATATCTGCCCTAAGATATTTAACATCTAGTTTTAATTAATATATATCTACCTAGATGGTATGTTTTATTATTATTATACAATTTATGCTCATACATAATATGCACGTGAGTATGTAAATTATAAAACATTAAATTTGTTCAAACATTTGATCCAAACAACAAAATCCGTAATTAAAGCAACGTATCCATCATAAACGACACAAAAACATAACCGGGCATAGACTAAAAAAGAATTACTTTAAGTACGTGCCAACCGAGGATGCTGAGGAATGTAGAGCTGTCTTTTTCTATCGTACCATGGGAGTATTTGCGTCCCTTTCTCATATCTCGCTGCCCCTCAGACGTGTGACATCCCCGCGGGCTTAACTCTGCGGTCTAGGGTTGTCCAGAGCGGATAATAAAATGTGTGTTAGTTACAATTTGATGGCTTTTTATTACAAAGGCGGGGACTCCTGACTGTTTTGGACGTATATTTTAAAGTATTTCTGCTTTTCTTGTTTAAGTAATTCTCTACGTTGGTTACGTGAATTGAAACAATGACTTTGCAAGACATGTACTTAATTATGAAGCACATGTATGCAGTAATTTATTGTTATAGATTTTTTTTATTTTATCTTCCTTTACCAAAATGCCTTTACTCTGTGTTTATCATAACAAAAATATGACAATTCTTAAATTAACAACATAATTTGAACTTAATCTTCAAATGTAATTCCATGAATATTACTTAAATAGTTTTTACCATCTATTATAAACTGTTGCTAGACAGTTTAAGACTATTACATGACAACATGTCTTCTAAAATATATTCCGCTCTAAACAAGCCCTTAAATCACGCCGTATCTGCATTAGCTACAATCCCGATCACCCTTTGTGCGGCCAACCCTGCACGCCGCCCCTCTCACATAAAATCAATATTTATGGAGGACGATGTATTTCACCTCTGTACAACCGAAGTCCGTACCTCGGTGCCGGCTACTGTCTCGAACCGCTTTATAAAGATATTACTCGCTTATCGATTGAGCGCCTAGTTTTGTTCGGCAACTCGGCCGCCAGGCGGCGTCGCGTCACCTATTTGCTTTTAATGTGCCATTTATCTGATACCTTGGCGACATATTTAAAGGTTTTGGATTAGAATAGACACTGTGAAATAGTTTAGCATATGATATAGTTGCTTTATTACATACAAATATTAATAGAAAAGTACTTATTTATAAAGTTCAGTAAATATTGCCAATGCCTTAGTATCTTTGATGCACTGGTGATATTTTTTTTGTTTTAGTTTAATGTGTCATAATGTCGTGTCAACCTTTTCTATATGAAATTCCTAACTCAAATAGATGTCTAATAATGACATAAGAACCTTTGAATAAATAGAAAGATACAGAAATTCCACCCTTATTGTCCAGCGCGTGAAGCGTCACTTAACTATTACCTCAGTTAATTGACTCTACATTTATAGTGCTTCTTGAGATACACTTCCTCTCTTCGACAGACATGCTCGTTGTTACTTTGCCTTGTAGTATGTAATGATATCACCGTTTAGTATTTTATTCACCTGTTTGTTCTATTTCAAAATGAGAGCAATTTTGTAAAACAAATATTTGGTACATAGGATTCATTATTATACATGCCATTAAAATAAGTGTGTAATAAACAAAGAAAACTCGCATTGGAGACTGTCATACTGTCTAGTAAGTATGACTTTATTTTATTTTCATTTATTTGGAAAACTTACAGCTAGGTAATACAATATGAATTATACTTATGTAAAGTTTGTGAGTTTGAGTTCATATGATTAATTCTTAAACTAAATCCTGCTTCAATTCTAAAAATGTCATAATTAATACAAGCTCATAAATATATGCACGTGGGTAGGTAAATTACAAAACATAAAATTTGTTCAAACATTTGATACAAATAACAAAATATCTTTGTTGCTTACAATCACTGATACTTCGACCCAGTCATATCTCATGGACGTACTTCAATGTTGTAGCTTACACAATCTCACATTAATTATATAATATGAAAATATTCTTAAAGCTATACAAAATATTTATATAGAACCTAAATTACATAATATTATGGATGCACAATGCATACCCTAAAAAAAAGAGAAAACTCAGTGTATACCAAAATTTCCGTCGTCTTCGAAGTCGTCGAAGATCGCAAGTAGATAATATGAAATGCAGAACAAACCTAAAAAAGATTTTTTATATAATTTGTCACATTGGAAGGCATGTCACAAGTACGGAACTGTCACTACATTCTGTCCTCGCAGGATTATATTTTTTGCTAAATTTTTCAGGGTTCCGTAATATATAAAAAGACACGCCTTTTTTTTAATACCTTTCGTAAACTATATTTGTTTTAAAACTTAATTTAACTTAGATTAATAAAAAAATTAAAAAAATATAAAATCAGTAACATTTAATCAGATTGAATTACATATTTATCTAGACTTACTGCTTTGTGCCTCGAGCCTTTTACGATTTTTAAGATAATATAAAATCAGTAAAAAATTAATCAGATTGAATTATTTTTCTAACTGTCATGTGCCTTGTAGGTTTTCGGTGTAAAATTGTTAAATCATACAATATGGTCATGGAACCCTGTTGACGTGTGCCCAACACATTATATTTTGTACGCAATGAACGTCCTTTTAGCCACTGTGACAATACTATTGGTTGGGACAATTCTTGAAACAATAATCTGAATGTATAAATATGTCATCATAGTTGGGAATGCAAAATATATTTAGTTAAGTGACATACATTCTACTCTTCCAATTAGGGAACTAGTATAAATCTCCCTCTCGATAGTAGAGAAAGCTCGTTCCCAACAGTGGGACAGTATAAAATACAGGGCTGATATTGTCATTATTATAAAATTAGCAAAGCACCACTGTAGACATTTTTGCTTACAGCATGAAAGAAGCGAAAATCATTCCACTGCGGACTTTTTCGCTACAAAAACTGAATTATATTTTCATTCAAGGATAGGCAGCTATGTGTCAATTACTTACCTGTTTTTACCTGTTTATGTGTTTACTATTAACAAACTTTTACATTTATAATATCATTGCGAAATAAAATTAATGCTTCTACATTTCGTTGAAAATTCAACTTGTTCAAATTTCCACTAATGATTATAGGTTTTGTAGAAAACACGCTTCAGCGATATTTCCTAGTATAAATTCTTATTAACTTTTCATATATGTAGGTCTGTATTAATGTCAAGGATCATTTCTTACAAGCCACTTGAGTATTTTTAAATCTATTAATACCTAAAATTAATACCTAAAAAAATCTGTACTTAAGGTATTAATCGCTATGTCATACCCACTTTCTTTATCCATAACAACTGAATAATGAATGACCCTATAAGCTTGTAGTCTAATGCTGGACTCAATACTTCCAACTAAACTAAACACGAATAAAATCTTAACTTAATAAAACAAAGACTATGCATAATTCACAAACTTAAACCAAATAGTCGGACTACTATTTCTAAATGGCGGCACCATGGTCCCCCTACTGCGGGCACATGCATCGGCAGCTGCGCAATTATATCCCGTTGGATGCAAAAACAGCAGATCCCGATCACCCCCGCCCCGCATATCCCCGCACCCCCCGCCCCGCACTACAAATGGATGCGATAATTTTTGTTTATTTATGCATCTGATGCTCGCAATTTTATTGTACACGTAAATTATGCCACAGTTGACTGAGTATTTATTTGATACTGATTTTTGCTTGCGAATTCAATCGCATTATATTAATTTGCAAGAAAATGAACCAAAATTACATAGAGAAAAGTAAGGTAGCAAAAAGTGTTGTCAAAAACAAACGCACAAGACGTTATTTCAAATGACAGACATACACAGGTTTTTATTTATTTGTATATAACGAATTCAGTTGTTTAGTATGACCTAGTTGAATGACATGATTACAATTCAAAACTCGATATTTGAAATTTAACAAATACGTGATCAAACATTTGTCAAATGTAATGTGAAGTCCCTAGCGATTTCCAATATAGAATGAATGGCAGGTCAGTCAATATTAACATAACGGTAGTTTAGCACAAATAATTAACGCGATACACAAGTACCGCATCTGACACGTCGTATTTAACTTAATGGTTTACGCAACAATTTAATAAAATTAAAAATGACAGCAATTAACTAACGTAGACCTTTTGAAAAACGATACGATAGTAATAAACGATAAACAAAGTGTACACACATTTTTTATACAAATTACTTTCTCTTTTAGGGCTTTGGGTGACCATGCGGGTTTATGTGGGGACGAATATAACTAATATTTTCCACTTGGCATTTAAAGGTGGTTTGGAATTTTGTTTTATAATAATATCAGCCGGCAGCTCTATATTATACTGCCCACTGTTGAGCACGGGACATCTATTTCTGAGAGGGTTTTGGGCCTTAATCCGGCACGCTGGCCTAGTGCGAGTTGGCAGACGTATCATATCATATACTTACGAAATTCTTATGGAGAATTCTCAGGAAATTGTTTCTCAGGTATATGGATTTCCTCTCGATGATTTCCTTCGCCGTTTAAGGCGATACCTCAAGGTCCATTTTCATACATTTTGTTTCGGCTTTAATCTGGGTAACTAAACAAGTATTGGCAAGTAAAGAATTTAAATTCACGTCTAGTTAGTGATTAGTTCTCGCAGTTGAAAGAAAAATGTAAAAATAATTAATAATCATGGATATTTCTGCCTTTAAAATTTCGTCATATTAAATTTTAAAGGCCGAAATATCCATGATTATTAATTATTTTTACGTTTTTCTTTCAACTGCGAGAACTAATCACTAACTAGACGTGAATTTAAATTCTTTACTTGCCAATACTTGTTTAGTTACCCAGATTAAAGCCGAAACAAAATGTATGAAAATGGACCTTGAGGTATCGCCTTAAATAAGAAACAACTGATGAACGATACATAAATAAGTTCGAAGAATAAAAGCTGCCTTGGGTTTTGAACCAGTCGACTTCTATCTCGGCAGACCGAATAATTCCGGTTTAAAATAATTTAGATTAAATCGATAAGTAAATTACTTTTAAAAATAAATAACAAAAACCGCCCGGTTCACAATTGGAAAGCGTCCCGTCCGTCCATAAGGAAAAACAACGCTATCCATAAATTTTGAAATACAAACTAGGTCACATTGCCCTGCGCTCGTCACCCTTAAACATTGGGTATTAAGGCTCACAATACTTAATATTACATTGAGTTCAATGATCTTTAATTCGGAATCCAACAATGACTTTACATTGTTTCTAAACTCATAATGCCGTTGTATCTACCTAGTTATAATAAGATTTTTCTGTGCATCGGACCCCACAAACAACGCCGAGGAAAACCTTCGAATGAGATTTTGGAATCCCCCGGCCTAGCGACTGCAGAGGCCTGGAGGAATGTTGGGAGGAGATATCTGGGGAAGCGAAGTGGGGAAGAAAAAGGAGCCCTCTTAGGATCGGCGGAGGGGAGAAGGCCAAGAAATGTTCGCGAGCCCCCATAGGCCTCAATATGTAGTTACAACCACGAGGTATACACACTGAACTGTGTGCCTAGGGCCACGACAAATGTTCCTCCATGCATGGGGGTGCATTAGGTGAGAAGACCGAGCGCACAAGAATTGATTCGGGGGGAACAGTTGTACTAGTAATAGTGAGAGGAATATTAATAGTTTCTCGTATGTTTAGTAGTAGAGTAGAGCCGCACTTGTTTTCATGATTTTTCTCTAATAGTCTAGACTAGATAAGTTTGTTCGTATACTAACAATGTCTATTCTATCTTCTTCATTGACATTTCGAATCCCACTCCTAAATTCCTAAACCGGACAATATTAGGGCTAAAGAGCAAGAACACGTAACAAACCTTTCACATATTTAATTTCGATAATGAAGACCATAAACCCTTTAGATAACATTTTTTTAGGCGCTTCACACTTTTTTATAAGATGCCATCGAATAACAAAGTTGGGTTTTTAATTGGCATTTGTCAGTGTTTTTACATTTCTATCATTAGTGTGTGTCGCCGATGCCCTTTTAAATATATAAATAATACATAACTTTTCTCTATTACAAATTTGTTTTTATCGAGTGTTATATTCCAATTATTTTGTAACGCTCAATATAGTGTTACACCTGTCGTCGGACGGAGCGATGTTAAACTACGTAATACCAATTGCGGATCAGGCCTATTGTATGTCAAATAATGTGAATAATTAGTTTTTGCGATTATTGACACCTGTGGCAAATTAATCGAAACCTTTTTATTATTTTAACTGAAGATATATGACTTAATGTAGCATTTTATTATGTATGTATTAAATAGTAATACAATGTAGCCATCTAACGTGGCATTTAATATCTCAGGGTGACGAACGCAGTGCAATGCTATTATTAATGTCCTCTTGCTTACGATCAGGCTAGGAGCTTGCTCATTTCATCATTCAATTGTATAAAAAACACAGGATTGAAAAAGGAATAAAAAAACGCGGGTATTAAACAATTCATAATTTTATTCTAAAAACTCAACCGAAGTTAATACTTGGGAACTTTAATATAAACTGGTCGATATAGTTCAAAGCCCTCATATGTTATGCCTTGATCAAACTAAAGTCTAGCCAAGTAAATTGGGATTCTGAGGACAAGCTAAGTCAGCTATACTCCACCTGCGGCCCTCCGGGATTTCCCATGGGGCCGCCGAACATCTACAAGTTGACCACCAGATTTCCAAAATACTACTAATATTGAAAATAATTTACCCAACATCACTTGAACTGTAAACTACATTATAAGGATAAAACTATTCAGTTAATTGTAAATACTTTTTATCAAGATAAAACTGGCTATCGTATTTTATCGCGGTTTTTTGTATTTTAATTTTTTCCGACGTTTCGAAGACTGCAACCTTCATGATCACGGAGCGGACTGAGCTGTGTAGGCTCAGAAAATGTCAAAGTTACAATATCTATCTACATTTTATAATCATATATTTTTTTAATTATCTTATTGCGTTCCCACCTACGCAGAATGAGCTCACTAAAGTTAAAATTCAAATATTTAAAATCAGGATGAAATCCGAAAACTAGATTTATTTTAATGCCCAACATTCGTGTAAATATAAGATATAGGTACTTTTATTTTAATATTTAATTTAAATCATGTTGTTAGACGTTTAACTAAGTCAATGAATTTACCTTGTGGCACCATAACTAAGACATCTTTGTGGCCCGTTTAAAAAAATGTAGGGTACGGCTGAACTAAGTGAAGTAGGATGTCCATCGATTCGAATAGGACGCTCATAATTCGAATATAATGCCTAAATATTACGAATCTCTGATTGCCTTAGGCGGTAGACCTTAAGCCAAATCCAAATACTTTTATTTACATCATATAAAATTAAACGCAGAAAGAGTTATAAAATCCACAAGTTAAAAGGCCTTTAAAATTCAATAGGGCTGGTAACGCATGTGCCAAGAAAAAGAAAAGAGCCGTAATACAAGCACATGACGTCATCGGGAATTACGACGATTTCGCACTACGCACCCTTTATAATAAGAATAATGCAAATCGAACATAGGCAACTATTCAAACAGTAGGAGCTTAATCCTTAAACTCGCTCTCTGAGGCCAGTCACTTACTGGCTGGAATGCTTGGAATAATTCTGGCAAACGTCGATGACACATGGTCTTGTGGATGTATTATACTTGGACTATACTGTATTTACTTACAGGTCATTATGCAAAGATGAAACATAACTCTCAAACCTTCATGTATTTAAAACTTACCAGCATGAAGTAATATATCTTCGTATTAGTGAAAGAATTTTCGAAATCGATTCAGTAGTTCCAGAGATTCGCACATACAAACCTACAGTCATATTAGTATAGATCTTTGTATTTAACTTTATTAAGTAAGTACTGAAGTACTGAAGCGACGATAGCCTAGTTGGGTGTGGAACGGACTGCCGAGACGAATGTCCGCAGGTTCAAATCCCAAGGGCACACACCTCTGACTTTTCTAAAAAATCATGTGTGTATTCTTTTTGAATTTATCGTTCGCTTTAACGGTGAAGGAAAACATCGTGAGGAAACCTGCACATCTGAGAAGTTCTCTATAGGAATTTCGAAGGTGTGTGAAGTCTACCAATCCGCACTAGGCCAGCGTGGTGGACTAAGGCCTAATCCCTCTCAGTAGTAGAGGAGGCCCGTGCTCAGCAGTGGGCAAGTATATAATACAGGGCTGATATTATATTATAAGTAAGTACTTCCCTCATATTGCCGAGGAGTTTATGCATTAACAGATCAGTGTAATATTAAAATTTCACCTCGCCAATGTCCTGTACTTATAACGTAGTATTTGAGGAATCTGTAATAGTGTAAAGTCGTTAAAATAACACACGTTCATGAGATACTTTTAACATCGGCAATCATCACCTAGTCCATTGACTTTGTGTTATGTTTTACACCTGATCTTCGGTGTTGTAAATTACAAACTTAGTTTGGGTGACCTTTAGTCGGTATTTATTAAATAAATATAATAAGTAAAACCCTTTTAGATTGAAGAATGATTTTAAATATGCTTCTATAAAAATTATTATCTGTTTTAGTTGTCTGAAAGTTTTTAGGTTATGTACGTGGACACTGATTCATACTTCAAATAATGTTACAAAATTTTTACTATTCAATTGCGTTAGTACTTTGCGTCGCAATCACACAAAATAAAAATATTTTTTTTTTAAATCCTTTACAATTCTTCACAGTAAAGACTAGGAAAGTGTTCCAATAATCCAAAATAAACTTTATATTTATATCCTCATTACCCCATAGTCACTTGAACGCAGATATGATTCTTTCCGTGTCAACATCCGTCACATCACACTTACCTTCCATCCAATTATGAAGACCCGTGCGGTCCACATCCTCGCGTCTCCCTCGTCCTTTTCGCAAGGAAGAGGCGGGCGGAGGCAGGTCATGTTGACTGGTCGTTATAAATCGCCGAGATCAATGACCGCCGCGTATGGTGTCCGTTTCCCATCGCGTTGTATCCATCGATTTTATGGAAAATTTTGTTACGTTATTGTTCTAAAGGGTTCCTCTTACCGAAAGTAATGTTCCCACAGGTATCTAGGTGTAAAATAGTACCTAGTTTGTAGCTCTTGTAACAATTTGGACAATGACCGAGTAAATGTTATTAATTTTATTTTTAAAGTTCGTTTTTTTACATATTTATATATATCTTTAGTAAAAAAAAAACAATGCAAATAAAAATATAAAAAAAAAATAAAAAAATATCGCCCTCCGATGGGGAAGCTGAAGACACAAGTCACTGGTAGTTTGGGATTCAAAGTGAGGAATCTGCTCACAAAGCGGGCTGTGTCCAGCAATACTGCCTTCTTTTGTTATTATTATTATTTTTACTATTATGAATGCGATAGTTGCAAAATGTGAAAGAAAATGTAACTAATATTATAAATGCGAATTTGTTAAAATGTTTGTATGTTAGAAGTAACCGCAGAAACAACTGAACGGATTTGGATAAAATTTGATACACAGGTAGACCATGATGCGATAATTTGATAATTGCATTTTAGTCTGATTTTTTAAGTGATGGCGTTGGTGTCGTACAGATGGCGCTGTCTATTAATTGCTGCAGCATTATAGGGACTTTAGTAGCGGGCAAGGCTTTTCACGCAGGCAGAATAATAGCTAGTGTTTAGGCACTTGTTAAAGAAACAGTTTAATGGGTTTGGAAACTGGATGTCTGGGGCTAACATTTAAGTCACTTTTTATCCCGAAAAAAACTCAGTAACATTTTTATTAAGAAAATGGCAAACGCGAACAAACTAATAACACTTTTTACAAGTTCCGCTCAATAAGGACAGTCCGGCATATTTCTAAAGGCTTCCAAAAAACGCAATATTTGATTCGTTATAGGTGTGCCATGCGTATTCCGTCCCATAATAAGATAAAGGGCAAGCCTTTCACCATATCGGGCACAAATTCCAGACACCTGGCTGATACTGAGTAGAAAATCACAACATTCTCCAACCCAAGGATCGAACCTGTGATCTCAGAACTGCAGTCATACCGCAACACAACAACGTCGGCAGACCTTAGGTTATTCAGTTTTTCAAAGTATAATAAGCATGAAGTTTGAACAGCTAACAGCTACTTTAAGGCCAATATTGTATGAACTGTTGAGAACCAATATTATATTGTTATAGTTGTATTTGGGATTCAGAAATTGGGATACGTCGATGGGATGGGTCGATCTAGAAATCTTGAGGGGGGGGGACATGTCCAGCAGTGGACATCCTGCTCCTGAACTGTTGAGAACCAATATTTGTTATAGTTATGTTTGGGAGTTGGGATTCAGAAATTGGGATGCAGGTCGATCTGGATATCTATGGGGGAGACCTATGTTCAGCTGCGGCTGATGATGATGATGATTCAGAAATTCTTACAGTAATATTCACATTACTGGTAATCCTGGAGTATGATATATCTATAACGTTAGTTCATTCGAATTATTAGCCTACTTATTCCGCCATCTATTGTCCAAAGACTAAAAATAAAATGATGACATTCTCGTATGAGTCGTAAACCTGACAGTATGAATAAACGTGTGATAACAAATCAACAAGTTTATGTAGATTTCTAATAAAGAATTTCAATGTGACAGTATCGTCCAGATAAACTGCCTTGCATTCCTACAAGTTATTTACAACTTAACGACTCGATAATAAAGACGAATATCTATTAAACTATCGGATATAGCGTGATGTAAGGCTAGTCTACCGTAGACCTTACATTTTTAAACTGGTCGTATTAATTAGTAATTTATTTCCTACGACAGATATTGTAAAACCGTCGAGGAAGTCAGTGCATTTAATGTCTATAGAGATTCGGGGAACGTAAATTCAGTAGTAAGCAACATTTTGTACACTAAAGTTTACGGGTATCTTCTCCATCTCACATTTTTTTTTTTAATAAGGTTGCGGGGTCAATTTTAAGCAATTATTGCATAAGGTTTGAAGCGAATTATGTGGGAGAAGTCACTACCAAAAGCTATTTAAAACGTATAATTAATTCTATTTATTTACTTTCGTTTGAGTAAGTACTTGGTACGCTTCGGTGGAATCCATTCATTCAATAAACTATTTGCATTAGGTAGGTCTTCTGATGGTAAGTGGCGTAAGTGCGAATTTTCTCTAGGGAGGGGGGGGGGGAGGCAGCGAGCAAAAAAAACACTTAAAGGTCTCACTCGCAAGGTCCATGGAAGCTCAAGACTTTTTCTGTGGTGGGCAGAAGTTTCTACTATGGGCACAGAGCACACTTGCCTCCCGCCCTTCCTCCATCCTAGTCACGCCTATGGTGATTAGCACGAAAGTAAAGACGCGTTGTTAATTAATTAAAATTAGAATTGAAATTAAAGGATCACCGACTATCTCGGTTGTACGAAACGAACGGCAAAGGTAAGTAAGTAAGACCAATATGCCCTATTTTAATTTAGTACTTATGAAATAAAATAGAAAGCCCTAGTAATTTCAATAGATAAATTGTATAACTTTATCATTTATGACGTCGTAAAACGCAAGCCACAACACGAGCTAACCTACACTATGTTCAGAATATTGTTAGCGAACTAATCATAGTTCACGTACCTTCGTACTTAGGGTTAGCTTGGTTGTGAAGTTCGCAGTTTAAACCGAACTTATAAAAGGACGCTGCTAACGTAAGCTAAGATAGCAATAGCATTCGCAGTGTGGCCTACTCTTTATTATAAAAAAAACTAGGTAATAAATGAATACTAACAACATTTTGTACAGAATTACTCCTTTACAGTTTTTGTCAATGTTTTTTATTAGAGCAACTAGACCGAGGAAGAACAAGACTATAAATGATCTAATAAAAACTATCAATAAAACATTTCAAAGACATTGTAACAAAATGGCAGTAAGTGGAAAATAATTGTGAATTGTTAAATACTTAATTATTTTATATTTGGTAGAACATTAATTTTTTGCTAAACTTACGACTAAGTAATTTACGAAAAATGAGCCAAACGCAATGTCCTTTTTTTATTCGAACTTTGAAGAAATAGACAAAGGACTTTTCAACTTACGTCCATACATTTTATTAATGACAAATTTACATGAATTTTTAGTTTGCGAGCGATTTTTTTACAACAACTTATGTATTCAAATTTTATTAGATCAATTATAATCTATTTAACCAAAATTACTTAATTATTTAATTAAAATTAAATGCCCATTAGTTACTCACAGGGTAAAGAAAACATAGATGAAAAAAGAACTACGTATGTAAACCTATGATTGATAATATGCTTAGATTTAATAATTGGGGCTGCCAATTTAAAACGAGAAGATGATGTTGTCTCCCCTTTGTGGTGGTCGCTATCCGAGCGGATGTAAAATATATCCTACCACCAGCGTATATTCCATTCCTATACTTTATAGATGTTTTTCATAGCATTTCCCACTACCAATACTGAACTGGTTTCCTATTGTTCTATCAACTGCCTTGTTGATGTAGTTGTACCGCATAAACCGTACGAATAAGACTACCGCGCTGAGATCCACAACTGCTATTCTACTGTGACGTCATCGATGAAATAAGCACGAAAGTAAATTACAATGACATGTATAACTTGAGATAAAAAGTTATAAGTTGTTTAAGTGATACATTTGTTTTATTTCGTTTTTATAACTTTTCGTGCGGGCGTACATAACAAGTTTAAATTTAATTGGTAAGTAACTGATTGTAACTGGACCACAAATTCTGGTTTACGACTTTAAATATCCGCATAATACAATGTAAATATTTTAATAGTTTATTCAACTTTCGATTACGTCATCATAAATGTGTATTCATGTCTTCGTGTAGAGTCCTAACTAACAAAAACAACGCATTTATGATAAGTAGTTACTTGATGTTTCTTTTAGTCAGTGGGCTTTTCCGGTCCAACACGATTTATAGATTCTTTAATTATTGTATAACTAGCTTATAAGGTGTGCTTGCGATGAATTCAGTCTTTAACAAATATTTCAAAAAGTAGATTACATGACATTGTTTTCTTGGGGTTCTAGCTTGTTCTGTAGCAAAATATCGAAATAAGTATGAACTTACTAATGATAGTTTACCCGTGCAAACAGACAGACAATAGACACAGAGTTACTGTCGTATCTATAAAAAATATGATGAATAAAATTACTCTTCGATTTCTTGACAATCTGCTCTACAATACATAGGTACCCATGTATTATAATTTAATTTGAAGTGTGTGGTGCACGCTCTGGGTTGTATTCTTAATGGCTTCCTATATGCAGAGAGGTCCACTCCCCGCGAGGCTCTCGGTGCATAACTAAAAAATGCATGAACGAAGTAATATTTTTTCATCAAAGCATTCTTAGCATTCAAGATTTAGGTATTAAAAAGCCTATCTCTTTGTGTCACTTGTAAACACGATGCTTTGGCGCGTAAGGATTCAGTATCCATACTACATACTACTATCCATACTTATTTGAAAATAGTAGAATCCTACAGCTTTTTTTTAATTGTTAAGTATTTAAAGAGCTTGGTCGTAATTTTACGACCATGTCGTTCCGTACGTCCGCTTTTACAGGTGTTCATTCTCTTTTCACTCTGTAACATATTCTAAAACATGAACTCAACCGCAGTAGTGCTAATTACAATTATCAAACAGAATGCCAGCATAGCAATATGACTTAGTAGTCAGCGAGTTGCGATATTTTTTTAACCCCTTGAAAACACTTCCATCTTCCCTGTTCTTCTTCCTAAAAGCTAAACCCGACCCCTATGGCTGGGGGACTTTCATAGGCCGTGACTTTTACTTATCACCTGATGTTCATCAGAGACATCCGATCTACATGCTAGCTTATCTTATGCATTAAAAATAGTTTAAATATGGGTCATCATCCCATACAAATTCAATTACATTTTATTCTGATTGCTCTATTCGGATTTTTATTGCGTCCATAACTCTATATTCTATACTAATTTTATAAATGCAAAAGTTTGGATGGATTATTATTCAATCACGCAGAACGGCTGAATAAAGCTAGATGAAACTTGGCACAGAGATATATCCCTGGAATAGCATTTAATCGACTTTTATCCCTGGAAATATATAGCGGGACTTTTATTCCGGAAAATATTGTTAAAGCGGGCGTACCCGCGAGCAAAAGCTAGTAAAATTGTGAATATTAATACTCTAGTAGGCTAGGAAACAATAGGTGTCTAGGTACTCATGATGGAGCCCAACCAGGTCGCATAATTACAATATCAAAAGAATATCTACATAAATCTATCACGATACAGGCCAGGTATAATCTGAACGGCCAAACTAAATTTGAGCGGCGCCCTGTGCCCTGAACAAAGCTTATAACCTTAAAACAACTTGATTACATGCAAATTTAGGCTTGAATATTCAGCCTATCCACCATTTTTGCATATTTAGTTTAATTTTTCGGTAATTATGGTTTTCATAAACTAATATTAGTGTCTGTAATATCTTAAGTTGTGTAAACAAGAACGGGAAATGTAGCTAGCTTCTTAAACGCGCAAAATAGTAGATGCAGTACTTATAATTTGTGCATTTAATACAGTTTACGAGAACGGGACGATACAAGAAGAGTTACGAACGCGGCACATCGGCCGCTCTCCAAACATCACTTATGCGCCATCCTACACAGGTAGACACCGCCGAAAGAGACAAAACAATCGCCCTCAACGTATTTTAACACTGCCCGTTTACATTGGGACTTTCTTTCGCACGTACCCGGTACAATCAATACATCGTGCCGCATATTTTACTTAAATACGACAATACCGTTGTAATGCACGCGAAAAATTAGCCTAAACATGTGTGCCATAGGTTTGCGAGCGTGCCGTTGTCGCAGCACGGCGCGATGGGCAGGCTTTGAGCGGTCGGGCACGTAATCTGCGATCAAAATGGAAGCCGTCGGCCATCTTAGGTCCGCCGCGAGCGAGACCGCTTCGGGAATTTGGGAAATTGGTGTTTTTTTTCTAAAGAGAGCAGTATATAAGGTCGGTGGGCAGAGGACAGGCGCGGGACGCGGGGGGTGATCTCCGCACGGGCAAAGCGGTGTGAAGGGAAAGAACTGCGTGCGGTGTGCGCGGTATGAACTGTCGCGAGATTTATCCTGAGATATATAGATCGTAAATTATGTTTGTTTTGTATAACATGTCTTAAAGCAGTGTTTTTTGATGAAATCAAATAAAATGATATTGATTTCAGAAAGTGGTGAATATTATGCGTTCAATTTCGATGTTATTTCCTAAATGTAACATTTATAAATTTGTATGACTAATCCATTTATTTAAATATTCTTTTACTGCAATGCAATATTTTGAATGAATGTAGGTTGTGTTAATTATTTTAACATTGATTTTATTTTAGTCTATAAATAAATATCTACGATACTATTTCAAACAGTTGCCTGAAATTTTATGCTCCTTTATTGTAATACTACCTTTATGATTAAATGTTAAATTAATTATCTTATTAATTTACGTGTGTTGAGATACTGTTCATGTGCCTGCAATTTGCATCTGTAAACGCATTAATAAGGCAAAGGTGAGTGAAGCCATATCTCCGAACTGATTGTTGATCTTCCACTGTAGTGTGTAGCCACTAGCTATCTTTCATTGCACGTACGCGGTGCGCGCGGCCGGGGCCGGCGGGGGTGCCGCGGGCGCGGGCACGCGCGGGCGGGACGGAGGGGAGCGCGCCGGCCGCCGCGCGGCATACGCGGAGCCATCTTGCCAGCGGTCGTTGAATCGCTCGCGTCTCCACACACAAATCTCCATTAATTCGCACTAATTAATCCTTAAATACCATCAAAAATCCTCAATATACAAATGTGACGATATTCTAATGAGTGCCGCGGACGCTGTGCCATCGAACGTTGTTGATACGTTGTGTGTTGTTTGTTTTATGTGTGTGTGCATTCTGACTGTCTAGGTGAGTAGTCACTAGTCTTTGTGCGCGACAATTATCATTCTGATCGATTCGGCGAGCGCGGGGGTGTGCAGCCAGCCCGTTTTATATCTTTTGTTGTTTTGTAACGCCACCAAATCAATAATTTTAGTGTCGGACGACCGCGGCTGGCTTCGACCGCTTAATGCCATCGTTCAATGCGTGTTCTTAATACAAACGCTTTGGGTGTTTAAGGTGTGCGGACTGTGGTTCTCATTTCAATTCCGATGTGTTTTATCGTGTGCATATTGCAAATACCGTGCGAAAGTTGAAGAAATTGATACGTTAGTGACAAGTGTTGTGCTGTCTGTATAACTGTTGTTTATAACGTTTTGGTGTAAGGCGTTATAACGCTAGATTTAAGTCAACGTTTTCTATAAATAGCACGGCCAGGTGTAAGCGACGCGTTGCTTAATGCATTGGTAAATCACGCTATGCAATACTAATATTAGCCCACTTTACATTACATTTGACGACATAAATGTATCGATGACATGTAATATGTTCTCAGAAGTTAATGAATTCTTTAGAAAGTTTTCTTTATGTGAACGAAACGTTACGTGTTGTGCGTCTCCGTCGTAGATAGTAACCACATATTGAGATAACGTATTCATTATTCATTAAATTTACATGTAAATCGTGTACATTATCCAATATTCACGTAAAGTTGAATGATTTTATTAATCGGAATTCTAGGAAAATTGTTACTTATTAATAGAATCACTAGTTTCTAAAACCACAAATATCTATAACATTATTTCCGGTGTCAAATTCTTTAAATTCATTCATAATTTCATTCAGTTTTAGTTAATAAGTTGTATTGCAAAAATGACAACCGGCGGAAATGTACGTATAAAAGGAACCATAAATAACAAATAGGTACCAACGAAGAAGGTACTAACCTAGGATATCAAGAAAGAGGTCAAAACAATTATTACCATTCATTCATAAACATTGCTATGTATTGCTGATAGCTATATTATTAAAACATAATATTTATGTATTATATTACGACGATGGGCGTGCACAGATAAGCATTGCATAATTTGATAACGATGTTAAAATAAACAAACTAAAATGTAGATCAACGTTTTCTATTCTATATCAAGTAATTTATTAATTGATTATTTATAATAATATCAATAATGTTATTATTTATATTTTATATACAAATGTACTTAGGTATTGATATAATGTAGCTACTATTACTCTATAAAAACACACGTCATGCCTTAATTATTACAACATAAAGATTAGTACAAATAAAACAAAATAACGTCCTGTTGTGTGTAAACGGCCAGTTTGCGCGATAAAGAAAAACTCGAAACATTTGAAATTCGAACACGACGTTCTCTGTAATGGCGGATACGTAAGCACATCGAGCATGAAATAATTGCATTCACGACCGCGCCTTGTGAACGGCCTCTCCTCATATTAGCTAGACATACCTACGTACTTAAACCAGAGTTACTGCCTATAGTTATTATCCGTTCACGTGAAATTGTGTCGGCAGTGGTTCGCGCTTCGTTTTTCTGCGCTCATCTCGAATTTGTCGCGTTGCATTCCACAGACAAGACAGGTCATCGTATGTTTTTTTGAGGCCTATTACGCGGCCGGAGAGAAGCGTTGGTTTCCAAGTTGAGTAAATGTAATTACGCGTGTTATACATAAATTGTCCGGGTTAGCGTTTTAAACGCTGATTCATCGGCGGTTATGGTCAGGAGATGTTATCTTGTCGGACCGGCTAACGTTTTTTCGACAATGACTGATCATTTGTTTATTGAGCGGCTCCCAAATGAGTTGATGCGAACTTTTCATATAGGTTTTGTTAAAGATGTTTATGCGCTTAATTTACACACAACAATGTAACGAATTGTTAAATAAACAATCATAAAATAGGGATTTATATTAAAGGTCAAAAGCGTACTTACATTTACGAAAATTCTGAATTAATTTCGGCATTTGATTTAATAATAATTCATTGCAGAACTAAGAAAATACGCAATAATTAATCTGACATTAAATAAGTATAGTTTTAACCGGTTTTAATGGCTCAATAGCTCTTTGAAATTTAAAATGTACTATTATGGTATAGCTGCTAATCCACTGTTTGGATAAAAAATATTCCATATCAAATTAAGTATTTCGGCCGAAATATAATTTTTCCTTATTATGGTTAACGAAGTGACATTATTTTATGTTCCGATTTGAATCAACGTTATAAATATCCATTACTCATTTCTCGAGTTATTGATAATGCAAACTGATAATATGGCTAATGCAAAAAATTACATTCTACCGCCATAACGGACAGGTAGAGATGGGTGACACTGCGGCACACGCGCGTTGTAGTGCCACGCTTTTCATATCGCATGGTCTCAGCGTCCCTTACAACAAGACACCGTGTCGCGTAGGTAGAAAACTGCAGACAACCTTGTCCTCGATTACATTGTTAGACACTAGAACAAGATGTATGGAAACTCGAATCGATGCGATCATGTTATGATTAAACCTTTGAACAATGTGTTAGGTTTGAAAATGGAATCGTGTAGAACAATAAAAGACTATTGTTTTTTTTTTCTTCAGAGTTGTCTTGATACAGATAATGTTGTTATTACACAATACACAATCAATATACTTATAGTTAAGGTATGAAATCTTTTTTGTTTTCATAAAGCATTCAACAGTTAAACAGATCTCTGTGTCAATATTCGTTAAAGTCTCATTAAATCCTTTCTTATTAACAAAATAAATACTTTTTGTGACTTTAAATAATTTTCTCATACATATCAACAATTAACAGAAAAAAACTTAAGTACTTACTTAAGAATTTCAAAATGTATATAAATACGTATCTGTAATACCTTCTGTAGCTGCATACAAAATTCTGTTCATTGTTATAAGACGCTCCCTGCTAACGGATGGATTTAAGTTGGCTTAAGTTTTTGCATTCACTCTCTCGGCTTGGATGTAAGTTTTTGTTGTGTAATGGGACACTCACTATACTTATATTGACTCCTAAATTCGACACCAAAAATGCACCCTTATCGTTGCTTGCTAATGTATTTTAAAGCCCCAAAATATTACCATTATTTTGTTGGCTTTAAAAGCACTTATTCAAAATAGTTTTCGTAGTGACAAAGAAATAAATAAATTCTTGAACTGTCACTGCCCGATACGTAATATAAACTTGATCATGGTCTAAATTTTCTGTGACAAATTCTGTTCGGAAATGTTATAATGCACGAAAAGTGTCAATACATGTCATTTTCTGAAGCGACGGTGTGAAATCTACTTGGTATATTGAATTATGTCGGACTATGAGTATATTTACATATAATACCTTATACCAAAGCACAAACGTAACTGCAGTGGTAAGGACAAAATCGTCATCAAAGGCAACAGCGAAAAGTTGACAGATACGACATATAGAAAGAGACGTGGAATCATAGTTAACAATTCTCTAAGAATCAACGGAGACAATACAAAATCCGCAGATAAACTAATGGGAATTCATTTTGCTGCCAATTTCAAGACTGCTTTATTTATGTTGAACTATTAAATTGATGAGAGGAACAGACACAGTTCATATACACGTGCTCTGTGCTGGCTAATTGTGTCAGGTTGAGACCAATAGCTTATTGCGCTTAGACATTGGTAAAAAACGCAGGAAGTGCTCAAACGGTGATAAAAATAAATTTATGGGCACTAGACGTCACCCGCTGTTTCCTTTGGAACATTAAACGTGTACAAAGCGGATTATTACTTAGGTTAAATACATAATGTATCATGAATTTAATTTTGGATAAATTTTGAAAGGGGTAATTATATACGTAGTGTTTTAATCATGCGTATGATGGGATCTTTGTAAATAAAATTTCACTGATGGCAAGGTATTCATGTCTGTTTTAGTATCAAATGTAGTTCCAGCAAAATAACCTAGCGACTGTCGAAGAACGCAATGTATCTCCTTCGACATTATATTTAGGTTACACCGAACGACTCCGGTACAATCCATATCAGACTAAAAAAGTAGAGAGAGAGAGAGTAGAAAGACTAACACCCAACTGAGCAGATAATCGTTTAGAATCGTTCACAACCCCTTCCTTGAAACCAGCTAGAATATTAAGCAACTATAACCTTCCCCCAAAATCGCTTATCAACTCGGGAATTCTGTCTCGTTTCTCAGCATCAAGTCACCCGCTGCGCCAAGCTCCGCGGAGATCAATTAATTAAATTGATTTGCATTTCTATTAAATAATTAGTATCAGACAGTCTTAATATAGGTCTTTCGTATTTAATTATTAATTAGACGTATTTATATTATGCTAGGATTCGTCTATCATAGTGTATTTATCCTTGTTCAGTGCTGATAGTTATTTGTTTAATGCTAATTATGACTGCTATTTTTTTATTTAACTCATAATGAAAGTTATTAGATTGTGAAACGTATCCTCATAAATATGCAATTATATCTTCAGGTATAAATAAATAACATACGTACAAACAAGTTAATTACGGGATTCCCTTAAATATTAAAAAAAATATGACAACATTGCCACGATACGTTTTAATTTTAGTCGTTGAATAATATAAAAATGACTGGAAGCGTGTCTATAAAATATGATTTCTAAAGAGAAACGTGTCTAATGATGGCTCATGCCGTATGCTAAACGAGGACGACGAATGACGCCTGCGCTGTCGGTGCGCCTGCACATCGCATTGTGCTGATTTCTACCGTGGCATGTTTGTTACGTTCACAGTTCGCACCTTTAAACGCTCATTTCAGTTTACGCTGAGAACTAACAACGCCTTGCCGAAGAAAAACCTTAGAACGTAAATGTTGCTTTGTTTCCTACAACGATATTGTGTGATGTTTGTTTCTTTAGTTAATAATTAATTTACAGATTGCCTCTGTTGTGGTGAGTTTGAGACGAATCCAGGCCGTAGCCATAATGTTTTTTTACAGTCGTTAAAGTTAATAGAAACAGAAAACATGAATAGAAATAACATATCCTATCGATGAGTCTATCGCTAAGATATGGCAGTCTCGTACAAAATATTAGCGTTACCGATCATAGAGACATCTTAGCTGCGGTCCCTGAACGCACAGATCTGATCGCCGTACTGGGTCAAATATTAATCCCCAAAAAAATGTTTTAAGTCTGATTCTAGGTGCACTTTTATAGACTGGTCTAGTGTCAAATTATAAGATATAGGACATCTGAATTGCTTAGCAATTGTCGAGGGGCAGTAATCAATTGAGCGAACCACAATGTTCTATAGACGTCGGAGTGCCGACTTGCGTCCCCCGTGTGATGCAGGACACAAAGAATTATGGACCGGGAATCAATTGATTGTTTTAACAATTTAACACGAGCAAACTAATTTGTTCATACAAGTCCACAAGATAGGAATTAGTTGCCAGATGTTACGGATTGGCCTAGTTATCTAGACAGTTTATGTGACGGACATGAGCTAGTTGTAATTAAACAGTTATACAGTCAATGTAATTCTGACATTGCATTGCTAAATGAAACTACATACTTATGTGTTTAAAAGTACAGTTTATGTCAAATATAAAGTGTAAGTTTCAAAGAAAATAAATATAAAAAAGGCATTTTAATGTTACACGCCCTAATGCCACTACAATCACTCTAAGAACATTCAGCCAAAAAAAAATTTACGCCCACTATTATAAAGTAGATAATGATAAAAATCAGAGAAGTAAAACTGATGAATTAATAACATTAGAACGAATATGGAGGATTAAAAAAATATTTTCGTTTTATATATCGGGAAAATCGACATTTTTTAACAATAAAGTAAGTTTACATCAAAGTTAAGTATTAAAAGTATCCAAGTGTTTTTTCAAAAACTATTATATCCATGACAGTCTTTGTCATACCATTGTCTTGTTATACTGGCTGGAAACTGGCTTTTCTATTTAAGATCTGGCAACCCTGCATAGATGCAAGATGTTGATACGCAACAGTCAATAGTATAATAGCCATTAATGTCAATTAAAGCCAATAAAGAAGGGCTTGTAGTGCAGTTGGTAATTACCGGCATGCAAGACCGCTACAGTCGAGTTTTGGTTCGAATCCCGAGACTAATTCCAGAAAGATCTTCGTTACTTGATCACCTTTGTAGACGACGTTTGAGAAGCTTAGACTTATACTTGATTTAGAAATTCTATAACTTAAAATTCTAACTCAGCATTGATTTCTATTCTAAAGCGTCAAATCTGCATTGAATAAGGTTGTTCATCGTGTATTAAAGGCTGGTCGTAATATATTCAGTGGGAATTGCATTGCTGGCCTAAATACTAATCAATCATACAATGACATTCACAACTTCTAACGTTTTTTCGATGTGTGCTTTTATTATTTGTTGGCATTATACAGAATCTAGACGTTTTCAACTCAACGTAGTTGGGAACTAATTACTTTGTAATAAATTGGCAGACAGAGCGAGAATAGTGTACATATCTACATCTATTTATAATCTATAAAAATTACTTTACGTATTAATACCCTCTACTCATTAGGGGATTATTTTATACTCTAACTAATCAGACATACTTATTATGCTCAATATCGTCTAGAGTATAAACGAGCAAAGAATGTCTTTGGCGCATGTTCGGCTTCACGTACATAATAAATATCTTCAACTACAAAACTAAACGGTCTGTCTAATAGTATAAGTATCTATCTTCATTGCATGGGCAGACTCGTATAGTATATGCAACACGTTAGTCATACCGTGACTCAGCGACCGAAATTGATCACTTCAACGCGGTCGGCATGCTGCAATATTTTATCTCGATTTCCTTAAATTATTCCGGCATATTGATAACAACAATCTTCAAACTTGCTGTAAGTACGGAGTGAATTGGTAACGGATCAAAAATGTACGGAGTTGATCTAAAAGACTTAGGTCGGGTATGTTGTATTTGCAATAGGATCTACTAAAATGTTGCTCAACGTGATGCCACTTCGGCTAGAGTTACAGCAGTGACATCTAATTGTTTAACTGTAATTGGAATGTAAGTTACTTCACTTATAGTGCAATGTAGTCTATTTAGATAAATATACAAATACTATTCACTATGGACTTATACCTATAGCTTAGTTTAGCACTCTCGTTAAGGTACGCTGTTTTCCACCCAATGAACTTATAAAATAAAATCAACGACTAATTCGAATTATATCAACCGACATCGAACGCAAGGTGGCTACAGGGTCACCTCATGGTCCATTACCTACACACAGGCAAAAGATACGTGCGCATTAATCAATAACAACGTTTATATGTTTGTCTTCTCGAATAGAACTAGAATGTTCTGGCAAAAATGTCTTACGTTCATAAAATAAAGGCGAAAAGCTAGACGGAAATAACTCGAAGATTTATGGTTCATCGAACCTGTTAAATAAAAGCTAGTTTATCGTTAAATAGACAAGGATACCGATTCGGGCCAAATCGAGTTTATTTTTCAGTGGACTGACCTATCTGAGTGCAGGATAGTACGGGATACTCAATCTTGAGTCGAAGTAACGCTGCATTCAAAATAAAATAGCGTAATCGCTTAATTTAATAATTTAAAATATATATATTCTCCTAAACATTCAAAGAAATAAAGTTTCGACTTTTAAGTAAAGTAAACATTTAAAAAGTTATAACTAATAAGTAGTAACTAGTAGGTAGTTGTAAAAGACGAGGGTCCGTTTGTTTGTTATTTTTAACTGTAACCAAGCAACTAATCGTTACAATCCCTTGAGTGTAATTTGTGTAATTGAACAGTGCCAGGCAAAACGGCGCTCCCTAGAGTGTAATAAATATTCAGTCTACAACTAGAATTCCTTGTCAGAAACAGTACTCCCTCCTAGTAAATCCTACCTGAAACGAAAAACCGGGCAAGTACGAGTTGGACTCGTGCATTTAGTTTTCGAACTCCAATTGAAACTGCTGAGACTATTGGCTGCAGCCACACGGGATAGATCTAGGATTATCTACAATTTTTTTACAGAAGATTGTCGTTCCAATTATTTGAATATATGAAGCTATCAGTTTAAAGGTCTTATAAACAGTTTGGGAGATGTGGGCTTAGTAAAAGGATTTCGGTGAGCAACAATTGGATACGGCACATTAATTCGCTGCATGAAGTCACGACCTTTTGTTTTTTATCCATTGCTTCCTCGTCATCAGATCAATAAATGTCAAAACGATCGAAATCTAAGCGATGTCGCAGGATTAGCTCAGTAACAGGCATGGAGGCGGATTCTGTACATATTTTTTGTTCGTTCGTATCATTTTTCCAACTGATTGGTCTTTCTAATTGAAACGCTTTTAACGTTTTTGTTCAATATCGTACGAGTATGGCATACGCGATTAGGCATTATGTCGAGAGTACATTAAAGAAGTAAATTCATTTTTTTTTCTGTTTTTCAAATAAACATTTACCCTGGCGTGCCGAACTATACGTATATAATAGGATGCTAAGTTCAAATTAATTTAATCTTACTTTTCGTCAATTACGGTCTCGTCACATCAGAATAATGCCTGTCTTATTGATCGCACACGGGCTTAACCCAGAATGTCTTGTCAATACCAGCCGCAGTGGCAAGTTTACCATCATTTATGTGGTTACTATAGAGATGAATACGGACTATACTAAATCACCTCAGTCATATCAGGTTCCCGTCTCTTTGACTATGAGAGTGAAGGACCAGAGAGTTGACCGCCATGGCAGAAATTCTGCTATAAGGGATTCATTCATACCAAATCCAGGCTTCATGGTCAGTATCAAGTTTGAATTAAGTGCAGTGAAGTTAGCTCAGTACCTCAGTTACGTAATAAGGAAATTCACAAAGAGTTATTTAATCAATTTTCGTGTAGTGTTCTGGCGGTGTTCCAGTGGCAGGGATGCTGCCAATGCCGTGTGTGTTATATAGGTTACGCTGGCACAATGGATTTATTTCGTTCCACTTTATTGGGGATGGAAACTAAAGCGGTTGAAGGCGTGTAAGGTTTTCTTATACTCATAAATTTATCGCATATATTTGGTAGTGTTTGATCAATTTAAACTTAGAGTATGCTTACCTAAGAAGTATTTTAGCAATTTATCTCGAAAACAATTATTTGGAAGCCATTAACTTTAAAACTATCTAGTTTTAGTGTTGCCTCAATATAAGTATACTAAGCTACTCTCAAACACACGTACCGTATCTTCACTGTTGGTGGGTATTTAAAGCTGAAACCTAGTGCCTCGCTCCTACGCCCAAACCCGATAGCAAGCAAATGACAAAAATAATTTAGTTATCCGAATCCGCGTCCTCACATCGAATCATATCTACACCAAAGATAATACGGGATTATTTCCGGACTCATCGTTATTATTTCCCACATCTGGGAGTCTAACATAGTGACACCCACGAGAATTCCAATTCAAAAACACCATATTTAAATAATCAGATTTATATTCATAAAAAATGTTTACTCTTAAACGCTTTCATTTTGAGTTATAGACGCACCTGTTTCCACTAAATCAAGGATACAATAATATAAAACGTGCTGTTTATTAGTTTAAAATATTGTTGCTCAATGGCGTATTTAAGGAGGGGCCGAATGGACCTTGCCCACCCACTGGATGTTCAGAATTTTAAAAACGTCACAATATTATATCTGTTAGTACACGGAAGTCTTTTTTTTCTTAGTCTAGGTCACAAGCCCCGTTTTACACTGATGTGCTCATATTATTAATATATTTTTTAAAGCAGATAGTATCCAAATTAAAATAAAGATCGCCTGAAGGTGATCATGTTTATTTCCATTCATAGTTAAAAAAATTAGAGGCGTTGGCGGCTTTTTAGAAGAAACGAGCTTAATGATGGACATTGCGAGCGTGTTAGCTTTTAAAAGTGTAATGAAGTGGATTGGAGGGGGGGGGGGTTTATTAAGTTCTTTCTGAGCTTAATGTCCGTATTAAACACAGCAGCCAATCTGCCAGAGTTCTTAACAGTGACAAGCCGAATCAATCATGCTGTAGTAAAAATTGTCGATAGGATCTCCCTATCACTTAATGCAACCCCTACTCAATATGATATTGATTTGTATCAAACAGTGAAATTACCTCGCCCTAGTTGATATAATATGAAAACGATCGACCAGTTTCTGAGTAAGACAGTCATCGGAAATGCCCAAACAATGCCCGAGCAATTATACGAGGAAGTCGATCGATAGGTTGGAAATTATCTCGATAACTTGTTTGTACGTCACTACGTCGTTTCTTTTAAATGGAAACACGTTTTACTTATCTATACTAATCTTTAATACTAATAAAAAGGCAGGAGTTGTTTGTTTATACGTAAGCGTCTACTGAGTTCTGAAGTAATTCTACTAAACTTCGTGCGTGTACGCTTGTATACTTTAAATTATTGAAATAATTGTCTGTTCCATAGAAATCTAGTACCAATAGATATAGTTAAAAAATAGATACACTGTCCTCAAGTACTGTAAGCTTAATTTTTTTACTTGAATTTATTTTAATTTCGAACACATACATTTATTCGGGCACGGATAACATCAAAACCTTGAGATAATTGATTTAATCATATTAAAGTTTGTCCTAGATTAGTAGAAGTATATAAGATACCCATGTCAACATTATCTGTTTACCTTTTCGGACATGTGTTAATAACTGCACGGTAAAACGTTGGGTAACCACAATTCTTGGTGTATTACCTGTTATAATAAATCCGCAACTATCACAAATTATTACAAGAGTAAAAACCATGAAACAGTAAAAACCAATTAAATAGATCAAAATTTAAAAAATGATTCTAAGACAAAAGCGTCACCTTGTAAGCATGTGTCGTATGACGTAAGTATAGTCTTATGAACCAACAAAAACAATAATCTAGTTAAGTAACATAAATTATATGTGGGGGAGACTGGGAGAGACACACTGTATGCAGTCTTGAATCCAATTTACTGAAACTAGGACCAATTTGATTAAGTCCTATCCCCCAACATCCTCTATCTTTATTCTTCTGGTTATATGTGGCAGTGATCAGCATCTATAAATCTATTACCTTGTATATTGTTTGCTGATAAATACGTCAGACTGAAATCAATAATATTCGATGAGATTCGTCTAACATTAATAAAGGAATTAAAACATCTTAAATTTTTTCATATAACAATGTCAGATCACGCAAATGCTCCGCAACCGTCTGCCTTTGCCCGCCCTTCACGAGCCCTTCGGTAACCTAGACGGACAAAGTTCTCGCCAACTTTGCGCCTAATGCCTATTTAAGATGGCTTCTTGACATTTTTTAGAAGTTTACACGATCTAAGGATATTTAAGGACACCTGTTTTGTTGGCTGAATTGTGGAATTTGGTATTAGTTTTATTGAGATAGACATAATCTTTGCTCAAATTCTATAATATAGTACTAGAATGCGAGATTAAAAATGTTTGTCTATGTAATGGTTTTATCTCCATATTAGGTTCGAATACCTTTATTTGCTTAATGCCCCGACTATAAAATCGACTTAAATCAATACTATGTTTACTGTATTGTAGAGGTTCTCCACTTGTAGAAGAAAAAACAATAATATTGGCAATTTTACACATTGAAGTACGAATCAATTGCTATTAATAAGTTTTGACATTCAGCAAAGCGACTGTTAATGACGTCGCACACAGAATCATCAGAATAATGGCATCGCAATGTAAAATATAAAACATATTATTAGATTAAATATATTATGAGAAATTGTATAAGGTGATTCTACGTATTGGCATAGAATAACAGGATGTTTTATTTTTAAACTCTTTCTATGAGCAAAACCCAAACTGAAATGTCGAACTACATATAACTCAGTCTTTCGTTGACTGCTTGAGATACAAGCGCCAACTTATTAAAGAATAAGAGACTCATACAGCTATAGGCTGCGTCGCGCGGCAGCGTAGCTACCAATTGTGTGTATGAGCCTTTAACATCGAACAAATGTATGCATATTTTTCAGGTCAAACAGTAATTACAGTCAACTGTAGTGTGATGTGGAGGTGCGTAACTGGTTTACCGCCGAACACACTGTTGTAATGACTTTATGTAATGGTCGCATCATGTTACGTAATGTTTAGAACGATTTAAGTAATTTAGTACATCATTTCTAAGCCTACCGGTCTTATGACCAGTTTATTTACAGTAACAGTCAAAATTAATGTTGCTTTTGTCTAAATTACGACGTTTGTTTGGCAATTTTTATTGCTTTTACTTTAGTGACGTTTGTGTTGTATCTTATGCCTGTTATATAAGTATTTCATTAACAGAAGAAACTGCATATTAGTGTTAGTCCCGTTTTATAAATTTATTAACCCCCAATTCCCGCCTTCAAAGAAGGACTTGCACCCCTTCTGAAAGTCGTCTCGCTTTATAGTGAACGATTGCACCACATGCATTCATAATTCTTAAGAATATTGTGTTCATACGCAATGTATTTTACACAATTAACGAGGTATGATTAAACGGTTCATTATTTCATAAAATAGATTTTACTTTACGTTTCTAGTTTATATTACAGTAGCGTTTTAAACATGGACGTGACCTCGATTTTTAAAGCGAGTTAATACTCAAATGAATCATAATGTGTAATTAAGTCATATCCATTTACTCGGTTGGTAATTAGATTATTACTTTTTTATTAGTTTGTGATACATTACATACTGTCTAATTTGGGATAAGGGTCGGGCTAACTGTCGTAGATTTTTATCATTGTTTTATGTATCACTAGCTTTTGCTCGCGGTTTCGCCCGCGTGAAGGAGTTTTCCGGGATAATATTTTTGATATGATTACTTGATATGTATTGTTACATTATGACCAAATTACACAAAATCATTATAAATGGTAGCCTGCGTTATTCTGATATATAATCAATATTATTGTAAAGTTTCATCCAAATCAGTTCAGTAGTTTTTTCGTGAAAGAGGAACAAACATACATACATCCATCCTCACAAACTTTCGTGTTTATAATATTAGTAGCATAAAACACGAATTTCATTTGGTTCTTCATCAGTTGTACATCAAATACAAGAACTTAACAACTACAGATCGATAACGCTTAGCTGAGATAGTCTCAAGTTTCTTCTGAGAGCATATTGCGTCGTCAGTCTCAGTTATTGCCAAATGGCAATTGTTGAGCCAAGTTAGAAGTCAGAAACTTTATGGGTTGAAAAATTTGGGGACTGGCAGTCAGGCTTTACGAAATTATATATTTTTTATGGACTTTGCTAGAGTTCTGGTTTTAAATTTGGGCTCTGAATAGATCATCTTTGAACTTAAGTCTTGCTAATATTTGTAATGTTGTTAAATTGATCAATGTTTTGATTTCTAATTTCTGCAATAATATAAATTTATATTCGTTTAGACACAATTATTTTTTAATAGGTGAAACACCAAAATTTTAATTATTAAGATATCACATTGAAGCAAAGAGGCGACTTAATCTGTCGTCTTGAGTAGCAATGCGTGATTTCATAAACTACGCGTTATAGCAAATGATAATCACGGTACGCGTTCTCACAAGGCCAGCACAATTTGTTGTAATAGTTAGGAAGATTGTGTGTGTTTCAGTATTAACATGTTACATGTATAAATACGTTAAATCATTTGTGCTGCTTTGTTTGGGAATTGTACAGGTGTGTTTAGTTTCAATGAGTGCCGAATATGTAGAGTAGATGAGTTATAAATTATATTTTATGTAAATATATAAAAAAATATAAGATAGGGATTGAAATAATTAAACATAGTTTTATGTTAGTAGGTCTTTCGTAGGTGATATTTCGACTGAGAAGGAACTCTGTCTACTTACTTGTAAAATACGTGATAGCATGTAACTTAGCAAAATAAATAAGATGCAATATTTATTTTTAAAAAATATATTGAAATTGGTACAATTTTAAATCTGTGATACGCATATATTCCTACTAAATTAAACCTTATTTACTAAAGTAAAGTACTTTAAAGTTTATGTTAAAACGGATGAGTACACCCATATTTACATTTAGTGCTAAAGTTTATCAATATTTACCTTAATAGGTTAAGAAATACGCACTGTTGGAATCTTTACAAAGATTTCTAAATCAATATCGTGAGTGTATGACTAACACATTCTACTGGAATTAGAGCTGTATCCTTATTCTCACAAACGAATTCGCTGACTCATATTCATTACATCTTAATACAATAACAGATTGACATTGCAGCTGCCTTTGTTCATTGTAACGCGTAACAAATGTAGAACTAAGGTTGCAATTATTTCGGTCTTCTAACAGAACGTTATTAAATTTGCTGAATTCTTGCTGTGTCTTTCGAATAGTAGGGCTAAAAAGGCAATAGTTTAGGTAAGGCAAGTAAGAGAAACTACTTTCTTTTCAACAAAAAATTCAATTCATCTCGTAAAAAAAACTATCAAGTAAAGGTGGTCTTTGAGACTTCCAGCCCTGATTACTTTGAAACTACTAAAAGATTTGAGGGCAAAATTACGTTAATTTGTCGCAAAAATGCTAACCCAAAAAAGATGGAGTTCTCACAATAAAGCAATAAAAAGGTGGAGTATAATTCCCGACGTCTCGCCTGTAAGCGACTCTGTGCTCGTCTGATCATTTTTTGCCGCGGTCCCTTTACTTGGCTAGGGTTGCCACACATAACATTAATAATATTATTTTTATAAGGTTGTAAAAAAGCAAGATATGTAAGAAGAGTACCGAGGTTTTATAAAAAGGACAACGTTATGTATGTATAATAGATTTCGTTCTATATTTTTTAGCCATAGCTGGATTAAAAAGAAAATTGTATTGAATTGGTAAAGTTGCCTTATAGAATAACCATCCAGTCGTGTTAGCTTGGTATTTAAGGTTAGAAAATAACTGCTAAAATATTTCATATGTGCACTGAAACATCCCAGAGCGCGACTATCGAACACCCACCGCCATATCTAAACTCTACAACCATCACGGCTATAGTTGCAATAAAATTCGTGAATAGTAACCCTGGAGCGTGCAAAAGAGACAGCACGATATACGAAGGACGTTGACTGCGTTCTTTTATTTTACGGCAAACGAATCCGCAAGCTCGTCTAAAGGTGTGCCGTGTGTAATATTTTGTTAAATGCAAAGTATCTGTAGCTTTACCTTTTGGTTTGAACAAATAATTATTAAGTTAAGCACGATCCTTTAAGTGTTGTTAGTTTTGAAAACATAATTAATTAGGAAGAGGCATTACAATCTATTCATAAGAAATTCCCGTAATTACACTTTGATCTGTTACTTATGTTTAATTATCTGGCGATGGCCAACACCGTTCTCAGCATGTATATGAGAATCCTGCATCTTTATTCTAATATATCATAGAGACTAGAGAGCATTATAATAAAACCGTCACTAAAGAATAGCTGCACTCTGCTTACCGCGAGGGGGTCTTAAACTTCGATCTTAACATTCTGAACGCGTCCCCAACTTTATTATAGGTACTTCGGTGAAAATCCCGCCACAGTAACACATCCGTTTTGAGATCAATTTAATGTTTGGGCCATCATGCGACTGTTAACTGTCTCTAAGCTTCAGAAGGCATCTTGAACTATAAAAAAACCTGCAGCGTTAGCTTCTTTGTTGGACGCTGCATTAGCGATGTGACGCAAGTGACCACTTGTTCCATTAAGATTGAAGGAAAAATTACAAGCCAACAAACAAAGAACAAATGAAAGGCGAATAAATCAACATGGCGACTTCGAATTCAGAGAATTAGCGAACTTGCAACTCGATTAGTTGATACAAAAAGATGGTAAACGTAGATCAATACTCACTGTAGTTTATTAGTGATGCGCCAGTTTAGTTCGCGTTATCGATATAGATAAAAATAGTTTCTATTGACTTAGTTAGATCATAAGTAATGATTTTATTAATATAGCAGCCGTAAGATAGTTGGGAGTGGAATAGACTGCATAAACGAATGTCTGCTGATTCAAAACTCGAGGCACGCATCTCTGACTTCTCTAGTTATGTGTGTATGCTTTGTGTATTATCGCTTGCTTTAAAGCTAAAGGAAGACATCGTGAGGAAAGCGTCATACCGAGAACTTCGCTATAAGAATTTTGAGGGTGTGTGACGTCTGGACTACGGCCTAATCCCTCTCAGTAGTTGAGGAGGCGCATGCCTAGCAGTGGGCTGTGTATAATACAGGACTGATATTATATTATTTATCAGAAAAAGAAATGTATGTAAAACATCCAACTTTAGGCCTGACACTTCATACAATTTTCTAATTTACCACAGTAATTTCTGGTATTGATATAAACTAGTCCTATAAAAGTTATTCGCCCTACCCGCATAAGCCAGTTGTACTACTGAGAACACTAAAACGTGTCTTTGATTGTGTATTTACCTTTCAATGCTAAACCATATGAATATAAAACTCCTTAGCATATAATTTTAGTCACGTTATGATCTAATTATATGGCATTACATAGGAGCAACTGTTGCCTTGACAAAATGGACGTTTAGATGTGGTATATAAGAAATAGTAATCACACTGCTTATGTGTTGCGACTATTGTTTAATGATATGAAAAACATTTGTTATTTATCGCTATTAATGGCGTCGCAATATCAAGAAAAGCCTATACGTTAACTTATAATATGACTCGAGGAAATTCGTAAGGATTTTAATGTACAAAATGGGATCGAAATATAGCTAAGAAGAGAACAAAATGTTTGTTAGGCCGACCTTAAGTTGACGGCTTTACTTGTTTTGATGATCCTTATGACATAGAAGGCAAGTGGCCGACTACAGCGTGCTGATTGCTTAAGGGTACTACAACTGCTTCTGAAACGAAACGCTCCAGTTTGTATTAAGGCTGAGGCAAACATTGTAAAACAAAAAAGTTTCCGCGTCTAATTGTAAAGAGAATTTCAAATTAAGCCTTTATTATAACTTCTGAGGAAGCAGTCTAGATTTGTATAGTATACAGCCACGAGCGCTTGACCCGAGAAGCAAAAGTCAGTGTAAAATAGAACACACGTGTCGCAAAATAAAATATTCAACGATGTTTCGGGTCCCATCACTATTTTATTTCTCACTGGCGGAGGCACAAAGCGGCTTCAAGCCAATACGAAGCTAAAGTTATGTTACATTTTATGTTTGCCTTTCGGGATCGACTAGTCTATTTTAAAGCCTGCATAGACAACGCGACTAGCAATTTTCGTTCCGGATTATAAATTATCTGTGTCGGCACAGTATGAATATATGGCAATCGAAATAGCTGTCATTATTTCCTTATAAATATTATACACAGAAAAAGACATTTGGATAGTAATAAGTTGCCAATTTCCTAAACACTATATACCCCATAAAATCATGATCGATATTTAGGACTGAATAAATGTACACAATATTATACTAATACATAGAGCGACGTGTTTAGAATACCAACGGGTTCTGCCCTTATATAAAAGGGATCGTAAGACAGGGATTTCGATCGGCCACCTGTGCCAGAGCCGCCGTATACAAACGGTTCTAATGCGAGACAGCTCTACAGCGTTTCGTATAATTACATTTTTCGTAAATTTACTTGTACGTATGAATGATGAGCATTTATATCGCGGCTGTGTCCATTAGTTATCTCTGTTACTGAAATTCATTTTAAATCAATCATTTTGGATTTATTCTCTTACTTGTTCGAAGTCCCTTAGCGACAAAAAAAATTAACAACTTATTATAGTTGCTATATCTCCTGACCAGTGGCGAAGCGTCCATACAAACCGATTCCTACCGGCTTCCCTTTTAGGTTTATTTACGTTCGTCTTAGTTTTTGTTTTCTGTTAAATTGGTCGCGATATGTTAACCAAGGCAATTTTTAGCCTCTGGTTACCTTTTCAAATATTTACCACCCTTTTCGATGATTCAAAAATATTTCTTCACTATAGTAATTATTTTAGTCGTATTTGGGTAACGATATGCTTTTCAAACGTCATCTTCTTTGATAATCTTTATTCATACCTTGAAAACAAACATTCATACATTTCACTTCCATATCGACAATTTCTCCCATTAATCCACGTCCCTATAACCCGGCGCGTCGCGTGGCAACAGTGGGGACTGTGGTTAGGTAAGCTTTAGAAAGTGACGGCGCCTCGGAGCTAGCCCTCACCCATACCAACTCGTTTCTTTTACTTAAATGCGGTAACATGTATATGATTTACCGCTTTTTATAATTGCGGCAATATAGTAGGTGAAATGTGTTTTTTTTGTAATTTTTTGGTATAAACAGAATAACTCAAAAATAAATGTACACGTAATATTTCATTCAGTAAGTTTTTGACTAAATTAAGTAATTATAATAATATCCGCCCTGTATTATATACTGTCCCACTCCTGAACACGGGCCTCCTCTACAACTGAGTGGCTTTAGCCCACTGTGCTGACCTTGTGGGGTTAGACAGACCTCATATACCTTCGAAATCATTATGGAGAACTTCTCGGGTATACAATTTCCTCATGATGTTTTTTCCCCACTATTAAAGGAAGCGATAATTCACTAAGAATACTTGGATTTTAAACCAGCGGATATTCGTCTTGGGATTCCGTTCCAGTCACAATAGGCTATCACCACTTAACGACATTCAGTATGACACTTCTTAATATCTTAATGGCTATAATTTTTTGTCTCTCTGTCAAAATAAAATTGCCCAGTCGTTAAACAACACTAAGCATTAAAGAACAGAATCGTGTAATCCCTTACACTTAATTTCTAAGTCGACATTAATATAATTACGAGAAACTTAAATTATGACCGCGTATTACTGTGGTAATATTGGTTCCGATCGGTCGTTTGATGGTTGACCGCGCGTAGAATCTCGAGATCTCATACCCCCGGGCAGGTTAAGCATTGATATTATCGCAGTAAGCATAGTTTATAGGTTATATGGATATTCTGAAACTTAATTTAATTCTAAAGTAATTTATCGATGTTTGTTTGATTATAATTCATTAGATATATCTGTACCACAAAATGTGCACTACTGTCGCTTATATTCTTATAAGGATCTACACCAGTATTTCCCAACATTTTTAGGGCATGCCCCACCTTAACATTTCTAAATTTTTTATGCCCCCTATACATAATTGTTAACCTTTAAAAATTGCTTTGTTCCCTTAAGAAATATAAATGATAAGTTTTAGAAAGAAATCATTATGAAATTGTTATCAAAAATTTCAAAACAAATATTGAAAAACTGAAAATTCTGTTTAAATAACTATCAAACTATCAAATTGCCCCCCTGTGGGGCGTGGGCCCCACGTCGGAAACACTGATCTACACTGTCAATATTATTGTCAAAGTAAATTTTGGGCGACGCGCTGATCTTTAAGAATAGGTATTGGAAACTGGCTTAGTAGTAGAAACGTAACAGCTTAGCCGCTTTTTTCTGACGGCTTTCTAGGGGACTGATGCCAAAAACATTTGAGCCGGCCTAGTGATGCACTACGGAAAACAAGTCCACATTTTATTGTAACCCTGTTTCATGGCACGTTATTTCAGCTCTCTGGTCAATTTTAAGTGTTCCGACTACCTAATTTTGCTACATAATCGCTTACTCGAAAATACAATTTTGCCAACAAAGTGAAAAGTACACGCGAATGTACTATCGACCCAATTAATTTGTATTTGATTTCGCGGAACCATTTCTGCGTGCTTACAGTTTACACCATAAACAATGCATGACATGACCATGTTGACCTGAAATACTATGCAATGTTTTTGTGAGTCAATGCAGTGGCGCTTTCTATAAGCGCAGCAAAAGCTTTAGTGTTTTAACCGACTTAAAAAAAGGAGGAGGTTATCAATTTGACGAGAATTTTTATTGGAATGAATTAAATGACTGTTTATATGAATCCATGGAGAAGGGTGAAATTTTGCAAAAGGTAACCCGAGGCAAAAAAATGCCTTAGTAAACCTAAAAGGGAAGCCAGCGGAAATCGGATTGTATGGACGCTTCGCTACTGATATGTATATTATACTATGCGGACGCAGTAAAATATTTATTAAAAACTCCAGTAATTAACTGAAACAAAATTTCTGATCATACAGTTTCGGCTATGACAAGTATTTTCCCGTAACATCTATTACAAAAAAAATAATTTTCCTCATCGGTTAATCAGCGACTGATTTTTGGAGTACATATAGACCTGTCCAATGACACACAAGCAGCCCGACAAATAGTGCGTGCATTTCAGAAGTTCTGAGATATTCTGAAAGTAACATATTATATTTTGGCATGCAGCGCATTGGTTTGTGAGTCCGATACCGCGTCGTCCCCAAAGCACCCTCGCCCGTCGCGTTTGACGGGGGAGCCGGTGTAATAATGTAAATTCTAGCTTCTATCAATCAACGCTTTTTGTACACACTACGGTACGTAGGGCTGGTTGATAGTCTCGTTTCGATTATAGAAATGAATTCAGTGCGTTGATGAGACGTATGCGATGCTTTTTTATAATTCATTTAAATTTAATGACGGTATGGTATTTATTAATGTATGTGGTCGTAATACAGACAAATACAATGCACATTACAAAAAAAAAAAAACATTATCTTAGATTATATCTAAAATTATATCTCAGATTTTCTATTAAGTATGATTAGTTTGATTCAATAAGCAATAATCTATTGAAGCATATCTTTGAGAATAAATTAAATCAATAATATTGTTACCAAACAAATCTAAATAAGAGACTGTAACGAATTCGATATAATCGTTAAGATTAAAACACAACAGATTTCCACCCCTTCATAGCGAGGTTTATATCCCACGTATAGAGGGGTGAGAGAAGTCACCACCCCTCATGTGAATCACGTTTGGGATCTGCGTGTGCATCCATCAAAATAATTAGGGTTTATTATGTTTCATTTATTTATGCCCGTCGCGTAGTTGAGGCTGTATATTTGTAGTCAATATTTAGAGGTTATTTAAAATCATTCTTTCAGTAAGAGCATATGTCGTCGAATCTAATCTGGGACTGGTCAATAATCAACCATGTGTTGTTACACGAATAAAGCAATAAATACCAGGTACAAAAGTTCAGAATTTCTGATTAGATAGGATAAGTTAAGTAGTTCGCGATTGAAATTATGGACGATCTCTAGCATCTCATCAAGCGCGGTAATAGTTGCTTCTTTGCCTACATCCCCGGAGATACAGGCATGACATGTAATTCTCACATACAATACATGTAATTCTTGAGCAAGGCCGCGACACTGCCAATAACATCCGCCGTCTTTTAAGCTTTTCAAAATACACAATGTATAAAACTACCGCGACTGTATGTTTATCGACGTCGATAAAAACTGTTTCAACTGCGGTTATTTATCGAATCGATAAATGCAAGCTTTACGATACGCTGCAAATTCTTTGTCTGACGGAACGTGATTTAAACATAGTTTGCTATTAGTTCTTTTATTTGCGCACTCGTTTAATACTTCTTGAAGGTGTCTTGTGAGGGCGTACTAGAGATTTCATTATAGCCTATTTATTTTAATGGCTTCTGATGGCTGTAGCGTCAGCGATAAGAGAGCTTTTGATATATTGAGAACTAAAAATAGATTAACAGATTGGTTGAAGAGATGAAGACAAAATATTTCGATAACATATTTTACCTTATACTAGTCAAAATTATTTTTAGTCTTTTATAATTTTATCCTTTTGCCTGCAAAACGTCAAATGTTCGAATATTTTTCTGTAACTGCAAATGCACTCAAATCCAACGCTCTTAAAAACTGAATATAATCATTTCACGCAAGCGTAAACCACAAGGATTCGAACCAACACAAAGGCAACAATACCTCATCTCTAAAAGCTTTACAGGGCGTTACCCGTTAATCTGCACACTAGTAAACATCACGGGGCCATCTCAAACGTCTTGCCAGCATCTCCTGTCCCTCTCGCGCACGTCCGACCCGCCTAGGTGTGACAGAGATGGGAGCTGAAGGGTCGGAATCAATACCCACATGACAGTGGCCGGTGTTTTATTTTGTTGGAGACATCTTTGTATGTGTGTAGAAATGGTTTATTAAAATTGTATTGAATTGTAGGTGACTTAGGTGTATTATAGGTTCTACAGGATTTAGGACTGTTAAAGTTTTATTACTATTGAATAGAGGGACGATTAATACCTTTTATATTTTTATTTAGTTATAAACCCGTTTAGATTATATATCAATTTTTTATAAATAAATAATAAATTTATTCAAGATTATTCATACTTTAATAGCCGAATACTAAAAATATTGTAATACGGCCCGTAAATTTTACTTCCAAGCCAAGTCAAGACAAAGGCCTGTGTTTAATGGAGGCGGCACGAGGTTATTGTTTGATTTACATTCTGGTAAAAGCGTCCGTTCATTTGAGCGTGATTAGTGACTCGTCATAAGTAGTACCACAAAATTCAATTCATTTGGGTTTATACATGGCTTTATTATATAGCTTATTGCTTATTTTTGAGAAGCGGCGTGGGTGGCTTGGATGTCTTATTTATGGAGTTATAGACATACCCTCTATATCAATCAATAGAGTTATCTTGTTTTCAATATCTTATTATTCATTAGCCGCTCTGGTTTTTTTTTTCGCGCGGTAAAAACGCTTTATCGCTACCACCACTTGGAAGGTCAGTGGAATGGTTATGTTGGTTTCACCGGTCTTACCGCCCAATGTCGACACTCGGGAGTATAACATCATCCGAGCGAGCGTTGGACCGAGTCCCTAACCCCTGTATACCCTTCACCGGCACACCAACCAAAACCCGTGGTGGCTTTCTTCGGCGCATAAGGGACGGCTCCAGGGTATCGGTTAGCTGCTCTATATTTTTTGTTTTATAAAAAGCAATAAACTCTATTGCATAACATTCGATCTGCTGAAATCGAAAACTGTCCCTGTATGAGGAAACTTTGTCCGACCGACTTGTCCAATTATTATAGTTTGTCAAAATTCAAACAACAACCGTCCTCACAGCTCAGTGTGACGTATTTGTTTTGTTGGCAATGCCAGCAATCAATCTCGTCATCTGACTTGACAGAAGGCTTTTACGGGTCAGAATATAAAATTAAATATTTGGAATCATTAGACTAAGCGATTAAATTAAGGCTTTAAATACAATAACACTTATAAATGTCAAACATTTTGTCCATAAATCGGTATCCCATGTAAATTAACGTAGCACCCCGTAGGAAGCTACGTTCATTTATGAGAGATATGTACCTACCTAGTACATATACTAGGTAAGTACATATCTCTCATAAATGAGTTCTGTTCAAGCCATTGATGCAGTTTAATTTCAGTGCCTTGCAATAGAAGTTCTGTCCTTATTATACTTAGTGTGTAGTTGATTACTTTTCCTCAGCCTTTTAGATCCATAAGGTCTGTTTTTAATTTGCAATTTACGTTTATGTAAAATGTGACGTCAAAAAACGCTGCGAGTTGATACGGAGATAATCCACAAATCGGATTGTTATTGATTGGCCGACGTCCACAGGCGCGGAAATATTAGCTTTCATGTTTAATATACATTTTTTATCGGAAACCTTTTGTTTGCGCGTGTTTTTTCCATTTAAAATTATTGTCCAATCAAAGGGGAATATATCGAGGCCTTTAAAACCAAAGGATGTATAGACAAAAGTGCAGTTTCAAAGGAGTAAAACAAAACGAATTGATTTTATGAGACTGAAATTTGAAACACGCCCCTTTATAGACATAAATTATAATTAATATACAATAATTGAAATAAAACAAATTAAATTATTTAATCGCGGTCTTTTATGTTATAATTTTCTCGTTTTTATAAACACTGCAGTATTAGAAACGTTGGGAAAAATTATAATACATAAAACCGGATAAAATCCAAAAAAAATGTTTTATTTCCATGTCTAATATTTGCGTAAACATTAAAAATCATTAATATAAAATCGATTAGTTTTAGTGACATTTTTGTCGATACTATAAAACTCTAATTGTGTCTATACGTCCCTTTGTCACGAAGCCCTCGATGTATATCATATTTTCGTTAAGTCGTTAGGTAGTTGAAAGCGTGGGCGGATATGTGGGCGATATTGGATGCAGCTTTTATCCCAGAAATAGACATCTCAATGAGCCTAAGTATATTTGCAGAGGATAAAAACGTGAAATGTATAAAGGAGCTCTATCCCACTTTTAGTGACAGTGCTATCAATATTATATTAACAAAGTATATTCTATACCGACAGCAAAATTCTGTCTGCCGCGAAGCAGCAGCGTGTAGTCACTGTTGTGTCCCAGTTTGAAGAAAATTGTAGCCAGCGTAATCACTGATCATAATAGGACTTAACATCTCAAGTCTTAGGATGGCGAGCGTAGTGGAATACCAAACAATACTTTCTTGTCTCAAGGTGTTGGCTGGTTATACTGTTTATGGGCAGTTCGTATGGCTTACCATCAGGTGAACAGCAAGCTCGACTTGTCATTCAACGCAAGAAAGAAATAGACTTTTTACTGTGACAATATTTAGTTTGTGAAAATGTTTCAACGCAACATCTGTAGAAGAGATCTAGATGAAATTTAGTAATCAGCTAGCAATTAATTCCTGTATTATTGTCTTGAAGCACAGTGTACCTTTATGAGCAGCATTTTGTCTCTTTTAAGGCACGAGTAAAAGCTGATAATATACTATTGTCCCAGGGTACAGTAATACATCGCAAAAACCTCAGCATTTGGTGTAATTTACCAAAGTATCGTATTTCGTCACTCAGTACAGAGGGTTTGCTCCCCTATTCACATAAGTTCTTTACGATTATGAAATGCCGATCGCTTTCCGCGTATTCCTATTTTGAGCCAAACGTTTGTCAATGTTTGATCAAATGTGTGCCAAACAGGATATTTGATGACGTTTTTATGAGTTATAGTTAACGTTTCCTTCCCTTTCAGATTTCTTAAAACTATTAATTTTTAAATACGGAATTTTAAGATATATTTTTATGGTCAAGTAGGGGTAGTTTATAACCTAAAATAACGCTGGATGAGAAAATATTGTGACCTCATATAGAAATAATGATAAGAGGATATTAAATGTAACATTAATAAAAAAACACGCGTTCGAATCGTGAAATGCTTTCATCACATTTTAATATAATGTTCACTCTATGTGAACTCAGTGACCTATCCTTCAAAAATATACAAATTTCACGTTAGAACCGTCTGCGATCAGAGCATGAAGTAAAATTATAGGAACGAAAATGCTCTTAATTCCAAATACGATATGTAGTTCGTTCAAAATACCGGTATCCTGTGCCGCGGCATTACATAAATAATAAAACTTGCGACAAATAGGGCTGTTTGAACAGTTACCGTGGCCCATTCATTTCGTGTGGATAAAAAATACCTTTCATTTCCATACTGCTTTGTTTAAACATGGAACGTTAAATTTGAGGATCTTGCTACCTATATCACAATAACACCTGGCTGGTTAGAAAAAAAAAGAAAAAAGCATTGTAAAACTAGTGTCCAATAGAAGGAGACAACAAGTGAAATAGCTATAGGATAAAAAGAGAAAGTGAATAATAGGGTGAGAAAATACCCATAAGGGTCTTTGCCATTGTGTACGGTAATTGTACTGAATCAGTCGCGAACACGATTTTATTAGGCGAGGGGGCGTATTGATTTCTCTTTATATAAATCAACCGTTTATGGGTACTGTTACCGAATATAATGTACTGTTTTGGTTTGCCAATAATTAACAGAGCAATATACTTATTACAAAATATGTATTCAAATGAAAATATACTTAGTATGTTGATACGTAGAGTTCTAATTTTTTTTTCTATTCGTTTCAGATCGGCACGGATGTCCCGTAGTGTGGTGTAGTGTTGTGTGTGCGTGCGACGGTGCGTGTGTTTGTGTGTGTACAGTGCAGTGTCATGCAGAAATGTAACATGTGCCGTGGACACGGACCTGCTCCACTAGACACGGAACTCTGAATGATAGCTACCGTTGGGGGTGAGTATGTTTAACATTCTTCCTCCCGTCCAATCCCTATCACTCCATTGTCCTTTTTTTTTCGTGTGGAAAAAACGCTTTATCGCTACCATCACTTGGTGATCAGTGGATCGGTTATGTTGGTTTTACCGGTCTTACAGCTCAATGTCGACACTCGCAAGTATAGCATCATCCAAGCGACCATTCGATCGAGTCCCTAAAATCATTCCTTAATCCCTATTTCTTGCTTTTAGCCGGCAGCGGACCCATAATTCTAGATTTTGGCTGTTTGCGGGCAGCGGAGACCCTTAAGATGAACCACCTTCTCGTTAAACGGTATATGCAAACAAAACAATATAACATTTAACAGTTTAAATCCTAAGTAGATGGTACTACACCAGCGAACTGCATGGAGACGGCGGTAGCCTGTACTGAATAACGAACACCATATTTCAAAAGCATTGTTGTTTCTTCTAAGTATAATGGATTTAAACGATAGAATAGATCAAACGCATTAGCATTAATGGCTTGGTGACGAGGTGTTTACATGTTAATTATAGCGACATCTTGCGGTACTCGCGCGAACTACTCTTTAGCTTCGGGCTATATTTGAATGTCGGCCTTTGACATTAAGCGTGTACCGATGTACCAGTAGGACTAAAAATAGGTGTTATTATATTGGTGTCGCCCACGCGTCTGTACATACGACCTTCAAACTGCTGGGAAAATGGTAAACTGATCGGAAGCCCACGTTAGGTCTCACACTGTCAGCTTCCCTTAATTATACCATAATCGATATTTATTAATACGTAACTACAATTAAAATATTAATTTCTGAACTGTTTGCAAATATTGAATATCTATAGACTCAATATGTTTAAATAATACGAAATAACCGATGAGTCATACAAACACCAAATGCCACTTGTATAATCGTGTTGCGTAGGTCATGGTGTTCCCATCGCTGTTTCGTTTGGTGTCTTTTTGAGCGGCTAGGATTATAGCTAGTTATGTGCATTAGTACGTACGTCATGATCACAACCAGCGAGTCTCCAGTTCTTTATTATAAGAACCTGTTGGTCTAACAAAAACTGTTACGAATTAACTTAAAACTCGTCAAGATTGTGTCTTCATCTAGAAATTCAAATAGCTGTTGTTTCTATCTTTCCATTAGCCTATAAGACGCATGCCCTTACTCCGCACAAGGAGTGAGACAATCACACACTATATTAACATGTTGTTATTAAAATATTATACTAAAATTCTGAGACTCACTCGTGTTATTCACAGTCTATGTTGACAAATGTTGTTTACATCTTATTTATGTCCTCCATTATATTCGGTGACCAGTGCAACTGCCAAAAAATCGTCTTCTTATGCAAATCGCACATTGACAAAGCTATTTGTCTTAATTTCATTAATGTAATAACTAAAGTGGCAACAAAATCCATCCCAGCCATTTATGTTTAAAGCGCGAAAAAATTAACTGACTCGACCAGTTCTAAAAGTAGGTACAGTTATCGAAGCGATATCTCTACGTAAGACCTTTGAGTAGTGTAGCGATGACTCAAGATAGTGGATTGCAGGTGTTCACAGGCGAATGGTGACCGTTTACCATCACTCATCGGTTTGTTGACCCGCGTTATTGTCACATTCGCAATCAGTACGCGATTTCGTGTCCGATTTAGCTAGGGTTATCACTATTTTATATTGAATTTTTGTAAATTAAAATAGCGGAATTTCTTTACCATTAAATAATAAAATGATGAGTGGCATTTATTTGTAATAAAATAAGTACTGGATACGATTAAATTGAGCTGCTAGGTCAATGATTCGTAAATAATAAATTTGTATGCAGTTGATTATGTAAATTAATGTAAAATGAGGTGTTTATACATAATTTGTAATATACGTATCTCGAACTGTCGTATGCACCCTGACCTCGGATAAGACGTTGAACTCAGCTCTTAAAAATATTAAAATGACATTTTGATGTTATTAAGACTTTTAGCTGACTATTAAAAAAAGTAGACTATAACTTGGAGGATAGTCGCTCGCTATAATAAACACGATTATAATATCATACGTAATATAGAGAGATCAATATGGCCGACCAGAAGTTAAACAAAAGTGACTGAAGGTTATATTTTGGTGACAAGTGCCAAAGACATGATGTTAATAATCTCCAAGACAAGAAGATAGAGTTTGGGCATAAATATTGATGTCATTTATAGTTGTATTAATTTTAAATATTTTAGTAATTTGCTGAATATATGCTACTACCTGACAACCCTTAAGTCGATGTCACGGTAGTCTTTGAAAATTTCTTTATGGAAAACTCCATTAACAGATTTGAAGTTTCGTAGAGAATATCTTATTTATTGTGACAACCCTAATCATAACTGACCGTGTGCTGTAGGATAGATAATAGTGTATCATTACACTCAATGATTTTTAACTTTAAATGCTTCAACACGAATGTCTGGGCGAAAGGTGACGATCACTCATCGTTCAAGTATCATTGACTTAACATTTATTTTTAATAGCGGATATTGAATACATTGATGCCAGTTTTATTACATTTTTATATCCACACGTGGTATTTATTCTTTTTTAAAAAAAAATTCATTATTATGCAGTGGGTTATCACTTATAAAATAACATGAAGGTTGTTTTTCGACTTTTAACAAGGAGAAAGGACTCAGTAGAAGAGCTATACTGATGACAATTTTGTATGTAGCATGAATGAACTGGCTCTGTGAAGTGGCGGCTTGCTTGATATTTCAACGGTCAGTCAGATTGCCTGAGGCTCGGTAAATGCCCTCCCACATCCCGAGTTCCAGTAAGTACTTCTCAAAGGTCGGCAACCCAACCATAATATCTTTGGTTGTGTACGGTGATAATATCTTACTATATTAATCTCTACTTCACCATATTCTACCATAAAAATGACCCTCTTTATTCTTGTATAAATGCAAGAACGCGATGGTGCTGTTAGTATTCCCGTTTTCATTTTTATTTCAATATATCATAAGCGCTTCTTACGCCGTTTGCATATTAGTTTAGTTTAGATTGCATAGCTTGAAAAAATTCTTCGAAACATAGTGGTTTTTATAGACAGCGATTTACAAAAAAGTATGAAAAAATATCTCATATCATGCGGGTTTTCGGTTTGCAACGCCTATTCGGTGCATAACTTATTAGAGATTTGTTTATATATATATTTTGTGTAGAAATCGAACCTCCAGTTTCCTGTCTCAACTATGTCCTCGCAGTCGTAGGTCGTCAAACGACATTCTTCACTATATTCAAATGTAATACAATATCCGATCTTTAAATACCAACAGATTTTCTCACAGAGGACAGGCCGAAATTAAAAGGTTAATAAATCTACTCAGTGTCATGTTACGGGCATTTGCTAAACTATTTATTTTTACTAAGGTTCGATGTGTTCACATAGTTATGCATTATTGATATACTAGCTTTCGCTTGCGGGCTTGATCGCGGTAAAAGTTTTCCGAGATAAAAGACCTGCTATATATTTTCCCGGGATAAAAAGGAGCCTATAGCATTCAGGAATAATGTAGCTTCCTATTAGTGAAAATAAATCAAAATCGGTTTAGTAATTCCTGAAATTAGTGCGTTAAAAAAAACAACGCCTAGTAACAAACAAACTCCAAGAGTAGATTTAATTTGATTTCTAATTTGGAGCCAAAAACTAACTTTGTAATTTAGCCAGTAACTCATTTTATAAGGAACTAGCTTTTGCCCGCGGCTCCGCCCGCGTTATAAAGTTTTTCGGGCTAAAGTTTTCCGTTATAAAAGTCACGCTGTATAATTTCCTGGGAGCCTATGTTCTTCCCAGGGTCTCAAACTGTCTCCATACCAAATGTCATCTTAATACGTTGGATAGTTTTTGAGTTTAACACGTTCAGGCAGACAGATGCAGCGGGGGACTTTGGTTTATAATATATTTTTGTAGAACTCTTTAAGAGGAACAATCCCGTCATACATTATTGTTGAATTACTTTAACCGTTTACGCAGCGCACGCAGCGGATGCTCTAAAAACTAATTAATACATTTTCTCCGTTTTTGCAACATGTTTCATTACTGCTACGCTCCTATCGGTCATAGCGTGATGATATATAGCCTATAGCACTCCACGACCAAAGGGCTATCCAACACAAAAAGAATTTTTCAATTTGAACCGGTAGTTCCTGAGATTAGCTATTACTGCTCCGCTCCCATTGGGTATAGCGTGATGATATATAGCCTATAGCACTTCACGACCAAAGGGCTATCCAACACGAAAAGAATTTTTCAATTTGAACCGGTAGTTCCTGAGATTAGCTATTACTGCTCCGCTCCCATTGGGTATAGCGTGATGATATATAGCCTATAGCACTCCACGAACATAGGGCTATCCAACGCAAAAAGAATATTTCAGTTTGGACCGGTAGTTCCTGAGATTAGCGCGTTCAAACAAACAAACAAACAAACAAACTCTTCAGCTTTATATAATAGTATAGATGCGATGTTATTAATAAAACACATTCATTTATTTAATTTGTTTTGTATAAGGAAATATGACTGAATAACAAGCGTAGTGAAACAGTTCTGTATGAAATTATATGTCTAGACGTTTCCGGAAACGTCCCAAATGATTTTCCGCGGCGGATATAAATACATTCGTAATCGATTTTATCCCCAGACGCGACTGACGCGGGAATAATGCGATATGAAACAAGTTTTACATGTTTAAATGAATATTGGTGGAGCATGCTGCCTATTGACTTACTCAAATTTAGTTTAACAAAATAAAATAGATAATATTATAAAGCTTTTGTGTGGTGTTCCGACCGCGAGATAACCAATTAGTTTATCAGGGGTAGTGGAATCTTTCTGTTATAAAGAAACTGATGTAAAATGTTGAAATATTCATATAGAATATAGATAAATACATTTAAAAAATACATACAATATGAAATATGTTTATTGTAACTACGAATACAATTATTACGAATTTTATATTATTTTTTAATAAAGACTTGAAAAAGGAGAATCGCCATTACGAATTCTAAAGAACGTTGTTTCCAATTTAATTTATTATGAACATTGCGAGGATAACTCGATTGTGTTCACCGAATAAGTACAAAAACGGCGTGCGCTAGACGTGATCGGCGCACATCCGGATTAAAGATGTTTTTATTCTGCCTTGGTTTATTAAGGAAACAAATAATAATGTAAAAAATATTAGGATTTGTGACTTTTTTTCAATATCAGCCAAGTCGACCGTAAAGCGGAACATTACTTTGAATATCTATACATATTGTTTCATTTTTCTCTCTCTAATTATATTTTAACCCTTGATGACAGGAGTTGATATAGCATCATACCTCCTAAGCGGTTGAACAGTTTATTTATTATAGATCTAAAGATTTGCATTTATCATCCGCCATGGGAAGTCCACTACCTTACCTTAAACTGATTTTCAGAAGAGCAACACCAGAGTTTCTTGGCTTAGGGTAGGGTTAATATTGACTGAATCTAAATAATGTATAACATTTTACGGATTCAAATAAATCATTTCATTTCATTCCACTGGCCGGTTATAAGACTGCATTCGGCGAGTTTCTCCAACCTTTATCAAGTCGCATCTTGCATTGTTAAATTATTCCCAATATTATTACTTAATCAGGTCTTCTGATAACTCCGACTGTTCTGGAACGCAATCATTATGGCCATTTTTTTTGCTAACGTTACAATTTGAATATGACGTAAGCGATCTAACGCTCTAGGCACGCGTTTAAAACAAAGGTTTCGCGCCGTATCGAGGTGATCTCGCATTGTGCAACATCCTGCCTGCGCCTGCCCCACATAGCGGCTCATCTGTTATTACAATCAACTGCATATAGCTTCGAACTTATTTACTATTTGTCACTTATAATTATTTGACTAGGATAGAGAAACATTCTTTTCATTCATGATTCGACTTAGCGCAAATAGAAAGACGGTGTCCTTGAAAAGATGTTGTGTAATGATTTGGTTAGAAAAAATAAATATAAGGGTTTTCTGTGATGTTCCATTACCGGGGCTTTGTCATTACTAAATTATTTTTCAAGTTTAGATTATTGGTATTTGGTACCAGATATTTCCCTTACAAACTTATATAATATCTTAATGTAGGTAGTTTATATTACAAGTAATGAGTCACTGTTATTGCACAATGGTACCAATTGTTAAACTGTGTCAGAAACTGGATCTATCGTAATTTGTTATAGATTGGCCACTGCTCTAGATAATACACCATATATGTATAAAAGTGTATATTTATACTAACAAACATAGTGTGAGTAATGAAAACTCTAAGGTATTTTCGATTTTAGATCTAAATGTTAATGCGCTTAGCATTTATTATATTAAAGCAACCTTGCCTGTTGCAACACCGATTTTGCTGGTGGTAGGATATATTGTATATCCACCCGGTTATCGACCACCGTACACAAGGTGTTAAAACTCGTCATAGTGGTTCACGTAAGTGTGTCGCGTTCCAGGATTAGCCTGTGTATAGCCGGTTCCAACAGGCCGGCATAATTGTGTCGACTGCCAAGGGGTAATCATCTCTTATCAGTCGACATTCTATTGAACCACACACCACTTACCATCAGGAGTAGTGAGGTTACATTGCCACGTTCGTATAAAAAAAGTATCATAAATATTTTTATGTTCCTAAATAAACAGAGAAAACAGTAGGAGGTAATTTTTAACATAAATAACATTTTGAATGATGACTGTATTGTACTGCACTGCACCTATACACAAACATTAGACATTAAGTTCTATTATGACCAAAAATTACATTATCTTTTATCAGACAATAATAGTTAAATACTATTGTTTAGAGGCTTAAATAGACTCAAGTATAAATACGTACTTAGATGGATGCTTTTTACCAAATAACATTCAAGTATTTATTCTTACATACATAGCATCGATTGGACTAAATATCGAATGTATAAATAATGTCTTCTCTGTGTTCTCCATTCCACCTATTTTGTGCCTTAATCAACTTTAAGACCACGAGAACAAAGTTGTATTTTATTTAATTGGTTCAAATCGATGGAATTAGGCTGTTGCCATGAACACTAGATTTAAAACAAGTATCCAATACCCGCTGAATAAAACATCATACGCGTTAACAATCACACTTTACTCCGAATCGATACGTATGACCGAGTACTGTTAAGTGGTTTTAACATATAACTCGTACAAAGGAATATGTTCTTTATATCAATGAGTATAGAGATCATTACGCGTGGATTACGGTCTTACAATATCGAGTATTAGTGTATGTGTGTGTATCACTTCCTCGTTTTTGATGATTTCTTCGCATTGTCAAGGCGTCAAGTTTTTATCGAGTAATAAATTATGGAAGACAAGAATGTTGAGTTGTATATCGAATTGCCGGTTTAGTGTCCTTGGATTCTATGTGTAAATTAGGTTGATTTGTATGAAACTTATCAGTTATTAATACTAAGTTATGTGTAGGTCACGCTATAACTCGCCCGAAGCAAGTTGTTCTAAATCAAGGTTATATAACTTGCGTTTATTATTTCCGCGTCAACGTCTTTCAAATTAGTTGGAGTCTAGCATGCATTTTATATCACTAAGTTAAAGCATTATACATCTTCAAAATATTTAAGACTGATTAAGACTTTTAAAGGTTGATGAAAATGACCATCTAATTTTATAGTAATTTTTTGTTATCTGCTGTTGTTACTCGACATTAGCAAAAGCACCGATATTTAACGTTGGCAGCCATAATAATATAAAAGAAAAAGACTTAAAATACTGCACATAATAACACCCGTAATGACCAGCCCGCTTCGTTTCATCATGATATAAACTACAAACCTAAACCTTTACGTTACTGCGTTGACGAACATGGCATTTTAATCGATACTTTATCCTCTTATACTGTGCACATCAAAGGAAGCGTGACACGAACGCGTGACATTACAACAAAAAGTGTCAACTGCATACATTTCTGGTCGAAGTAGGTCAGCGCGGTTCGGCCTGTCGCGACTGTTTGTCACCGATGAAATTACTAGCGTGTTTTATGAATTTAATACCTTTCGAAAAGGCCACGTTACCTCCAAGGGAAATTACTGGCAATTGTAGTTAAATGGATTAGTTGGTGTGTGGAAACGTTTGTATGTTTGATTAATTTCACTGCGGGTTACAGACTTTCAAAGACCTGCTTGCTGTTTTGTGTTATTTATTTCACTATGCGACGTCACTACTACTTCACATCACGTGACGGAACGTGGTAAAAATTGGGTGATAATAAAGGCGTGATTTGTGTGTTTGTTGAATTTGTAAAGTAAACTCTTACCTATATATAGTAACGTGCCGAGCTTCTGTACTAGGTGTTATCAAAATTTGCTGTGGATGTTGGTTGATAGGAGATGTAGAATTGGGCGTGAGGAAAGTAACTGTTATGATTAAAAAGTATTTCCAAGGAGAGCTGACGTCAGTCTTGCTGGTTGTTCAAATAACTAAAAACCATGATTATTGTAATGTATAAGCATAATCTTATTACTGGTGCGTATAGTTTTGATAAATTACCGGGAAACAGCCCTCTTTTACATTTTACTTTTCTTAATTAAACAAAAGGATGGACAGGTCGCTGACCTTATAACACATAGAAGATTTAGAAACATTACTTTCAGTACAATAAAGTACAGTAAGTTTTCAAATAATTCTGTACGTGGACAGGAAGAAGTACCACATGAATTGCTGTTACTTTGGTAATACATTTTTGATCTTCAACCGCGTAATTACTGGGCATTATGGGACTCAACATCTGATGAAGTGCCATGCAGTAATTTGTAATTGCATGATGCTACTGTCTATGGGCGGTCGTATCGCTTACCATCAGGCGAACGACACAACCGTCTCGTCATCCAACTGCAAAAAACATTCATTTGGTACTGGCTGTGCCTATTTTATTGGGTATAATTATGGCGTACTCGTTGATTTTGAACTACAACCGGTTTCTTGTCACATGTCATTACCTTTGTTGACCGAGCTATCATTTCGCAACAACCGTTAGTGAAAGACAAATTGTATGTTTGAAAATGCGTGTTTTATCTGTATTAGTATCATTTTTAAAGATGGAAGTTCTAAATTTCTTTCTTTTGTTTATTTCTGTTTACTTGTTAATGAACAAAATTGCATCACACATGCAAGGTCAAATATTTCGCTAGATTTGCATCTTCATCTTTCGAGACTTACATGGGCAACTACTGGCAAATAATAGTCTTTCCCAATATAAATAACAAATACTTTTCAAAACATTTAAGTAGATGTAAAAATTGTCTTATTCATTATACCAACAAACGTAATTACCACATCCGATAAGTCTTATTTACAATTTCAACCTTCGTCAGGCCGTCAGAAAAGTGGAAACCTATTATTAATATAGCTTATTCATGAGCAACAGGTTGAATCCTGCTTATCGTAGAAGCCCTATAAAGCGCTGAAATGCCCTTTGCCTTTAATCTTCCTAGTGACAATCATTAGGTCGGTACGTATGGTAGTTAAAACCTTTTACAATATATGGTTTGACCAGGAATAGACCCAGGACGTGCTAAATGATTACAAGAACTGTTGATATTATAATAGCAGTATCAAGTTATCTATCTACCCTGTCGACTTTCACAAAGCTTCAAAATTTGCATTTATGTATGCAACTTTTTCACCATGTTTTCATTCTGTGATACAAATAACTGAAAGCAAAGTATAAATTATTAAAATTTAACTATTTTTTGTGACCACGAAGGCTGCAAAGTCTTCGAAATGTCGGGAGAAAAATAAAAATCGCTATATAATCCGAAAAGAATTTAATTTTAATGTCTAACATTCGCGTAAACATAAGAAATCATTAGTTTAAATTATGATTAAATATTAAAGAAAAGGTTTAATTTCGTGTCTGACCGGACGCATAGTTCAAGACCGTGGCAGTCGTTTGGACTTCCGCTCGACTTTCGGTGCTATTTATTTAGTTTATGATATCATTGAAATTTATATAAAACATAAGCTATTGATAAGTTCTTATAAGACTTAAAATGTAGAAACCATTAATATTCCTAAGGAGGTGAAAGCGTAAACACACCTTTACAAATTAGATGCGCGTAAAAGCCAACAGCACTTAACTGTTCTTTATGATAGGCAAAACAATAGAATAGACTCCAAGCAACGTATTAAAGAAGCGGCAGTTCATGAAAATTTTATTGTTAATGATGATTGCTGCGTAGAATATTTTATACGATGCATTTGAACAACGATTGTCGTAAACCGAAGTTAAAGTAATGTCTTTTCAAAGCCTTCTTCGGGGCAGTCGGTAAGAAGTACTCGAATTCTAATAAAATTATGATCGCTGGCAATATTTTTATAGCCTAACGAACTCAACACAACAGTTTAAATTCGTACCTTTCAGAACGGTGAAACATCGATGATTCAATTTATAACAACTGCGCGGGTTATTTACAATTGTCATTTAACAACAACGTTTTATCGACTACTAATATAAGCCGATATTTGCAACAGAAACTTCAGTAACTGCCGGTTTTATAGTTATAGTGTTACTCGGCGACAAATCGACGTCTGCGCGTCGCCTTATTTCTACAAAACTTGTTACAGCTGTGAAGAAAAAGCGGTGCAAGAAAATTCCAAAGCGGAATGTAATTTTATGTACCGGTAATGTTATAAATTATACAATCGAATGCAGGCGACAATTTCAGTGAAATACATTTATTTTACTACATAACGCGAAAACATTAAATTCCTTCTGTGTCAGTTGGATTAAAACTGACTTTAAAAACTAATATTAAAACTTAGATTATTTCAATCGAAAATGTTATACGATTTGTTACTATGAATGGGTTATAAATCATTTTTATTATAAAGGATTATTCTGTTAATAATTTGTAATAATATGAAAAATAATTATATGATATTTTATTTTCCTAACTTGGATGCCCATTATTTCATCCCAGTACACATTACTCATAAAAAAAAACAGTATTAACATTTAAAATACCTATACACCATAAAACGCAAGTCATCCGTGCTTTTCTCACGCTATTCGAGTTTTCTAAATCGTAAGTAGCTGTAACACGACCGAAGTCGGGTAAAAGCAAAGACAATGAGGGGTCGCTGACCCGCTGCCCGGCCTGACCAACGCTACTCGCGACGTAGATGTGCCGCTAGGTGTTGTATGACCGAGTTGTCTCTGAGAGGACAAGAAGGACTTTGTGAAACTATGTGACAAAATCAGTATAAAAATTACCCGTTGTTACATGTATATTCTGAGCTTTTGCTCACACCTCCGCCGTAAAAGTTTTTATATCTGTGAATAAAGTTATATTATCGTTCTTCTATAATAAATATTTAATTTTTGATAAAAAACGGCGGAACTTTATTTGTACTCCTATATATAATCTTCAATCGAATCAAATACAACGTACTCTGGGACGATATATATATTTAATAGTGGAAAATATTTTTTTTTCCATAGAATACCCCATAGAAACATAGCAAGAGAAATAAAGGATAACTTTATTTCAACATCGAAACGTTTAGTGTAGTAACGTTGGCATGCAAAGCACCACAATACTATTGACTAATCAATCATATATTGGCTGATAAGATTATCATAGAAGTAAATAATGTAATATTTGTCGAAGGCTTGAAACTGTTGTTTTTGTGAACAGTAGTGTTTTACAAGGTTAATAATGACAAGTTTTATCATCAAACATACTCTAAGGAAATTTACTTATAAACACTCATAGTATTTATTTGTTAAAATAAAACCTTAAACTAATACGTAACTCACCAAAAATAGCTTAACAAATATACATAACACTATATAAAATAACACTTATAACCGGTAGTACGATATTTTAATTAAGAACCTGTATCGATCATACATATTTAAACGCGAAGGCGTGCATTTAGAGCAGTTTTTTGTAGCGCCATTTATAGAAAGAGTAATTGTTATTAAGATGTGGCTGTTCATGTCATGTGTGACAACCGTGCCAGGAGACCAGCTGCTGATCACAATTACTATTGTAAGGCGGTCAGGTGTTGTTTGTCTGTATATATTAGTTTTCTTTAGATCCAAGTGACAAGTTATCCCGTTGGAAATAGATTTCATATAAATATCTCTTTCCGTACTTCAATGTGAAGTCAGGACTTTAAAGCAATTTGCACAAAGTATTTAGGTTAATATTTGGGGCCAGTCATGCCCGTTCCGACTCTTTGAGGATCTAGTATTCGGAAACTTGTGTTAGAAGCCTACACAGGGTGTTGCCCGGGGTTTTCAATACTACAGGTCTACTGTATACATACGTTGTCACTAAAGCAAATAGGCGAGAGTTTACACCTAAATATAACTACTATGTGTATTGCTTAAACACACACATCTTGTCCTGGCTTAATACAGTGTCTGCTAAATATATAGTGCAGTCCAAAAAAGGCGGTAAGCGAAAAGGTCACTCGTGGGCCACAAAACAATAGCCATACCGGTAAACTACCAAATATAAACATTACCGTCATGGAACAAACAAACCCACTTTCGCATTATATGGATTTAACTTATATGACGGTAGAAAGACGGTTCTATTCGTCTCATGCTTTTTGTGTATGATTAATGGTGAATCCGTGTACGCTTTCCCATCAGACACAGGTATAGAAACTGCTTCATCCATTTGCAATTTAAATACGCCCATAACATCCTTTTTATGACAGAGAACGGCTGTCGTAGACGTTTTCTTGGACTGATTATTTTGCTAAATGTCTTGCGTTCGACGGAGTTAAGCTAAATGTACAATATTTTTGTATGATGTACACCGCTTATGTGTGACAAGGCAATGAGACAAAAAATTGACAATAAGGTTTCTAAAATGTCTCGCGAATGCAGTAGTAAGTCAGTGATAAAATATTTCTTGAAAAGGAACTTCGTAAGTGTCTTATGAAATCTTCAAACTTGTTAAACTGGCCAACTTATCCAAAATTTTAACGACGGTTGCCGAAAAAGTTTGAAATTTGGTAATGTACAAAATGGCCCTATTTACAATAATTAAGTTTGCCGAAAACACATACAAGAACATAAATCTTTACGCAATTTGCACATCCGCCGGTCGACAGTTTAGTACGCAGGATATCGGAGCGTATTCATGATCAAGTCATTACCTCGGCGAGAGCGCTCGGCTATGACATGGGAACTAACGTGTAGGTTTGTATGGACCATTTGAAATGGATTTTGATATGTAATGGAATGGCACTATCCTGTATAATCAAGAGTACAGCTGCAGAATTTGAAATATTATAATATTTGAACCACATTACGCAAATTCAACGTTGTAATCTTGCATCTGTTCTGACTGACCATCATATTGTGATCACTCAATACATGAGATATTGACATGTTTGACGTCATAGTAATCCGATGCAATCACTCTGTAGGCGGACGCAACAATTAACGTCACGAGCTGGTCACCAGTGGAGAGACGCTCCCGCCTCTCGTCCACTTAGTTTTCAGACAGCTCTGTAATTACCATCAGGTGCAGTGCAGTCACTTTATCGTGCCAAAAACCACTCACAGGAAATTGGAAACGAGATTTCTTTTATGACAGTAAAGGTGGAATATTTTTAAAATGCTCGTAGTGCGTTGTTTGTCTATTAATAGTATAGTGCTGACTTCATGTCTGACGAAGCATTCCACAAGAATAATTATTGTGTTGCGTTAAAAAGACTATAAAAATGATCTGCCGTTTATCGCCTTATGGAAGCATTCTATAATCGGCCATTTCCTTTTAAATTGCAGCGTTAAATGTTAGCGGGTGGAGTTACCCGTCTACAAAAACAGTGTTATTCTTTGCGATCATGGTTGAACTATCGTAAATAGGTATAAGTATTAAATGTACACTAAATTTGGTTAGTTAACTTGAAAATAAATTGTCGGTTGCGCCACGATTGTACTACTTTGTGTTGGTGGCAACTGTTTTACCTTCCGTTCGAATGTTTTACAAATTGCCATTGAGTTTTAATAGTGTCAAGTTCTTATTTCTTTACCCACCTACTGGAAAATTAATATAACGCTTGGTTTGAGTTCAAAAGTCTCATTAAATAATTTACCCATTATGAACATAAAAGATAGCCTCTTATGTCATTTTTGTATAATCCGTTAAAGATCTTAAGAAATACTAAAACATTTTGAATGAAAAAAAAAACATAAATGTAACATGAAGTGTGCGTAGGAGCTATATGACGGACTCCGACCGATCACCTGCTCTCAATGTTAAGATAATTGCACGCGCCAGTCAATGCAAATTTTATCGACATAAGTACCGCTTGGTCATAGCAATGAGTCTGTCATATTTCATGGGTCCATATCGAGTTAATGCAATGAGCTCCCGAAGTTCTACTAAGAAAAATATCTGATCAAAGTTCACTCACAAACAGCCCAGGCCTAGTTCACAGGCAAGAATTCCGGTTTGTCAACATTGGATCGACATTCACATTGTCCTGTCTAACTCAGCTCTTATCTCTCAAGCCGTAGACAGTGATGTAGAAAGAAAAGTCACGATTATACCCAAGATTTATGAGAACAAGGGAAATACGAAGCACAAATGCAACGAAATAAAATTCTGATACATTTTTGTTAAAATAAAACACAAGTTAATAAACGAGCGAGGCATCGAGCATTTAAATGGAAATTAACGAAATGCAAAAAACATCACACATTTTTTGTATTAGCCTTCGACGTCAGAACCCTGACCAAGGTCAACCGCTGACACACATACCTACTTATATATTTATAGTATGCCTGTAGTACGGGGTGGAAGTACCAAAATACCCCCCTTTAGCCTGCTCGGGGGTGGCACTAAGCGGGGGTGAGGCTTCCTTATTGCATTATCCTTGTATGTAACCTTGAATGCAGTGAATGGAGTGGGTGTAAAAAATGAGGGGATGATAATTGATCAATGATGCGGGAACATTTTTGGCGGATGGGTATTTTAGTATTAATGATTGAATGAGTTCTTATTTAAAACATTGTGTTTAATAATACTGCGGAAGTTACGTTTACAAACGTGACCTAGATTAAAGTGCTTTATCAACAATTTAGTTAACAATATAATTTAAACTTTTCTCATTAGAATTAGCTTACTTAACAAAATATCAAACTTATAAAGTCACGTTGTGTCGTATTATGGTACAAAAAAAATTAAGAGCGAGCATTTTCTTAGTCAATTTCGTGTTTTATGTTGTGCGGATGTATAGAATCCGGCGTGGTGACACCTACTTAGTTGTTTGTGGATGATAACATTAAAGTTTCTTTCTTGACATGTTTTATATATTTAAGTTTCATTAAATTATTTTGCGTCATGCGAAGAACTCGTCCTCGTAGTGAATAAAATGAATGCTCGGAAATAAATGATGTCAAGCAAGTAATATACCACCTTTAGCTACACAATGTCTATTAGTTAAGATAGAATCTACATAGTCTAAGTACACCTGTACTGAAGGCCGCGCTAATTAACTGGTATGTGACCAGTCAATACATTGTTTCGTTGAGACGTTGCGGGGATAGATATTAACCGGTATGCCTACGTGGATATTTGGTATTTGAACTGACTTGGCGATATGTGTACTACCTATGGAACTCGAGTTTGCATCGTTGTGATTAAATTATTGAAAATATTATTGGATTTGTAATTATAATATTTTGTACAAATACTACAAAATATTATAATTACAAATCATCATAAAACTGCCACGTTTATCTTTTTCAATTAGCAAATAATATATTTTTTTAGTTTATGTTAATATATCGATGATTATAAACATAATTGACGTAAGCGACATTGAGTTTTACACATATCTAGAAAGGTCACATTTTTCGAAAAAAAAAATTATGCTTACGTTAGTCAGCATTACAACCGTCGATATATATGTAACTTTTTTTTAAATTACTGCAACAGACAATTTTTTTAGCTTTACCATCTCCGTGTATTTTCAATCAGCCTTCTCATTTACATTAAAGCGAGTACTTAACTTTATTCGAACTTTCCAATCCTGGTACTAGTTAAAACGAACACAAATTAGTAATGTTAAATGGGAATGGTCGTGAGGAAAGTTGGCAGTAATGTGCGTATTTCACAAAACGTGAGTTTCGATACATCCATACGCAAAAGTGGCTCGAACCGCCCCAGATTTAAATGAACTTTGGATTTCCTATAAACACTGCTGTCGGATAACGGATTATCATAATATTATATGCCGTAATACAAATGATCTTTGCTATTTCCATAAAAACAATATTTTATCTACACTCCCGTAATTTTTACGAATCAATGAACCAAAAAGTATTTTAAAAAAAGAAAAGACAAAAGCAATAGTAATTATAATAATAGTAAACACACTGGCCGAACGCACAATTTCATTAAAAAAAATATTTTTCATTCATTGTGAGAGGGCGATGGGAGCGAGGGTGGCTCCATTGATGTTTTCCCCCGGGGGGGTGCCCCTGCCTGGTAGTTACTACAGCTCTGGCTGTGTGCTTATTTATACATACCTAGTTAATTCATACACTTACTCTGATATGTACTAGTGCAAAAGTTCCCACAGATAATATATATATTTTTTTAATTTTGTAACTATATAGAGGTTATTGCTCAATATATATATTGTACGTATGTTTTTATATGTAAAATAACATTTTTCATTAGGAATATCGAATTTAGAAGCATCTCAAATATTAGCACTTAACCCCTTTAAAATATGGAAGTAATTATAGTATATTCAAGTAATTATGTATTTAAAAATATAATGATGTTTTTCAGAAAGTGATTCAATGTCAAGTATTTTTTATTTACACATGAACCGAAGGTCTGACATGGTCAGGGTCGAAACGGGTTTAAACTTTTACTTTTCTTTTTAGTAAAATAAACCCACCTATGGTCATAAGCAGTTGAGCGGCTTAAAATGTTTTCTTTCACAATGATGTTTTTTTTTTCATTCCATATGGTGCAAAGGAACGGAAATATATTTTTTGTTTCAATAGATTCTGCATATAATATAAATAAACTGATAAAATCAGGATTCACTTATGATTCGACGTTTCAAGATTGATGTGAGATATAGAAAAATGTTACTTAAATGCAAATGGATTTAAGTACATTTCTTGTAATATGCCAGATGCATAAAAACTCTGTAAGAGGTATCTCTCAGAGGTTTATTTACGTCTTATAGAGAATGATTATACATCAAAAGCTAGTGAAATTGTTTGGATGTTTGTTAAAAGTAAACGCAGAAACGCCTGAACGGATTTGGATGAAATTTGGCACACGAGTAGATCATGTTCGGGATTATTACATAGAATACTTTTTATCCCGGTAGTTTGTTCTTATAAGAAATAATCGATTTTTCTATTAGATTTTAAAATTAGATGGCGCCGGCGTTGTATTATGTCTTTTTCGCGCGGTCGAAGTCGCGAGCGGTTGCTTGTATTTTATAATTTTGTTAAGAAACATAACTGCTTATAAGTTAAATATAATTATAGTGCAACGTATGACTTGTACGTGTATTCTTTCATATCTTATCTGATTTCTTCGTAAAATGTTTTGGAATCGTTTCCTCTTGATGACGTAAACGCCATTGTCAATTAGTCGTCAGACGTCATTTATCATTTATCCCTGAAGGTATAGGCAGAGGTGAAACCAGAGAAACCAATTTTTGACAAGTGTGATCCTCATGATATAATATGGGGCGAATTTGCCACATCGCGCAAAAGTTCTAGTCCCCGCGCTGATAGTGAAACCCAAATATTATTTTTGCTTGACTCGTATTCGAACCTGGGACTTAAAGCAGTGGTCATACCGGGCACGCAATATAACTATGCCACCGAGGTAAATTGAATTATGATTTTAATATTTTATTATTTAAAATACCCAACATACTCGTATTCATTCAGAAGCACGTAGACGTTGGCCCTGCTCCTGATCTCTCTCCGGTCAGGTTGGATTATCGTTTCACCGAATTATGAGAGTGAAGGAACAGAAAGTGCACCTGTGTATTGCACACAACTTGTGCACTATACTATATCCTGCGTACCTGGCTGATCTCCGTTGAGATTGGTTGCCATGGCCGAAATTCGGCTAGGAGGAATTCATTCATTCATTCGATGGTAGTTATTATTGGGTAAATAGGTAATGGTGTTCGCAGATCTGCAACTCTACACAGTTCATATTATACTACTTGCAGAAATACTATATTGGGGCCTTAAAGCGGTAATATAATTACTGTATAAATGCTATAATCACAAGTTAAATGCAACCTTGACACCGTGAATACCTTCAGTTGTATAATGTATTATTGTTAGATAATATGAACGTAAAGTTATATAATACGTATGTGGTGTATATTGTATTTTTAATATTTCTATACATTAAAAAAACATAAAGTTGGACACATATGGTAAATGCAGAATAATAAAACATCTAAACTCATTTCATACTTACGAAATATTGTAATAATATATTTTTTTTTTATTTCTTATCGCTACTGAAAAGAATATAAGTGTTTATTTTAATGCATCTACCTTTCTAAGTTTGCTAACAATGTAATAACGGAAGTAAGGAATACATTTTCATCAAACGTGTACGACTGGTCGTTTTTGCGGTAAAAATATTGGTTTACGACTACTAATTCTTGTTTGAGATTAGTCTCTGTTGTTCTTTTACGCTTCACACGTATGATCAGCGTCAAATAAATTCATTCGTTGACAGGAAGCCGTACCGTATTAATTGCTTTGTAATTAATACATTTCTTTTTTCTGCGTGTTAATGAATTTCAGGTTAACTGTATATTAACCACCTTATTCATAGACGTTATTTATCTAAAGACGGAGCATTGCTGTGATAACAAGTAAGTTTCTCAGCTTTGCTGTTTGCTTAGCTTTGTTCATCGAACAGCCAATTAAATTCAAGTTGTATCTCAATATTAGCCAATCATAACAGCCCTATATCTACGCACTGCGAAGGCTACCATGCCGTCAGCACTGAGAAACAGACCTGTTATCACAGCAATGCTTTGTACTGAGATAAAAAAGTCTATGAATAAGGGGGTACGAGTTTGTAATTAAATTAATGAATGATTGAGATGGTTTTGTATTGTTGCAGGCGTGGTATGGACAAGGAGGGCGGCGAGGGCGCCGAGGCGGCAGGCAAAGGGCCTCCCGATGGATTGCTCGACGCGGCCGGTCTCTTCGGAGGTACGTAAACATAATTATGCTCATAGTTAAAAAAATCTAGATACATGATAAAGTATCCGCCAAGTTCGCATAATAATACTTCAAAAAAATCCTACTGTTGGGCACGGGCCTTCTCTACTATCGAGAGGGATTGAGCCTTACTCTGCCACGCTGTCGTAGTGCGGATTGGTAGACTTCACACACCCTCGAAATTCCTATAGAGAACTTCTTAGATATGCAGGTTTCCTCACATGTGTCTTCCTTCGCCGTTAAAGCCAGCGATTCACACATAATTTTAGAAAAATCAGAGGTTAGTGCACTTGGGTTTCGAACCTGCGGACATTCGTCTCGGCAGTCCGTTCTACAACCAACTAGGCTATCACTGATTAAAATGGTTTACCACAGGTATATTTCCTCGAGCTTAAAATTTAAAGACGTATTTTTCTTTCGATCTTTTCTTCCAGAATAGGATTTATATTGTTCTATTCTTCATTATACTTCAAAAACTAATGTTGAAATGCCTCCGCATCTCTGTAAGCGTGCTTGTTATAAATACAATACTGAAGGAGATTCTAAAGGCCAACTCACATTCTTTCATACTTCAATTGTCGACGTAAATTATATTGCTGCGAGGTATTGTTAGGGGTTTCGCGGTGATATTTATCTCGGGGCTCATTTTCCTGGGATACCGTGCTATTGTTACCTCGCACGTAAACTACGCGTGCCGGTAAAATCGGTTAGTTTACAATGAACTAAGTAATCGAAATATTTTAATATTTGTTTTTTTTTTATATTATGTTGGTGGTATTGGCATGATGCCGAAATCATGGAAGTGTTTAAATTTTTTTTTGTTAAACAATACTTCTACAATCTATATGGTATGTTTTCGTAAACAAGCTTTGCTCCTGCTTTGTCTAGTTTTTCCATACAACAGTGTACAGGTACGGATTCCTTGATTGTGAAGTATTGAGTCAAGTTGCCAACTTTTATGTGCCCCAGTGATGTTTACCATCAGGCGAGATTTTTTTTTTATTATAAGGACTAAAGTAAAAATCAAGTCGACAGTTAAAAATTAAGATATGACTGATTGAAATCATAGTCCCATATTTGTAGGTTTGATGCGATTTTATTTATTTATTTTATTTATTTATTTATTTGAACAGCCAACAAAACATACACCTTACATAGTTTTTTTTTTTAAGAATTCGGTAAGTAATTTCTGCAGTGCTGTTTCAATTACAGGCTGTCACAGCATGAACATTTTGAATACATAACAATTAACAATTGGCTGCACCATAAGTGCAGTATATTCTAAATATAAGACTGAATATAAAACTAAATTTAGGTTTCAACAAGCGAGTTCAATATTTTCTTTTTGAAGATAGGAAGCGAGTCGTTAAATATGTCAATACAATCAGATTTTTCTACAATTCGGTTATATAATCGGGATAAGCGAGGGACAGGCGAGTGGCTACCAAGGTTAGTTCGGCTGAATCTACAATTAAATAAGGGACGTGGATATCTAGGGATTTTAGTAGGTACATTAAGAGAGAATTTATTGAGAAGAGGTGGACAATCTATATCACCGTTGACTATTTTATACAAAAGCATCAAACTAAGTTGATCACGTCTGTCTTTCAAAGTTTTTTTGATAATTGATTGATTTATTGAACACGCACTGATTCAGACATCACTGTAGGAAGTTATAAAGATGTCACTTTCTAACCGAGTGGTGAACATAAAGCAAGATGTATGCGTTCATACAAATAGCACAATTGCTCCACGTATCATCTCTTTTATATGCACATTGATCATGTTTATTACACGCGTGTCCCCAGCTAGCGACTTGGCTGGTATCGTGTCGACCCAAGTTAAGTACTAGGATTCTTTAGCTAAGAAATAGCTGTTGTTTAGCCTATAGATTGATATTAGTTTGTAATCTATTTACGTTAAAAGTCGGGAATTGATTGAAAATAAAATAGGAACTGTATGTTTATAAATCTGGGAATTAAGTGAAAATGAAATTGGGATATAATTGAAAAAAAAAACTGTTTATTTTGCCATACAAATTTACTAAATCTCTTTATAATAGTGTAAATATGTGAACTTTAAATCACATCTCAATTAGTTCTATAGTTTGAACAACTGGATATTGTTTTGTAATTTATTGCATATGATTTAACGATTCCTTCCAAGTGTAATGACTAACAAAGCCCATGCTTTTATAAATCGGCAGTACAATAATATTTTATTACTGCGTGTTATCCTAATTTAGCAGGACAAGTTTATGTTCCTAAACTAAATGAAAATATATTTTTCTCTACTTGAAGTATATTAGAATAATGTGTCTGGACCCCAAACGTCCCGGACATGTTGATAGTGTCTGGAACTAGCGTTTAAATGTAGTCTAGAGTCTAGACATGTTTCTACATTTCTTTTAACTTATTCTACAAACAGACCACACACAGTACAAATATTTGCACAACACATGGATGTCCATAATCTGCATATTCAACACAATATGTAAACATGTTTTTTAACGTCTTTATCATTGGCGCAAATATTTTTATAATAGATATAGGGTCTTTGGTTGCGGACATGAAAATTATGTCCAAGACTAGTTTGATGAATCCGTCACCTAACCATAAATAGAGGACATTGCGTGCCGCCCCCCATTTGTATATTAGGTGGTGGCTTCGACTCGTAGTTTATACTGACAGTGCTAGCCCACCCGCCTTGCCATTTTCTTGGGCGAATTTTACGACATCCGCAACAGGATATAGAGCAGCTCGATCATTCTTGTAAAGAAGCGGATATATAATTACAATGTAACAGCTCGGAGTCAATACACTTTAAATACAGGTATGCTAGATTTTACAAGTACCAGCGATTGTTAAGCGCTCTGTGTTTAGAAAACATTCACTTTTTGCATTCGTCCGACCGTTTGAGACATTGTACGACCGTCGTTAACTACTAGAGATGCGGCCTTATGATTCCCATTCTAGATATGCGGTTTTCTCTGAACACTCTTGAGTTAGTTCCTCTGCCAGTTTTTTTTATTGCCGTGTGCGTCACGTTCGTCTGGGAACATGGTTGGATGTAATCTATAGTGATTGTTTTACGGTTAATGTATATTATTGTTGAAATAGCTAATGTTTATTCAAACGCATTACTATCTTTCAAGATGGTTCTTTAGTATATTTTTTGAGTGTTTTTTTTTTCAGTACTTACAGAGCATTTTGATCACATTTGACTTAGCTAAACGATTATTTATAAGATTAAAAACAGTGTAGTACATTCGATTTTCCTTCATTCAGATAGACACCTTTAAATCTCGATTCGGTTTAAATCGTTCATTCATTCGGCCACATCTCTAGCAAATATCGCTAACGCTTCGAATAACATCACGTCCGTTCGATGGTAACACTATGGTGGTAATCTGTACGGCGACCATCGTTTTCCGGCCGCTAGCCGGGGCTAATAGCTGCCGATGGTGCGTGTCTTTTGTTTGTGCCCGCGATGTAACTCGTCTCATTGTCGTTTGAACGCCGGGTGCGCGCGCAGGGTTGTCATTCTAGGTTTTTTGTTTTTAATGTTTATTAGGACGATATTGGTGTTACGCAGACGTTATGTTTTAGTGTTATGTAGGATGCGCGTCGTCTAAAAATATTCTATTTTCGGTTACACGAAGTCGGAGTTCAGTTAGAACAGGGGCCTTATTCTCTATTCCGCACGTTAATTTAACAGTGTGTAACAAGCACGGAACACAACGTATCATGTTTAGGACTATAGAAATTTGGCTTACAGAATACCATTCCACGCACATTTCCCGAAGATAACATGACACGGCCGCGTTACGCGTTTACACTATCATACAGAATAAGGGCCCTGTGTTATTCTATAATAAGTTGGTTGACGAATTAGTCTCGTTTGTTTATCCATGCCGTTATCCGGCGAGCAATAACGTCAAAATCTGTGCGCAATTAGAAAATTAGTACAAGTTTCGTTGATGTCGTGTTTTGTTTTACCATGAATTGGCGTATTGCCAACATTGGTTTAATTCATTGATTAATTTATCAATGAAATTGTTGTTAAAATAAAGCACAATTTAGATAAGTAACAAACATCCTTTAGTCAATGCGACAAAACACCAACAAATGCCTAACGTAGTAGCATTCGTAATATTATTAGTCGGATACGACAGACAACCCTGTTCTCGCGTGTTGCTATACCTTATAAGTAAACTTGGCCGAGGTCACTGCCCCCCGCTTCGAGCCAGCATCATTCTCCATCCTACACCCTAGCGATAAGGTTCACATTCGTATACATTGTCTGCTCCAAACGATGTTTCCTCGTTATTGAGGTATTTATTTAGTACGTCTTTAGCGATTTATGTTGATAGTTGGATTTGGATAATCTTGATATGTGAATAGGAGTGTACATCATGTTCGATGCGAGAGGATTATTTTGTAGTATACTTCGAGTTTAGTTTTAAGGAAAGCGGTATTAAGTTCTTTTAAAATTAGTACAATTTATTTCCATTTAGTTTGGGTTTTAGGGTTATTCGTGTTAGAATTATAGAACCCTTTTCTATTGCCTCTGGATGGTTGTGCATCGACGTCGTTCTTGGAGTAACTGGCTTAGTCCGCGTAAAGCCTGTTAATCTATAAGTTGACGTTTAAAGCGTATTCTACACACAAGATTTTCACACATCAGTACTTTTATGATGCATTACGTTTCTACCAAAGGTAATTATACAGCCAGTAACATTTAAAATTAAAAAATATGCATAAATGAATACGATATTGACCGAATGACCAAGTGAACTTTATTATTTTTATTGCAATAAACAAGCGTGTTACCGACTGATATTGTCAACGCAGTATTCCAGGATTTATTCATTGTATATTTATAGTGTAATATGCGAACTGTGTTTCACATATTACTTTCATAAATTGTGCGGGTCAGTCCGGCGCATTTTTACTTAGAATTTAGTACTATCATAGTTTATGTTTACGACAGCCAGTTCGTTCAGGGCTGACACGTACCTAGGTTTGTTGCAATAATATGTTTTAAAATAATGGTGTTTGGGTTTAAATTGGCTTAGTATTTGCTTTGGTGTTGAGTAGGAAAGCAAAATCTGAATGCTATCACCAGGATAGAAGAAGTTTAAGACCATAACAAAAATTGTTACTTGCTTGCATTTTACTATTCCTCGTGTCATTGTTCCCTGCTGACAAGGGCTAACGTTTTCTTGTTTTACACTGTACCTTACATTATCAGGTGCAAATGCTCATTATCAAAATCATAAACAGGAAAGCACTTCTTATCTCTCCTGCCTGATACATTGCTAGCCAATGCTTTTTATGTGGGCAGCACGGCCATTTTATTTAACTTTCTTCAACATTCTACTCTTGATAGCATAACTCTTATTTAGTAATTATAGCCCCGAGTAGAGCATGTGGGCACCAGTGAGGTAATGTGCGCGTCCTCGCTTCCTCTGTGAATCATCGGCGCGCGCGCGGAATGTTCATTCGTTTTTTACATCACAAGCAGGTATTTTTGTTTGGAGGACCTACAATATAAATTTTATTGATTTAGAACAAAGAGGCTGTTATAGATCGCTTTGTTGTATGGTGTCAGTTTGATCTTTATTCTGCGCTTAATTTTGAGTATCGAGGTGTTCTTTAGAAGGGTAGAGGTGTTGTGGTAAGGTTAACACAATAGTCATTACTTATACGATTAGCGTCGATGAAATTATCGCATAGAACAGTTGTTTTAGTTGAATTTGTTGACGGTATTTAGTTTATACATAGAATATAGTTGTTTAAAGGATTTTATGTGTCGATTTAAGGACACTCAGTTGATAAAAATACAAATTACGTAAGCGTGCGTTTTCTTATACATAATTATTCAAATGCCACAAACGTTTAATATTAAATAGTATCTCATTTACTTTGAATTATATTGTTTTATAAAATATATATATTGACAAATGATGTTTTTAATACATGTAGGCGTTTAAATCTTTCCAAGTCCGTGAGTAAAATTTCTATAACAGAACGGAAAAGCCAGTAATACGCAGTAATTAAACACATTATTATTTAGTTTAAGAAATTAATTATTGCAGACATGAATTAAATACCGCCAGCACTTATCTTCAAAGCATTCACATTTACAGAGGCACTAGTTCCAAAGGCTCTCGTATTATTTAAACTCCGTCAGCCTTTGGAGGGAAGCCAAATGTGTTCCTGATCCGAACTACACTGTAACATTTCGCGATGTTACTTAAGTGCGAATGTCAGCGGAGTTGGCTCCGGCGACGGTATACTCGGGTTTTCACATATATGTGCATTGCTTCACGCGGGGACGTTGTGTGGGAAATCTAAATTCCTTGGGTTACAAATAAATATCTATAGTTGGTCATCAGGAGCCTATATCAATAATTATAATCGCGTTGAGCGGTAGGGCTTGTTTGAAACATTACGTGTATTGAGGAATTCTAATTAGGAAGGTGGCAAGCAGTCATAAAATAAATACAGCTGTCGCGCGTTTGCATCGATACAATAACAAAAATGTTGCGCGTTTGTATAGATTCTGACGCGTGCTGCATACGCGACTAACGCGCGTCAGAAGTTATGCAGAAGCGCTGACAAAATGTGCGAAAGCATCGCTACAGAAATATGTCGTAGCGACCTCCATTAGTCCTAGGTTTCCTTGTTAAGTCATTGCCGAATTCAATCAATTACATATAAAAAGCCATATCTGCATTCAGTCAAGTATATTTTCATATAGGCTACGTAATTTAACTATTCGCGTAACAATATCGTAGATATTCGAAATTTTTGACGAAGTGGAATGCAATTATTAATTGTCGAAAAATATTTACTTGGTAGATACTTTGCGTGGAATATTTGATCACTTACGTAACACCCAACCTGAGTGTCATTTGGGTCAAATCGGACGTAACAAGCCTCGGTTTCCGAACAATTCACTCACTGTTCACCTGTTTACACATTACTATTTAATTTATATGAAATTAGAATTTATAGTAGTCAAAGGCCATATTAATATCTTCGACTCTTTCCCTCTGAAGTGCGATATCGGCTGAGACGCTTTCAAACTAAGGTAAGTATCTTAAGATAGTCGGTGTTTAATAAACCCATATTAACATCAACTCAAACGATATTTTAAGTCACAATAAGTGACGAATTTTGATGGCTGAGTATGTTTATTTAACAGCGGCGACTCAGCTAAGGACAAGCTAAATGACAAATATACCTTTTTATTTTATTAAATAGTTCAATATATTAAATGTCTACGTAAGATTTTCCTCAACGGTGAGATTATTTTATTAATATGGCCCTTAGACACCGTTTAGATGACAAGCTTTATTAGATCTATTTCGTATCTATTTTAATCGGGGTGTTCACACGCTAACGGGCGCTAGTACACGTAGTTTATAACATGTGTGTAACGAAATTGTCATCTGAAAGGGGTTTTATGTTGGTATTATGGCATTTTATTGAGTTTGCAAACAGGCTTGTATCACGAAAACAATTACAATATATTCTAATTATCTTTGACTAGCAACTAGTAATTTTCAATAAGACCTTAACCATAATTGTCTAAGTTTTTAAGTATGTATGTATGTGTGTAGACAATTATGACTTATAACTATGTATGGACCAATGTGTTGCAACGAAGTATGATAGCTTCAAATGTTTCCGACGACGTCTTTGTTAAAGCAAGGTGGAATAGAATGTGAAAAAGACTATTCCCACCAGAAAGTGAGAAGAGTAGTCAGGAAGAGAGAGAGAGATAGAGTGTAAGAGAGAGTAAGAGATTGTTTGGTTGATTTTTGCATATTAACATTAATACTTCCTTGTTGCAGCATACTGGGGTCGAGATGGCGCCGGCGGGGGTGCGGCGGCGCAAGCCCAGGCGCAGGCGCAGGCTGCGCTCTTCGGCTTCGGCTCGCGCTACCCGCCGCCTACCACGCTGGGCGTCGCTGCCAACCAGGCAGCCTCGTTGGGCCTGCATCCCGCTGCAAGTGAGTACACACCAAAACCGTCCCTATTATACGGTGTTTTAATGACCGAAGTCTATCTATTAACCAAGCAGTGTAGCGCAGATAGTTGCTGTTTAACGTATGTCTTTCTCCAATCTATTCTGTAAGGTTGTTATGATCTGAAATGGTACGCTCTGATTTCTGGATAGTATCTGCAATTTTTGAGAATAAACATCGATATTTATTACGTTGGATACAATACAAATATCGATTTATACGTACTACTCATTATGCTATAATTTAGCCCTCCTATAGTCTTACTACTTTCGCCCTTCTACGTCTCTTTTAATCCATATATAAAACAACAGTTCTTACGCAAAATGCTGCTAATTTTAAACCGGCCATGATATTAGGGATTATTAAAGTAATGTGATATATCGCTCATCCTGTAACGAGATGGCAAATATTAATTGATATTACAAGCAATTAATGTCCATGGTTCTCTTCAAAAGTCCATAAAATTATTAGAATATAGTACTGTAATCGTTTTGGGAAAATAAGAAATTTATACAAAATCTTGTAATTATCTAAAGTAATGTGGCGTAATCTTGGTTTATTAAATTCGTTTAAGGCTCAAAGGCCGTAGCGTAATTTAACTTAATCAGGCCGCTTTGATAGCAATCCCTTGAGTATATAACATCGAGGCTTATTAAGCTAAGTATATTAATCAGCTTATTAACTGCCTCCAAGAAGATCTATGGTTAAATTATATGAAAGATTTCTTTATTTCGATTCTCTGTTATTGTACATCATAATGCTGTTATAATACTACCGGGCCTGTATTATATACTGCCCATTGATGCGCACGGGCCTCCTCGCGAAATTAGGCTTTAGTCCACCAGGCCTAGTGGGGTAATAATAATACTAGCACTGTGCAGTCTGTGTAAGGACACTGCATGTGAGCCCCAACCGAAAAACATTATATCATAATCAAATTCAAATTAAAACTATATTATTCAGTCCGATTCGTCCGTAGTGGTAACTCTGAGATCAGTCCATTACCCCAGTACCAATACCCATTATTGTGTATTGCAGGTGCAGCATGGTGGTCGATGGCATCGCACCTAGCGGCGCAGGACTACCTGGCGCGGCTGCAGGCGTCGGGGCTGAACTTCCCTCCGCTAGCTGATCCGTACGCGGCGCTCTCCGCGCTCTCCAGCGGCTCGCTGAAACAGAACAAGCCCGTCAAACCGCCCGGGAGGAATGACAGGTAGGTGGTCACGTTGGGTGGAAACTGGACAAAGTACTGTAGGACATCCGTATCCGTCCGGAAAGTAGCCAAGGTGTAAACGCCATACTGTCCTACGTCTCGGGTAACAATACTCAATCTGGCTGACGTTTCATATAGTAGTGGCGAAGAGTCCATATGACTCGATTCCTGCCGGCTTTCCTTTATGTAGAATTATTGTAGAATCTAATTATCATCAGAACGATTTGCAGAGCGCGTTTATGCGTATTGGTACCTATATGTTGTTTCGAGTTTCCTTTCGGAAAATATCACCATTCGCCACTGCTATCTAGTGTCGTGGAATTACTTTGCCGTACCATCTGCGTACACAATATTACAATAGCATTTCATTCAGATATGTATTATAAATTATCACGTCCACAGCATCAGCCATAGCTTGCCTGGCATTTATGTTGAACTGGAACTTTTACATTAAAAGATGCACGTTGTCTGAACCCCTGTTTCGTATTTTTCCTCTTTATTTTTGTACCTTGGTTATAAATGTTTCTGCGCTTCCTAGTTTATATTGTACATTTTTTTTTCTTTCTTTGTATGATAAAAATCGCTTATAAAAAATAATGTGCCCTCAGGTCTGGTCGCGGCAGCTCGTCTTCAAGCGCCTCGAACAAGGAGAAGAGTCCATCCACGAGCACCGCCTCGCCGAGCATGAGTGAGTGGGGCACGTATCCGCTTGGCTTATTACCAGCTTACTAACTAACTAACAATATACCATAGCGCATCCAAGTGGGATCGGTTGTACATCGCATTAGTTTCAACTGTTATGGTGTTATAATATATGTATCAATAAAAAAAAAAATCTAGTTGATTTATAATGATTTCTTATGTTTACGCGAAAGTTAGACATTTAAATTAAACTAATTTTCGGATTCTATCGCGGTTTTTTGTATTTTATTTTTCTCCCTACGTTTCGAAGACATTGCAGCCGTTATGGTCACGGGTGAGTCCCCTCCGTGACCGTGAAGGCTGCAAAATCTTCGAAATGTCGGGAGAAAAATAAGATACACAAAACCGCGATAGAATCCGAAAATTAGTTTAATTTCAATGACTAGTTGATTTAGTTACTCCTCTTAATCGAAAGATGATGGGATGGGTTAGCCCTCTGACTCAAAAACCTAGCACATGATGCCATTAATAAGTTTATCAGTAGTTTTAATAAGAGTATCAGGAATTACTCTGTGGTCTCATATCTAGCTTAGATAATCTAGTGCCGCTCAATATTCTATAATCCTTAGAAATCATAAATACCTACTATGTTATAGTTATTAAGTTAAATTAGCAATAGCGATAGCTTTTGATTTTAGAATGCAATGCGGTGTTTTTACTGCTTCTGATATTAGATTTAGGTTATAAAGATTAGATGGTATATTAGCTTTCGAATATTAAAAATATTAATACTCATTCTACTTATTGTGATTATTCAACATTACTCCAGCATAGAATCAATAACAACCATACATAGAACTACCACCTACAAACTACTAAGAAGCATTACCGGTGGCTTGCAGAATTTATCTGTAGTTCACACCGACGGTGATGCACGAAAAAGCCAGATTTGTATCTATGGTCAACGCAGTACGCACATTATAAAATTTAAACTAGTGGAGCTATGATGTTGAAATTTAGCATACCACTTCCTTATGTAACGTAGGCGAGCATTAAGAAGAATTTTTTGTAAATCTCCTAAGGATTACAGCAACTAGAGTGCAAAGTAATTGATAAAATATTTAATTTCAGGATCGTCGTACGGTTTCCCGAAGACGTCGTCTCCTTCGACGATGCACTCCCAGGGCTCGATGTCAAGCCTGGCGTCTCTCAACAGCCTGGTGTCCGCGCCGCATCAGTCTAAAAGCACGCCGAAACAGTCGACACCGCCTTCTTCGCAGAGCAGTTAGTACACTTGTTCTATTCATTTATATTTTATTTAAGTCGTAAAATTTTTCGTATCTGTTACTTATTATTGAAAAAGTAAAAATAATATTTGGAATACGCGAGGAATGCTTTATATTCTTGTATACTATAATTATATTATTTCTTAGAGCTGTAACTATGTGTAATGTAGCGTAATGAATACCGGACTACCTAACTAGCGTTTGACGAACTGTTGAACAGTATTTTCATAACTTGTAACGTTTGCTTATCGTTTTTCACGATCCACGCCGGGTAAAGTAACCGTTACTCTGCCTTGATCGTGAAAAAGGCTTGATTCCTGAATAAAAGTTTGTATGTGTGGTATTTGATGGACTACATGATGGTATGTGCAGGGAAGTCGTCGAGCGGGTCGTGCGGCAAGGGCAAGGAGCGCGAGCTGGCGCTGCTGCGCGGCGACCTCATGCTGGCGCAGGCCGCCGCGCACGGCGCCTACCACGCCGCCGTCGCCGCCGCCGCCAAGGGCAAGGTCCGCCGCCCACACTAACCATACATCTGCCCGATACACGACTCCTGACATCTAGAGTGTCTCTGCCTAATTCATGTTATAACTCAGACCGATACATTGGACGTAGAATTGGTCTAGATTATCTAAACTTTATTACTTAAAAATCCAACTGTCATTACTAGCAGCAAATTTAACTAAGCAGTAAGCGAAGAAGCCCTGCATAGAACTTTGTTTTGTCGAGTAGTAACTGGGTATATACCTGTCAAGTGATACACTCCCTATACCAAGCGTATTGCCACAACACAATACCAATAAAACAATTAGGGCTGATTTTTCAATCATCAGATAAAAGTTATTCTTCATGTGAAATACGCCATGAACAAATTAAAATGAACAGATGTATGAATAATACTGTTAATTTGCCTTCAATTTTATGTTCAGTCAGAATTGAACTTATTATTAGATAGATAACTTTTATATGTCAATTAAAAAATCTGCCTTAAAAAGTGTACAAATATTATTAAAAAAAACTGTTCTCAATACCCAACATACCTGTGTTTTTCCCGCAGAATATGTCCCCGCTGTACCCGTTTGGCATGCCAGGCTCCGAGAAGGATCGGCATTCGGGCATCGACTCGCTCACTGGCCTTCCACACACTATTCTTAGGTAAACATTGATTTTATGTGAAACTGTTTGTTCGACCAAAATTATATTAAAAAATTATGATTACATTGTGATTCTTGCTTGAATGCTGTTTAGGATGTAAATTTTTTATTTGTTTTTCATAATGATAAATTAAAATTCATTATTTTGATTTAGTGCTGCATTGGAAGGAGGGTGAGTGAATGTTTTTTTTATATTCCCTTTAATTTTGAACATTTTGTCATATTTGCAATTTGACACAGTGAAGAAAAATTTAGCCAAAGCAAAATTGGGGTCGACTTTTGTATTAAAAATAAGTTTTTTTTTCAGTGATCCGTCATCGGTGCTAGGCGGTGTGAGACTACCGCCCGATACTGAAATTATCAAATACACCTCATCACTAGCGGGGCCTAAGGTAATTACAATGATTCCCTTAACAGGGTTTAATTGTATTGACTTATTAATTTTAAATTATACTAAACAATGAATCAGTAATTAACAAATAATAAACCATTAAAATGCCATTTTTGATGTCATAAGCCGAACAAGTCTAAGTTGTCGCCCAATATTGTGCGCAGGCGCCGCCCGGTTCCACAAACAGGGGTCGCAAGAAGACGATATCACTGGACCCGCCGCAGGTGTCGGTGCATCCCTCCTCCGCGGACAGGAGCACGCCGCTGCCCAGCAAGAGGGCAAAAGTGGTGAGGGTTTGTATTTATTAATAGCACTGCAATATAAGCTCACGTCTTGATCCATCAATGGGTAGGCAAGGTGTTAATACATACATACATAACATCACGCATTTTATCCCCGAAGGGGTATGCAGAGGCGCAACTAGGGCACCCACTTTTCGCCAAGTATGTGTTCCGTCCCATGATGTGATAGGGGGCGAGCCTATCGCCATATCGGGCACAAATTCCAGACTCCGGGCTGATACTGAGCAGAAAAACCCAAATATCACCAAGTTGTTAATAAATAGCCTTTTATCCATCTCGTGCGAGAGCATAACCTAAATCTTTGCTATGGTCTGGTTATTTATGCAACATTCCAAAGTCTGCGCCCTTTAGGGCACCGCTTGTACCGCTCTAGCTATAAGGCGCTGGGTAAGCATCTGGTAGAGACTTACTGCCGATTTCAATAATCTACCTCATCCGCTAACAAACCTTTAATGAAAGTGATAGAATTTGAGCTTGTACGATGCCTAGGATACAAATCAATTTAACTTCAGACATCATGTTTGCTTTTCTTATCAACAAAATATATTTCGTCGTTTCGTTGCTAATGTCTATATGATAAGTATGTATAATTTAATTAAATGTACAGGATGAGTATGGCAACTCTCGTTCGTCAGTGGAGGTGATCCGACTTCCCAACAAGCCGGACAGGTCCGGGCATAACTCCGTGTCGGGCACGCCGCCTCCCAACCTGTCCGACTATGCCGGTAAGTTATTGTTACTTATTAAGAGGCCCAGACCAGCAAAAGCGCGTGCTAATCGTATATAGCTATCTGTTTGAAATTCATAATATACTAGGTGTTGTTCGCGGCTTCGCCCGATTGAAGCGCCGTTCTCGTTATAAAGGTCCCAGTGAAGTGATTCACAGCGCCAATCATTAAAAAAAAACATTTTTTTCATGAGAGCAAATTACCGCGATAAAAAGCAGCTTATGTGTTAATCCAGGATATGATTTAAATCCGTTGTCGTTTCTGCGTTTACTTTTAATAAACTTCCAAATACCCAAACATTTCCATAAATGTTCGCATTTATAGTATCAGTTAGATGTGAAAAAATGATTAAACACATTTCTGTCCGTCAGGCATATCGCGGGAGCTGTTACAAACAATAGCTAGTCAGAGCGGGGTGAGTCTCGCCGCGCTGGAGAGACAGCTCGCAGGATCCACTGCCTCTGCAGGTACACATTTACACATCCTCCTATGCTTTTAACGAATGTGCGACAACATTCAAGTATAACTTATATGATATAAATGAAATATAATATTCGGTGATATGGCCTTACTTATGGTTACTATGTTTATTACGTAAAAGCTACGACACAAAAAAAAAACAAATACTATATTGATATTGGTGATATAAAAATAATACATAAATTTCGTGGTTTATCTTAAGTCTACGAAAGGTATATAGTATACTCTAACCCCCTTATTCATAGACTTTATTTATTTAATGATGGAGCATTGCTGTGATATCAAGCCTGTTTCTCAGTGCTGACGGCATGGCAGCCTTCGCAGTGCGTAGACATATGTAGGACGGTTGTGGTTGGCTAATATTGAGATCCAACTTTAATCTAGTTGGCTTTGAGATAAACAAAGCTGAGAAACAGACTTGTTATCACAGCAGTTCTCCATCCTTAGATAAATAATGTTTATGAATTAGGAGGTAAGAGACTATGATGTGTCTGCGTATACGAAAGACACATAACAGTTTAAGATCAAAGTCCTATAATGTGCCTCCTCCCAAAGCTACAAATAAACAGATGGAATGTATAAATTTCATTATAAAGACTAATTTACGCAGAGGAAAACCGGCTCAGTGCGGGTAGTACTCGCGAGCCGAGCCATTCCTACTCGCGTTCATATCGCTCGAGGCATAAATGTACGTATGAATCCACTTATCAAGTTGAGGAGACTATGTAGAGAGACACAATATATTACAAAGAAACCTACACTAGTCGCTTGTCATGTCCATCGCTGTTGTGTATTGTTGAATTCACATTATTTATACGCACGGTTAAAAGTAAATCAGTTAATATTTTCCACACTAAGGCTGGCTTGCACGAACTCTAAATATGATTAACGCTAAATGTGTTTTAATCATTGTGCTCTTGTGGCAGTACAATCAATGCATACACCGCCATCTCGTCAACATCTCCGGAACTACAGGATGATCGATGCGTTGACACAACTGTAGTGATAACACACAGCAATCATGTTAGATGGCGACAGACGATCCTGGATTACACTTGCACAATTTCAGCAACGCGTTGCATATAATATAGCACCTCCGAATAGAAACCGTTGGAGGGGCCGCGGCTGGTCACAAGCAACATCTGTCTGACTGGGACTCGTCCCCTTTCATAGAGGAACGAAACCATCTGTTCCTCTACAGCGGTGTCTACATTTATGCTACTAAACTGTCTTCGTCAACTCTTAACAAAAGACAGTGACAGCACAAAGTTTTAAGTGTGTTCAGCGCTAAACATGTTTACTTGTGTAAGCCAGCCTAAATCATCTTTATACATAATATTCGACGCAGTTTCAATTGGTCCGATAGCTGTTATAGTCCCTGATAGAAATAAAGACATTGTGGTACAGAACAATGCGTGGTTGTTGGGAGCACCTACATAATATACTTATATGTTTATTACTCAGGCAATATCGATTTACATTTAACCTCATAAACTAATCCGTGTTTTCCAATACGTTCAATGGCGAGTAACTGCATTGTTGATGATAGACTCCGGCATGAACCTGAGCGGCAAGTCGCTGGCGAGCGGCGAGGAGAGTCCGCTGGACCTCGGACTGAAGGCAGCCGTCGACGACGACGCGCCGCTCAACCTCTCGCTCAAACCCACACCGCGTGAGTACACTTTCAAATACTTTAAGGAATGTTGCTGCATTCTATCCCGTCTCTGTGCTTTTTAGAGCTTAATACTGAAGCACTAGTAGAAGTCGGTCTTATAAAGTGCGACTGAGATTGGTGCTTTTCATATTAATGGGCAATTATGAAGTTAGATTTATAATAGTAGGTTCATATACAGTATCCAATATAAAATGTGACGTATGAAAGTGTCTGTGGCCGCCCATTGAATGTAATGCTTCAAAGTGCCTATATAATATTTGATAGCATCTAAATATATGAGTACCGGCTTTAGGAGAGCGGGCTAGTCGGCAAATACTAGAGAGGGCGCCTAGTTTGAGCTGGTACAGACTGTAAAATAGCGGTTGCTTGCAAACAAACATAGTATAGGGACCCAAAAGGGAAAAAGATGCGCCGAAATTCTATCGCCCATGGCGCCCAGGTACCTAAGGCCGGCACTGACTAAAGCCAAAAAACTCATTCCACTATTGCAATTCTGATAAAATATTGTTGCACTTTTTTTCCTCATCTTCAGTATCGATATAGCAACCTGCCACTCGAACTTGGATGTGACGTCCTTATCGACTGCACTTCAAGTGATGACTCTGACATATATGTATGTACTAATAAAGTTATTATGATAACTTCAAAGTACATAACCAAACTTATAGAAAATAATACGGTCAGCTATAACATATACTGATTGCTTCGCTGGTTCTGGTTCTAGTTGTATTGCGAGCGAAGTATGGTACAGCAGTACTCTGGTTCGAATCCCGGCTTAGGCAGAGACACGGGTGTTTCTTCTCAGTATCAGCCCTGAGTATGGAATTTGTGCCCGATATATCAATTGGCTCGCTTCCTACATCATGGGACGGAATATGTTCGGGAAAAATTGGCGCACTAGTTGTGCCTCTGCCTACCCGTTAGGAGAGAGAAGGCTTTAGTTTTTGCGTTCTATAATATGTTGTTTTGTCGACAGCGAGTAATCAAGCATCGGACGCGTTGTCGCGGCTGACGTCTCTCAGCAGTTCACTCAGCGCGTCCTCCCAAAACGAAAGGATATGTAAGAATTAGAGCAAATACGTAGTAGGCAGTCGATTAGTTGTAGATTATGGTGTTTGGGTGTGATTTATCGTAGACCTGGATGATATTTTCAATAGCATAACAGGAATTGAAAAATATAATGATTTACATATATTAATATCTGATTAAGGATGCATGGTTACGTAAAGTAAATTCAGAGCAAGCCCTGCAATTATCACTCTACTTTCCCTTTACAATTCAAGGCATCAGTCTACGATAGTCACATTAAAAACGTGTGGTAGAAGGTGAGAGTGTCGAGGATGTTTTTTTATCACGTTTTGTTAAATATTTGTACGTAGCTCGTCGCAAACCAGGTGCAAAGCCGCGTCGCGTGGTGCCCGAGCTCAACTCACACGTCGCGGACTCGCCGAGACCCAAGTCCAGCGGCAGCGAGGATAGCGAATGTGAGTTATGGACAATACTTCACTGTTTCATATAAATTAATTATGTGCAAGTCGCTTGTTTAATGGTCACTTCATTTTAGTGTTGTTTGGTAGATAATTCATAGACAAATGGAAGTGTTTAGTTTCTTTATTCGTTGTCAAATTAACAAAAAGGTGTGAGAGAAAGAAACGTGCATTTGTATTGTAAATGAGTCTTGATTTAATCACAAATAGACCAACAAAAACCTAACAACCAACCATTATACATGATGCTTACGAAGAATGATTGTTGCAGCAATAGCGGGGTGGCCGGCGCGTGAGTCGCGCCCGCGCAACCTCGGCCGCGGCGTCAGCAAGCCCAAGAAGAACACCGTCGCCTCACTGCTCGCGCAGTCCCGCGCCCTGGGGCTCCGGCCCTCGCTGCCGCACCACCTGCTGCCTGATACAGACCTCGTCAGTACACCACACTACTAGTCATATTTTATAGAGGAAAGCCTATAACTGTGCGTCATTCGTAATGCAAAAACAACGGGTACCTTTTCCACAACAATGATTTGTTGTTGGTCGAGATGGACTTGTCAAAATCAGCCTGCATCCAGCGTGTCCCTGCGAACGTTATCATAAATCGGCCATGAGATACCGATAATTCTCCAGTAATATAAAATAGGCTTTGGTTACGCTATTTGAATCTGCTATGACTTGATGAATAGAACTTTTGCAGTTAAAACTTATGCCGTAATTGTCGCAGTTTGAAGCACTTGAGACTCAGTGTAATTTGTTTGCGCTGTGCATACCTGTAACTGAATGTTGTGTCAGGAGAAGCTGAAGGCGCTGCTGGGCGAGGCGGCGAGCACGGACTCGGAGTGTCCGTCGGACAGCTGCCCGTCCGACTCCGACGCCAGCGACACGGGGCGCCGCTCGCACGACTCGCAGCTGCGCCTGCCGCTCGCGCTCGGTAACCACTCACACACTTGTACCTCACTTCATACATAATATATAACATACTCATACCAAACTTCATGCTCGATCTGATGTTGATTACTTTACCCAATACTCGGCTCTATGAATGTTGTCTTTTATCCATTCGTGGCTAACTTTCGGTCCGTCATAGTCATATTCAAAACAACAGTTACAAGTTTCTCGTCTTCTATGTAACTATCCCATTAAATATTTTTTTATCATCTAGGTTGGAAACGGGTGACAGTGATCAAAGGTCTGTCGCGTAACTGCAGCATCAAGGGCGACGTGACGTACGCGCCGCCCGAGCCGCATGCTAACATCAAGGTCAAGTCCATGCAGGAGTTGCAGGCGGTATGTTCGCACTTCAAACTATTTTTTCTTCAGTATGATACTGTTTGTATTTGTGGATAGTAAACAAGGCTTTTAAATTTGTATCTTAAAATGTTATAAAGTACATTTCGTGCAGTTTAAACATCCTCCTAAAAACAAATACAAAGAACTGAATAAATAATCACCATCTAACGTCAGGTATAGACCATGCGAACGAATGTTAATAAGCGACGGCGTACGAGTGTATGTGGATGATTCACTGAAGGTAAATGTACATTCGTTCATTCGTTCACGTTATGGTATTCGATGTAAGGCGTTAAGCATTTTAAATTAACAATATTCTCAACTATGTTCTTTGTGGAAAGTTATACATGATTGTTTAACATAATATATTCTTGTTTAGTTCCTGGATGCGAACCCGTGCCCGCCGCTGTGTCCTGACAACTTCAGTTTCAGCGCTCGTACTATACTAGGCGAGTATGTACAGCCGTGCGCGGAAGTCGCCGACCCGCTCGTCTTTAACGAAACCGAGATCACTAAAAGGTATGATTTTTTTTTTTAAAAGCCTATGCTTAAATCTAGACATATATTCTATCAATATGTTATTCACAGTCTATTATAGTAATAATTTTAAATATTTACTCAATAAAAAAATAAGTTAGTAAACCTTTAAATCGAATGAAATAATGCTTGACAAAATATGTATGACAGTTTATGTGCTGTCACTGATGACTAGACTGCAAACGAGGAGGGAGATAGCCTGATGTTTCCACCAAGACTCCATATACAAATAATTTAAATATGAATTGGGGTTTCTATAAGAAATGTAATTTGAATTGTATTTATTGTTGTACATACGTTACATTCCCCATAAAGTATAAGCGTGGTTGTGTCAGGCTGGAGGAGGCGCGCGCGCTGGTGAGCGCGTGCGGCAGCCGGCCCGCGCCGCCGCCCGTGGACCGCCGCATCGAGCTCGCGCGCCTGCAGCAGGCCGCGCGCGACGCGCGCCGCGACCACCACCACCGCTCGCGCGACCAGGTAACCACCACCACCACCACCACCACCACCACCGATACCACTTACTTACAAGCGCAGGAGTGACCATGTAGAGGACGTATGCATGCACATAATCTATACAAGGTAATGTAGCCTAAGCTATTTATGGTAGTGCGAAGTTGAAAATCATTTTGGATGGTATCAATCCGAATCGCTTCGCAGTTTCATATTTAGATTTTCGATAAAGAATACAGATTCGGTGTAAGTAGGCTTTTGAATTGTTTTAATGTTTTTGTTGCTAATAATCTCAGTGTAAAGTAGATTATTTTTATTTAGCTTTTTGTTTGTCTACCTAAACCAGCATTTTATTCACAGGCCCGTCTAGTCAGAGAGCTAGAGAAATCCGAGAAAGCAGAAATGGTTAAAAGGGAAAAGGAGGCCAGGAGTCAGCAACTATTAGAGGTAATTTTGTATTTCCTTCCCTGGGGTCATGTTATGTTTCGGTCTGAATGTCGTATAGTATTGGGGTTTTTAACTTATTGTATCGTCATTTTGTGTTATAGTACATAAACTAGTGACTATACTAGTAAAGTTCTCATTTTGAAAATAATATCGCATTTTTGTAAATTTATTTTTTGTGATGGCAAACAAATATTTCTATAATTATTTTTAACATGGGAACTAGTGGTTTTATCAAACAGAATTTGCTTTGTATTATATCTTAACTTTTATATTAATATTTTTTAAGACCCCAGTCTAACTCAAAATACTTACGAATATTGAAGTTAGATAGCTTATATTTACTTTGTTTCTGTTTGATAATACTTTTTATCTTCGTATCTGTTTTAAACAATGTGCTTGTGTTTGTTTTTTTATTATTTTTATTATCAATTTGATGCTTGGCAACATTGTGCTCACAACCGTATGTAGCTCTCTATAAAAAAAGCAAAAAGGATCGAGGGTTGCCAGCGTACGATGACTTTTTGCTTTTCGTAGATAGCCGTGGAATCTTAGCTTATAGTTGGTAGACTAGCTGTGTGTCTTAGATGTGTACTTTATACTTCTATATGTATTTATGTACTTATATTTCACTCTGGGTCACTATGTACTTACAAAACAAATGAACTTGACAATGTTGTCAACAATCCAATTGATAATAAACGTGTTAAAGACGAGAAAATTAACAAACAAACATTCGAAACAGCATATCAACAAGAACAGAACGCAACTGACCATAGAGCCACTGCCTTCCGTACCGAAAAGTGAGGAATGGAAAATACCAGAGATTGTGATGGGGCCGGCGACGAAAACGCACAGGGACAGGACCATGCCTCCTATCAGCCTCTCGCTCATACCCGTCAGCGGGCCCAAGGACCAGTCGCCCATACGGAACCTCCTCGATCAGCCGTGGAAAGGCGACGTCGAGGAGTACAACGCGTTAGATAAAATGAAAGACTTCGCTGAGAAAGCGGCCTTCGACCTACCAAAACGCAAAGAGAAGTACGACTTTACGTTAATGAAGGCGGCTGAAAAGAAAAAGGCGCCTGACAAAGAGAATAACTTAGAGAAACTAATCGAATCGTACTCGAGAATTACAGAGTTCATTAACGGCTGTGATTGGTCCAAACTGCCCGCTGACAAAAAGACTGAGGACCCTAAAGCGTTGGAGCAGAAGTATTTAAACGCCAAGAATGAATTTATGTCTCAAAATTTGAGTCTAATGCCTAAAGACAATCCTAAGTCAGTGCTCAAGGAAGTCATCGACTTGAGCGAGGATGACGAAAACATTTTAACCGACATAATGTCGAAAAAGATAAACAAAGGAACGTTTAGTGTTGGAAAAGACGGCGCTCTGTCGATATCGGTACATCCTTACGGCAAGGAGTACGGATTGGTACGTTGGCACATGAACTTAACTAACAGTTTTCGGGTTCCATATCGACTAACAGTATGTGGGTTGTCTATGGTTAATGTATGGATTATTTATGTATGTTAATAACAGTGTACATTTATATTATTTAACATTTAATAACTACATTTGACTGGACATGTTTTGGGTAATACAAAAATATCGTTCAAAAATATATCGATAATATGATCGATTGCCTTTCAATTAATTTTAATCATGATCACCATAAAAAGTCTTATCAAAACTATAAATAAATTATAATTACGAAATTATTTTATATTATCATTTAATTCCAATTGAGACAACTCAAATTTAAAATATCTTGTGATATTCGATTTTGAAATATCTACGATCATTTTTAGCTCTCTCTCTATGTGGTCACTTTATCTATTCAAACAGGGAAAACATATTGAAACATAACTTGAGACGGAATAATACGTCCCACATGGAAAGAGCACAATATAAATATATGCATCCATGACAATTCTAAGCTTGTAAATTGTAAATTTTCCTTTGCACTTTTAACAAAATTTTATATGTTGCATTTTACGCATGTTTAATACATAATGCTTCGGTATCAGTGGTTGGTTTGGATTATAAACTTTATTTTAATTCACTTATAGTGACATGAAACGGTTAATTTGAAGTACTTTTAGAGTATTTAAAAGAATAGTGATTTTTTTTATATTGATGTATGTGTTTTGGCTACTATATTATGATGAAAATGGTCCCATAATGAGGTTATCTTTGAGTAGGTATTAAAATATATATTTGAAACTTGTGGCTGTAAGTGAATTCGATGCTTTTTTAATTCTTATGCTTCAGTTAAGAGACAATGCCATTTTTAGACTTATAAAAAAAATTAAGATCATAATATTCCTATGAACCAAAACACTTTTGTTATAGCACTAGTTATATCGTTTTTTTTTAATTGGAGCACCGCAATCGAATATTCCAAAATTAAGTTTAAATTCAATAAAAACTTTTTCAACAGTAGACTTTTTATTGTTTTGTTTGCAAGAATTTTATTAGTTCACATAAATTTATTTAACTTTTGTTTCATGTTCGCTGTTGTATTATGTTTTGCTGTACCGCTTTCGATGTTGTTCGCATTATTATGAAGGCTAAAAAGAGAAAGCAAGAGGAAATGGAGAAACAGAAGATGGAAGACCAGGCTAAGAGACAACAGGTTTGTCATTGAAATTTGTAATTTATTTGAAAAGATTCAGTTACCCTCAAAGCTATGTCAGTTGTTCGTGCATGTGCCGCGAGATGACGTTGTATTTGTGAAGCAATGCGCTTCCACATATATATTGTAATTATGATAATATTATATTCTGTATGCGATTTTTTCAGAGATGAAAACATAAATTTCATTTGTTATTATTGTCAAGTTATATAACACAATCCCTCACTGTACATATTGACCCTATCACATAAAGCTATGATTGTCTTTAATAGCTTTATAGTAATGTATCCATTGGAACATGAATAATTTGTTCTTTGTTAAGTATTCTTCATAAAGAATCTACTCCGGCAGAATATTCTTAAAAAAATTCGCTAACTGCAGACTTTATGAGCCATACATTTCAAACCTTTACTGTCATGGATTATGAATAAAATCTACACTTAAGATCTAATAAACATAATAAACCCAATTAAAAAGAGTTATTCTTAAAGATCAATTAGGTTTGTTTGTTTGATTCAATTCTTTTGTTCCAGGAACGTGAAATAAAACGGCAGCAAGCGCTCCTTCTCAAAGAGCAGGTAATCATATTATATACTGTGTGTTATATATACATGTATGTGTTGTGTGTAACTATATGTGAATGTTTTGTTCCATCATGTCGCGCGCCGGTTGCAGCAAAAATATATAACCGAGGTAAATGTGTGTATATATTATATATCGTATCTATTGCATGAAGTGCATGAATGCGTTCTTACTTGTGACCGATTGAAAGGTATAGATATTCGCCGTGGGCAGTATCATTTCCTAATATTTATAAAGAGGTTTATATAATAAAAAAAACTTGCAGAGGTTGACCTCTAGAAGTCATTTTCACCATGTAAATAATTATAGCAGGTTGACTTCTGCAAATTTTTAAGCTTGCAGGATTTGCAGCGAGTCGCATGCGCATATATTTTTCGAAATATTGTCGCTAATGTAAACGAATCTGGAAGTTCCTATTAATATTATGCTGCGAATACTCGCTAATCTTAACTCAGCTTATGATTTAAATATGTATGCGAGTTGGGTGTATTACTTATTGGAAGATGTGTGATTGGAGTCAGTGGTGTGGCGTGGGTTTTTGTCGGACCTAATTATTAGCGGCCCAGGGCGGAAGAAATAAAAAAAGTAAATTCAACAAATAAGAATTTTGTGCGCCCCTCCCTCCCTAGCCACTGATATACAAAACTAAATAAAATATTAAAATTTACGCATTTTGTCGCTCACCTAAACATGTCGTTTAGTGAGTGCCACGCTCCAAACACGCTACGACATTGATTCAAGTTCTTATATATCTCTTTTTTCTATCAAAAATACTTATTGTACGTATTTATTTAACCATATTGACTTTCTTTGCTTATTTTCTTAGTCATGTGAACTGGTGTGTTCTACAGTTTTTTTTATTTCTATATGTATTAGTTGTTTATTAACTTACGGCAATAATGAAAATGTGATGGGATAACATTTGACTAAGAGCATGAAACTACACAAAATTATAAAAAATAAAGTCATAAATTTAGTAACGTATGTTCTCACTAATATAACACGAGAGTATGCGATTGCTTTTTTACCGACACTATAAAAGAAATGTTCGCCTTACACATCTACTTAGAAAAACTATGCCAAATTGTGATTATTATAGTATTAATAAGAATCTATTACGTCATAAAAACATATTTATATGACATAGATGTGACGTCACCATACGAGAACCTAACCACATTAAGCACAGGGAATAGCTTATTCTTGAAAAGCTTTGTATCAGCTTCATTCCTCTACAGGAACGTGAAAGGAGACGGCAACATACCACATTCATCAGGCAACTAGACTCGAGGAGGAGATGGGAAGAGAGGGAGAGAAAAAAGCACCAGAATTTGCTTGATCGGCTCCTGGTAAAAGAGAAGAAGCTGCAGCAGCGGCGGAAAGAGATGGAACTGTTGTCCGAGTTGAGGTTAGTGCAAGAGTACAATATGAAATCAATATGGAATATTTCTTGTACTACGCTGTATAATGCATGGTCAGCTCCAAATAAATAAAAACGTTGATATCTTCTGTGTATACATATATTTGAGTTCTGACTGTACGTGTTATCGTTTTCACAAAATTAACTAGTTGACCTGGTATTTAGGCACTACCATTAAAGTTTTTTTTTTTAAATAATGTCTTTAAGTGATTTGTAACGTTATTTTTATGAATAAGCGATATAAAATAAAAACTGAACAATTCCTGTTTCCCTGTAGGCGGCCGCAGGAAGATTCAACACTATCAGACCAGAAACCACTGCCAACACTAAACAGGATTCCTGGACTGAAACTGCCCGGACAGGCGATGGCGGACATACTGCAAGTGTACGAATTTATACACAATTTCGGACAAACGCTAGGATTCGGTGAGTGTATACTGATAAAATTATTATTTTATTAAAAAAAAAATATATCATTAACTATATTACAAAAGTGAGCCGTTGGCTTTTAATAATCTTCTAAGTGAATTTGGTAAATTTAACCGCAATATTCTATATTACATTAATCTTAATCTCGAGTAAAGAAATTTCGCGTAACGACGTAAATAATTGTTACAGACATGGACGCGTTACCGACGTTGAACACGTTCCAACTGGCACTCCTGCCCGACTGCAGCACGGACGCCGAAGAGGAACTCATGCAGGTGCTCACACAACTGCTCATCACGGCTATCGGTGAGATATCTTCTAGCTAACATTTTATATCTGGTAGATAGATTAGTTCCACCATGTCATTATATTATTTATTGTGTTATCATTTTTATACAATATAACTGCCCTTAAAAGAAACGTGAAGAAGCAACTAGACAAAAAAAAATTACGAGGCCTTTTCTGATCAACATGTTACATAGATTCTCGCCTACAAAAAGCTGCAGTGCAATATCAGTAATTAGATAAAAAGATGAATTCTTAAATGATTAATAAAACTTAGTTAGTGTAATCTAGCTAGTCGTTTACTTGAAGTCTGCATTGTCTCTCCCCAGAGGACCCCGGTATCCCCCACCCGGGGCGGCACACGACGCTGCTCGGACATGCCATCCGCATGGGAGACATCACGCCACACAACCTGAGCGAAGTTCTGCGCATATACCTCTACGCAAACGCTACTGGCGAAGTGAAGGCGCTTACCGGTACAGTATCTATTATATTGTTTTTAGTATATTTAATTCTTAAATGATAATTGATTAAATTCGGCTACTTTGCATATTTTATTTGTGAACGTAATAAAGCAATATATAGAAAATATAAAAGAAGACTACAATCATAGTCTAAAGCACTACCTATATTTTAAAAATAAACTGAAGTAACACCACGCCATCCTTTGAATGGCGAATATCACCTTGAGATTTACACATCTCATGATAATAACCAGTCTGATGTCTAACTTATTACTCATTTGCTTTATCAGGTTTGACAGCAGAGCGTGAGAGGGAACGTCGAGTGGCCGATCATCACCAGAACGACGCGGAGATGCTACAGACGGCGGCAAGTACGAAGAACGCCGCGTACTACGAGCATCTGCACAGCAATAAGACTTACAAACTAGCAGGTTAGTCACGCATATGGCACCATTGTTAGAGTTTGACGAGTTTGCGAGAAGCATCGGTAACAGTTGGCAACATCTATGAGAAGAGCATCTACGCGAAATTGGCTCTTAGACGGTGAAACCAATATAAACGTTCCACTTACCCCTTCAGTGGCAGTAGCTATAATTTCCCTCCTAGAAACGAAGGAATCTTTGCCTTTTGCTGATAAGTTATGCAGTTTCAGTTATCGATAGTTTAATTGTCTATTTTTAAACGTTAATATTATAATCATCTACAGGTTTTTAGTTTTATGTTTTTAAATAAATAACCCAAAATTATTGCTTGTATGTACAGAGGCGCTGCGTGACAAGCCGTTCCTGGCGCTGAATGCGACGACGAAGGCGCGCATCTTGGCGTTCCTGTGCGACGAGTTGCTGCAGAACAAGGCCGTGCTGCGGCAGGTGGACGGCGCGCTCGACCATCTCAACCAACTGCGCAAGGAGCGGTATCTTATGGACATGAAGATTAGAAAGTAAGGCCATATATACACACATTATAAGCATTGTAAATAATTTTAAAATCATGTAATTTCGTATAATATTTACTATTTTTATGAAATTACATAAATACTTTTGAGGTAATAATAATTACAATAAACGATATAATTAGCAATAAGTTGTTTCAAAAGGATAGTGTAATGCACGCAAAAGTCGTTTGTGGGGTTTTAGATGCGATAGAAATGATACGAGATAGGGAACTAGTAAGCGTGCAGTGTTGGTACTATACGTGTGTGTGTGCGCGTGCGCAGGGTGCGCGTGCTGCACCAGCGCAAGCTGCGCTCGGAGCAGGCGGAGAAGCAGCAGGCGCTGGCGCTGGAGCGCATGCAGCGCCTCGTGGACGAGAGCGCCGCCTCGCTGCACGCCGCCGACCCGCCGCCGCCGCCCGCCAGCGACCAAGGTACACAACGTTATATTACTTCACGAAACAATCCTCTACTTTCCTAGTCGCTCTCCATTGGGCTCCCTCATCTACTACTTATATTAAAAGGTTGTAAAACGAAGCTATGCTACAAAGTTAATAACTCTTCTAACTAGATGCCACCGAGGGGGCGATTTAGTTATGGAATAGACGCTTCGGCCCCCTCTGACACCCACTTGTAAAAAATCAAAAGTATTATTATTGTTAATAAAGATACGAAATTTGTACAAACATTAATAAAGAAAAGCTAGATACCACCAAAGAGCTCTACAGCTGTCTTTATTTCAAAACTTTCCTGATTTTTCTTTTTATTCTTTGTATCTTCAATAGATTTTCAGTACTACCTCATATAAACAAAAATATTGTATAAAATCCGTCCTGTCTATATCTGTCATAGAAAATCCACCAAGTTCAGATAAAGAGGAATCACCCAAAAAATCTGAAAAGGAAGAGTCTCCACATCCAGAAGAGAAACAAGCTCCTGATTTGTCATCACCATACAAAGATAATGCGCCTGACGAAAGTGATAAGGAATTATCTCCCTTAAAGGATCTGTCTAACAGTATTAAAGGCAAGGAGATGATGAACAATAATAAGGACGAATGTTCTCCGGCGGATAATTCCAAGATTGACAAAGACAGTGTCATGGGAGATGATGTACTGAGTGATTTGGAAAGTGAAGGCACACAGCCTGAGGAGGTAAATATGTCTTTTTTTCATATTTGTCTTTATGTTTTTATTTCATCATTAAATTTTATATTATAATTTGTATTTAATTATTTTTTTTATTAATTTCCTGGTATTGTTGTTCAGGATGAAGACAAAAACTTATCAGCAGAGGAATTATCGAGAAAGCTAGAGAAACTATTACGACAATCAGAGCAACAGCAACAACAATTACAAGCCGGGTCTCACGCTCTGAGGGCAACATGCTATGGACAAGATAGGTGAGGAAGATATAATATTTATTAAAGATATATCTACTATTCGTGGCATAGTAATTAGCAAAGTAAAGATATTCCGAATTCAACATGTTTAACTCAACTTACGATATTAATGTGTGACTGAACTGGAAAAATCTGGAGCGTACTGGAGAGTTGAGTCTAAAAGCCAAGGAACCCATAAAATTTCATCACATTCAGATATCTATACATCTCAAGGGCATAGGACGATTCCTATGCCCTTGAGATGTATGAGGTGTGTAGGTCTTTGAGGTGGAAGGACACTGTAATGTCGATACATTACAGTGTCCTTCCACCTCAAAGACCTTACGATACTATAGATAAACTTGCCATTCCCCCAGGTACTGGCGTCGTTACTGGTCTCTCGGGAAGTGCGGCGGTATCTTCGTAGAGAGCATGGAATCTGCGCAGCCAGAGATCATGCAGTACCAACAGACACTCGAGGCCAACGCGCTGCAGGACAAGCAGGACACCTGCAAGAGGAAAAAGAAGAGTGAGTATATTTTATTTCAACATGCAATATAATGAAAAAGACATTTTAAATTTAAAGAAGACGTTTGGTATTATATTTTCAGGTTTTATTAGGAGATTCAGTACAATTAACCAAAATTTTAAACTGGTTTTCATATTTTCAATGACATACTGCGGTTATTTTTGTGCATATCATTCGGTTTTCAATAGACTAGTAAGACACACAATATTCACGCAATTTAAAACTTTGTATATTAAGAATTAACGACAATAAAAAAACAATTGTTATATAAATTTTATTATGTTCAGCTGTAAAAGAAAAGAAAGAGCCAGTACCGGCACCAGAACCGGATAAAACAGAGGAGGCGGAGGCGCAGCAGCAAGAGGAAGCTCTAAAGACACAACTAGAACTCATGAGCATCAAGTCGGAGCTGAACTTGAGCGATCACACGCAGATTATCAAGTACGAGCCCAACGTCAAACACGGCGCTTGTAAAGTCGAAGGTATGGGCGAATTAGGTTTTGATTTTGTTTATCGATATCGACAAATCATATATTGGATTTTTGTGCTTGATATTTTTTTTCGTGAATAAGTACCTTAAAATGGATGTGACCACTTGGATTGTATAATAAAAATTGTTAGATCAACATGATTTTTGAATGTTTAATGCTGATGAATAGTAACTTGTATCCAATGACGACTATCAATTTTACAGGATCTTCAATAAAAATGGAAGAAAAATACATCCAACAAAAACAAAACAACGAAGAGCAAGACATGCTCGATATCGAAGACTCCATCCCTACCGCGTTCTTGGTGCAGAAGCCTACGCATAAGCCAATGTACACGCAGCCCACGGAACCAGCTGACAAGCCTCAAGACATAAAGGTTGAGACCAAAACAGAAATCGTTGAAAAAGAAGAGCCTGAGGAAAGCAAGGACCAACTTGTAAATAATCTCGAAGAACTACGAAAAATGGCGGAAGCTGTATCCTCACAACTCGACGCGGCCAAAAAAGCTGAGGAAAAGCAAGACAAAGAGTGCAAAGAAGTCGAGGAGTTCATGGAACCGGATGCAGCACACGGTTATTTGTACACAAAGATGCTTGAAGGAAAATGGTTTTCGATATTACGCCATGAGACTTCGTTTTTATCAAGCATCAATGAACAGGACAAGGCAGATGTGCCTATGTATTGTGACAATGAACACACTTGCGCGGAAGTCGTTCTTTCCCAAGGGCACAAGTGGGATGTATCAAATAATTTGCATTTGCTAAACGATCCGAGCCTATTTACCTTGAATAGTATGGTGACGAGTGTCCAAGTGCCAACAAACAGTGTGTACGCAGATAGTAGCTTGACCATGTCAGGATTAGATCAGGACATGATGAACGCTAGCTTGAATAAGGACGCAGTGCCCGAAGCTGAACCTGAGGAGGAAAATAAAGAACAGGTATCTATTTATAATTATCTAGATTGTTCTTTATTCTCAACAATGTATCTTTGTAGATTGTAATTCGTAATACTAGATCAGTTAAAACTATTTTTATAGAGTTTAAAGCAATAATAGTGGAAATATTAAAGGATTTTAATAGTTTTATTTTCGTCAGCAGGAAAATGATCTCGAAAAAGAATTACAAGCCGACGCGATCAAGAACGATCTAGCCATTCAGAAGGCGAAAGCCAACAGTCTCACGAGCCTTGGGCTGTTGAACTTCAACGCCTTATCGACGTATGTGACGTGTGACAGCCCGCCGCCTATACACATGTCGCCCGAAGAGTTAGAGCAACTCGAGTACTGCAAGCTGCACGGACTGCCCAAGAAGGTTGAGGGGACCTTCGTGCCTAAAGAATTAAGGTTAGTTTTAGAGACACAACATCATTCAGTTTTGATATCATTAAATTATAAATGTAAAACGTATAACAGGCGGTCATTTTTAGCCGAAAAGAAAGGAGCATTCGATTCGAAGCATATACGTTTTGTCCATTATTCAAATAAATGAACGTTTGCTTTTATTCATAAAGGTTGATAGTTGTAATTTGGATTATTGTGATCGATTTAAAATCAATATTAGTACTCGATTTATCGATATTTGTATTCACCTTATGTGTCTATAATGTGTTTTGATGAACTGAACTGAAATTTGTAATACATATTAGATGGTCAAAATATTTAATGACATTACAATTTTCATGTATTTGATCATCGCAGATACGGTTGGTGGCGAATCACAGATCCAGAACAGTTGAAGGACTTGATGGAGGCCTTACATCCAAGGGGTGTCAGAGAAAGGGAACTGCACACCGCCTTCGCCAACCACCTGCCCACAGTTAACAATAAAGTAAGAATTGTTTGGAATTCAAACTGTGTAAATATTTAGTCGAAAACGATAGTTCACGCACGTGCCGCTAGATGACACTTTGTTAAAGTTGTAATCTGCTTGAAAACTAAAGTTACTGTCATGTCAAAATAATTGTGCAAAGGGCCACAAATTTCCCCCTAAAAAGAAATTTTATGAAATTCCTATGAGTTTATTCCGAATATTTACTTTGATTAACGCTTATATGTTGATATTAAATTGTATGTACTATTTCATATTCGTGAACTAAATGTTAGCCATTTCTACTTGGCAAAAATGCATTCCGCCAATAATTCGTAAGTTTTTAAAATAAAAAGACTCTGATGATTGTGGCCAAAAACGAAAAATGTTTCTTTTCCATGCCTTTTCATTAAAGATGCAGATTGGCATTAGCAATATAAACCAAAATAGGTCACATTGTCAGGTGAGTTACATAACATAAGATCAGTGGCGGTTCTTCCATAATACCAATACGAAACGTTGTTTTAAAGAAACATCAATACAAAATAAAGCCATTTTTTTTTGCTAAAGAAATCAATGTCATTATACTTTTCGCGCTAATCATAAACTCGGATATGACACTGAAAAGGTGATAGTCGACCAAAACCGAGAAAATAATGTCACGTCAATAAATTGGTTTCAATCCACCCTAATCTGTGTACCATCTATTCCATAAAATATTATTGTAATCTAGAAATAAAATCGCGTTTGCACTATTTCTAGCACTTAGAGCCGCCACTACATGTTCAATAAGTTCTGCTATCAGCATAAAACCATTCCTTAGACAAGACTTCCCTTCATTATCATTATCATCATCATCATCAGCCACAAAATTTTTGCTGCCGAACATAGGGCTCCTCCTAACAGTTCCAGACTTTTTTTAGATATCACTTTCCATTCTATCGAAGAGCACCTACACAGTATCACGCCATTATATACTACGTTATTGCTTTGTAGAGAAAGTGCTGAACTATTTAAAAACGAGTTGCCACATTCCCTTCTTGTAATTTACATCATGTGAACATTAATAGGCGATAATTATCACTGCACATTTGCTGATTTTTTTCTGTAGATAATACAGCAAACTTATTATGTATGGGTTTTTAGTAAGCTACAATATTACTTTTTATCTATAGATATACATAGAGAAGGGAGATATCCACAGCACGGAGCTGTCAGTGTCTCACGTGGACCGCGTAATCGCAATGAACGGCGGGTACCCGAGCCCCGACGCACCTGGCTCTTTCTCTGTCTCCACCGCCAGGAGGGTCGACATGCAGATATTGTCTATGGTCAGTATTTATGCTATCTATTAAATAAGGCTACAGTCTCTCTTCATTCAAATTAAAGGTAGTTACTAGTACTATTAAAACTCAATGAAAAGAAAAAACTATTGATTTTACGATATTTGAATGCCTGATGAAACTTGTAAATCGGTTGTCAGGTGGAACAATTGGAGGAGCGCGTGGCGGCGGCGTCGATGCAGGTGAAGGGCTGGCGGCCGTCGCGCGTGGCGCTGCCCGAGGCGGGCGGCGCGGGCGGCGCGGGCGCGGAGATCGTGGCGCGCGCGCGACACAAGCTGGCGGCCGTGGAGGCGCACATCGAGCGCCGATACCTCAAACCGCCTTTGGTACAAAGGTATGCTAGGTAAAGTCCACCTCTCTTTATACGATCACTTGTGCCTTGTGCCTTGTTTGTGGTGGGTAGACGTTTTGTTTTATTGTGTGGTTAGGGTGGGTGTTTGTGTGTCGGTAATTCGACTGCCTCTTGAGGCATATGAAGAAAGTGCCTCTCATTTTATCTACGTATATTTCTAAAACAAATACAAAGAACAATGAGGCATGACATTGTAATTGAATATAAAATAAACTAGTGTTAGTAAAAAAAATATTATGTTAGTAATAAACTTGATATTTTGAAGTTGTTTAAAGTTTGCCGATGTGACGTACATGAGGCAAGATCACGAGGCATGGTGATCAAAGTTGAGGTACACAGACGGTAATGTGTATTTTTAAATAATTATATATTATGATAAAATAATTGTTCTTATATTTTTGACAAAAGGATCTTAATTTGAGCATTGAGTGTGAAATTCGATATACTTTGCAAAACATACAAAATTGGGGATCGGGTTTTTTTTATTTTGGAATTGGCGCTTATTTTGGTGGAGGTTTTATTTTATAGCTGCATGATTTTTTTTATAATTTTTTTGTAATTATAGAATTGGCATTATATGTTTTGTTTTCAAAATTTCATATGATTGGTATTATAAACCCTGTAAAATTATTTAAATTATTTTTTGTCAACAACTGTACGACAGATTACATTATGCACTATCTAAAGTCGTTTTTGTTTTGAAACCATTTTATGTATGTATGTCTTGTACATTTTTACAAAAGGATCTAGTTTAAGCCGGGTCTTTTGTGACTACAGGAATAATCACTAAGACATCATTGCTGTCATGAAATACGACGATGGAATAAGTGTCAAAAAAAACATTTGAGAGAGAATTCTATAACGAAAACAACTTTCAGTTTTCAGGAATCAGGAAACTTTGATTAGTAAACATATTATCAATCTTATTTATTTTATATCATGACGCAATAGACCCGGCTGTAGGAGATACATATCTTCCTATTTCTAACAATATTTGCATTTATTACCCTCCAGCACTACAGAAGCGAATATAGGCGCAGTGTTGCAGGGAGAGCACGGGAACGCGTCCGCACCCTCTCCGCAGAACTCGGACAATGCCAGCGAAGGGAAAGGTATTGGTTGCTAACTTTAATGATGTACAAATATGTTTTATTTTTATATGGTTACAGCAAAATACACCTGATGGTAGGTTGAGTAGGTCCAGATAGAGTGTCGACTAATGAAATGGTTACGCCTCGCCAGTCGAAACAATTATGCCGCCATGTTTAAGACCTGATAACTAGTACCTATCTCTTTCAAATTTTGAGTTTTAAATGCCTTTTAATTTAACTTGATGAATGTTGTCAAGTTTGAAACTTTGCAGTAGGATAACGTAGTTGACGTATCGAATAGGGGGTAGTCAATTACCGTTTGCCAACTGAGCTGTGGAACCTAATTTAAAACAGCGACATCTACAATCTTATAGATGCATTACGTTGCTGGTCAATCTTAAAATAACTTACTCTACTCATAACCATGATTATAATTTAACCCAATCAAGGAAATGACTTCCTCTATTAACAGCGGACAATAAAGGTATAGCCCGTGGGTTGGCGACGTGGCGCGAGGCCGTGGGGCGCTGCACCACGTCGGCGCAACTCGCCATGTTGCTGCAGGCACTCGAGGCCGGCGTGGCGTGGGACAAGAGCATCATGAAGGCTGTGAGTATATGTTTATTACTCAAAGAAATTTTTTTTATCTTAAAAATGACAATAGAGTATGAATTCCTAATGAAGTCCCTCCCTTTTTATAGGGTTACTGTAGTAACATCTCCCTCTATCTGTCTCCGAGTCTTATTTCAATTATTATCTGGAATTCGCGACTTCAGTATGATTTATCAACTACGATGGTTATTTCCGAATGTGACGTAAACTGTACTTATTTGATGACGCTAAATATTTTTATATATGTCTTTGTGTACAGAACTGTCAGTTCTGCTTGAGCGGCGATAACGAGGACCAGTTGCTGCTATGCGATGGGTGCGACAAAGGCTACCACACATATTGCTTCAAGCCGCGGATGGAGAAAATACCTGAGGGAGACTGGTAGCGTTTTTGTTGAATAATTGGCATTAATGAATCATCTTCATCAGTGATGTTAAAGCAGTGGATTGATTTACATACATTTGAATGAATGATTCAATGATTGGCATACATTTCGTAATCGTAAAGCGGCGCAATAATAATAGTTTGTTGTTATATTTTGACTGCATCGTTTCTGCGGGTTTCAATAAAGTGACGTTGCTGTGATGGGTTAAAAATACTTTATTATAATGTTTCTTCAACAAAACAATGATTAGAACTACGCCACCTTTTAATCAAATCAGAGATAACATGACAGGTACTGTGTCCCTCGCTTGTATGTCACAGCATGTTGATATGAGTGGTGCGTGTGCAGGTACTGCTGGGAGTGCGTGAACAAGGCGCGCGGACAGCGCGTGTGCATCGTGTGCGGCGGCGCCAGCGCGGGCCGCGCCATCCCCTGCGCGCTCTGCGCCCGCGCGTACCACCAGGACTGCCACTACCCGCCGCTCGCCAAGGTACGACTGTCAACACCACTCAACTTATTATACGAACCAGGAGTGCTAAGTTTCATATCAAATAACGAAAATATACGCTAGTTGACACACTTACGCCGGCCTGTATGAAATCTCCTGTTGTGAAATTAAAAAAAAAACTTTAAACCTGCTTCAATATTCGCAAGAACAATCAGTAAACATCTATATCGATTATAATTGTGGACCTACGTTGATATATATTTCGGGTCTTCTAAAATGCGTAAAGTATAAGAAAAATATGTAAAGACGCATTATTTCCTACTTTGCTTCCTCTTGTTTCAAAAATGAAATACCAGAATAATTATAATCAAACATTTTAAATTTAAAAAAATAAACGTAAGTAAGTAAGGATATTAACCAACAATCTGTATAAGAACACAATTTTCGTTCCAGAACCCACGAGGAAAATGGTACTGCAATCAATGCATATCGCGGGCACCGCCCAAGAAACCGCGGAATATGAAAAAACGCGAAAGCAAGCACAAAGAAAAAGACAAGGACACTAGCGTAGAAATAGATCAAAATATGGTGCCTAGGTGAGCTTTTAACTTACATAAATATATCTACAATTACCAGTCTCACTACAAAAATTACATTGGCTTATATTTTGCACATACTTTGACCAAACATTTGTGGCGCATACAAACTTTTACTTTACTGTTAAATTCACATCTTGCTAATTATCGAACTACCAATCCCTGTCCTATTCAGTGTTGTGTAATACCTACAATATACCTACCATTTTTCCCACCAGTCCCGCGCCATCGCACGCGTCGACGTCAACAACGGCAGAGGAATGCGCAGCGAGTGTACTACACACGCCTGAGAAGGCAGAATGTCCCGACAAACTCGACGAGTCTATCACCGAGCCAGAGAACGGGTTGAATCACCACGCGCCAGGTGACTTCCATGACATACTATTGATTATCGACTAGTTTTGTTTTGTATATAATACTGAGAGCTGTTCGTACTTACGACAATTGTTAAACTGACAAACATGAGAAGTAAAGCTTTTATAAAATCTTTTTCTTTTATTGTATCCATTTTAATTGCCAAATTAATTACAGTCAAAAAAACTCGAATAGTCTAATTGAATTGCCTATAACTACTGCCAATTAATCATAATAATGAACACAAATGAAATAAGTTTAATATCGATATATGTTGCGCGTGCGCAGAGGAGGTGCGGCCGGCGGCATGCGAGGTGGCGGAGGGCCCCCCACCCGAGAAGCGCCGCGCGCTACACTTCTTGCCCGGCAACGGCGCGCTGCAGCACGACGACGATGCCAGGATCGACGGTAATATCTATTTATCAACCAGCCTAGAGCACTCTCCGAATGAGCGCCAACCATCTTGGTTTTGATACTGTTGTCAAGTTTTAACATTATACTATTCAGAATTATTAATAGACTACACAGTACTCGTCATAGCCCAGTTGAATGTAATAAAAGTAAAAAAAAAATCGAAAATATGTTTTAAAGACAAGTTTTTTATTTCTACAGAAGATCGCGACACGGAGAATATGCCAGTTGTAGCACGAGGTAAAAAGGAAAAAAACAACGCTAAGAAGCAAGTCAAGGATATGCAGTTTTGCAAGTGAGTAACTTAAACACTCAACTGTTATCCAAATTCAGAACTTCTTATAAGCTAATCTTGAATGTAACCTTAATGGTTTTATTTCTTAAAATATTTACTAGTCAGAACACATAAACGCTAACTAAATTCTTGAATTAATGAATTGAATCTTAAAATCTCGCATAATCTAAAACCGATACTAAAATATTTAGACCTGGGAACATAAACTCCAAGTTCCTTTTAAGACTTGTATGAACTGTTTCCCCAGAACTCGATACAAATACTTGCGTATCACACAACTCGATGTGAGCATTGAATATTTGTCAGTTTTTATAGCCCACCAAGAAACTTGTTAAGAAAGCTGTCAATATTAACATATGAAGTGCATTTTGGCAGGAACCTGTTGTGCGAGATGGAGTGTCACGAGCATGCGTGGCCGTTTCTTCTACCCGTAAACACCAAGCAGTTCCCGCAGTACAAGAAGGTCATCAAGTGCCCCATGGACTTATCCACGATTAAACGCAAGCTGCAGGACAACTTGTAAGTTATCTCATAATTTCATTTATTATATGGTTGTTGGTGCGATAAGTTGGTTATCTGATTTTATCCCGATTTATTTTAATTTATAACGAGTTATTTCCATTCGATAACTCTTTTCTATAAGTAAGAACTTGTTATTGGCGTTATGAAATCTTAATTGTTACTATTCTTACTATTAGCTATAAATTTCCATAGTGTAAATAAACAAATAAAGCTTAAATAAATTTTATGCACAAGACAATTAAAATGAAATAAATTACTGAACTCTTGTAAGTTGGTAAATTATCAGGAATCCAGTTTATAGTTCGTATTAGGACTGCTAATTCGGGATGGGGTCAACTTAGTTGTTCGGAAGGCTTAAGATTTTGATTTTTATCAACCATGGTGGATATCAAATGGTAACTTAATTTTATAATAGTTGAAACATAACCATAACCTTGTTACAGATACAAATGTAAGGAGGAGTTCGCGTCAGACGTGCGGCTGATATTCAGCAACTGCGAGGTGTTCAACGAGGACTACAGCCCAGTGGGTCGCGCGGGACACAACATGCGACAATTCTTTGAAGAACGCTGGGCGCAGAGCTAAACCCACTCGTGCGCAGTCTTCTTGCACTCATTATATGGCGTATATAATGTCGCCGCTGTTGATTTGTCGAAGCTGGTCTTGGCGATCTGTTGCACAACTTAATTAATTGATTTATCCACCAAGTTGGGAAATGATGTTCGTGGTGGTGCACTGGATGAAGAGAATTAATATTCATTCTACTGATTTGAAGTTTATCTAATAATATTCGATGTATCTCGAATGTTATGGACCTGTTAATTGATTGGACTCTGCATCGAAGTGCAGTTTGGATGGTTAATGTGACTTGCGATTTTATAAATGCCGCTACAAATAAATGTATTGAAGAGTCATGAATCAACATAGGTAAAGAGTAACATTGACTTGATGTATCGTACATCGATGGTCAATATAATCTCATTGCAACATATATATCGAATAGTTGTTTTTTATTCATGATGTACTACATAGTAATTTGTATTATATGTTTTAGAAATGTTTTGATGGTGACCCAAATATCGACACAGTAAAGAAATACTACTTATCTTTAATCACATACTTCGTTAACTATTGCCACTGATATCATAAACAATTTCATTCCATTAACGTGTGAAAATTCCAAATATTACAATGTGATACATATTTGACGTGAAGAAGAAATCAAAAATACTTGTAAAACATTCCATGAGAAGATTGGATTTATCAGTGAACAAGTGTCCCGCGAGTGTGCGTTCTATCAGATTATTTTCGATTAAAGGTACAATTATTGAATGCTAATCTTGGCCTTTAATTGTATGTCCAAAACGCTTAGTTAATTGACAATGGATTGTAAACAATAAATGTATCGATATTAAGAAATTGTGTATTGACGAATGTTGGGAATTTATATTCGTCAGCCGCTAATAATCCGGCCAAAAGTCGATCATTCTGTAATTAAATTCGCGGTGAGCTTTATCGGACGCGACAAAAACTGTATAATGCGAATCTCATGTAAATTATATTTTGTGGGAATGTGATGTCTATTGTAATTAAATGTAATGAACAACGCGCACATAGTTTATGTTTGTACAGCCAGCAACACAGGTTCACCTCTTGACTAATCTCGATATAGACTCTCTGTGGGCTGTGTTACTGTCTGTACGCATTGTGTAGCTGACTGTAAATAGTAGTAATGTTAAGTCTAAAAAGTATTAGACCGAAATCTATTTTAAGCATAGAGAGGAAAATAGAATTATCGAATATCACTTTCGAATATATTATTTTTATAATAATTTGCTCGTAGCAACGAAACAGTATTTTGTAAATCCACGCGAATTTCCGGTGTCCGCATTTTTTCTTTTTAAATTTAATACTCTGTGATTATCGATGGTCGATAGTCGATAGCTGACTTCCGATATCGACAAGCGCGTCGCGGTCTTCGTTCTTTGGCCAGTTATTTCTAGTAGATTGAATATGTGTATACTTGAGTGTGTAAAAAAATAGTTGTCTATTTCAAATTTTGTGCATTAGGCGAGATAAAATTAGTAATAGAAAGTGATGTAAGCGTAGTTTAGGGCCTAAACAGTTAGCGGGAATAACGCTGCGTGTGACGAGGGCCTTAATTTCTGAAAGAAATCTTCGGCACGGTAACGGTTCTCTATTGACTGTTTTGTCTGTTTCACTTCTAAACAATACGTTGGGGTGACGAATGGACACTAAAAAATAAATCTCAGTGAAAAAATGTAACAAATGACAGGTATATTTTATTTTATACTCACGTTATCAAAAAATAGGCAAATTGGAGCTAATTTATTGATTCACAGAATATATTATTTATTTTGATTAGCATGGAGGACAGTGTACGATTTGTCGCCCTAACAAGGTTAAATGTAAAATATTAATTAAAGTGAGACATGTATGATGTGAGTGAGTCGATAATGTTATCCATTTGAAACTGTTACAAGGCAGAGGTATCGACTTTTATTTAAATTTTATATTTAGTTTGTAGTGACATTTCTTAAAATTAAATAAACCAAAAGTAGAAAAATGTTCTTTTATCCCAGTGATTTATTTCTTCTATATAAAAGCAACGGTTGGTTATACAATTATATTAGAACTCAATAGTCTAGTTAATAAAGATCAGTGAAAAAATACTTTGACAATAATTGCATGTATCAATACTTGGTTATGTTCTACAATAATTATTTTTATTGACTTTTACACATTACAATAGGTATATAAATTTTATACAAACAAGCGAATAAATAATAGTCGATAGCTCTGTTTTGATTTTGATCTATTAATTTACTTTAAACTTCAATGAACAGTCCCTGCAATTGCTTTTCGCAAATCTCATTTGTACACCCACTTATTTGAATAATAAAAATGCGTATGATACTTAAATCTACACAAAAATCTGTCCAATTGCAGCGATAGATTTGTCTAATTCCAATTTCTCAGGTGGAAAGGTGTTACAGCGTGAATCGAACGTGTCAGTCATACTTAGTTTAGCTCCTATTATTTATTTATGTGCTTATTTATTCCGGTTGTTTGTGAGTCGACGACTCTAGTGCTTGGCGATTACGAATTACCAGTACTTATAATGTTTTAAAGATTTTTTTAGCGTTTTCAATACAGTTTTGTGTCGGCAAAAATATTTCGTGTTTTCATTTTTATTGCAACTTTACTTATAATTATGTTTCCTTTGTGATCTTGCTTCTTTGAAGTTTTGACAGTTTTCATAATCAATTCATTTTATCTGTGGCAGTGAATGCAATACAGTATGTTTTAAAATAGAAATAATATGACATTGGCTTATTGAGCTATAAATAAATCGATGTTAGCATATTTGTAGGTATTATTAGCATGACAATAAATAATAAATTTATTTTTTTAATCTCGATATATTCAATTACTTAACAGTGCTTCCTTTAAAAATTGTTGCTGATACAAAACAGTTGAAAACAAAATATATTATGTTTAATGCTGAGTATTTAAGTGAAAGTATTAATTTAGCGAATACTTAATCCAAGCTTTTTAATGTTTACACGCTGCGATCGTCACGGGAAATTATTTTTAATAGATAACTTATTCGTGTCTAGGTTTTTTAAATCTTTGTATACTTATTGCCGTTTACATTTGAGTTTCGACTCTACTGCCAGTATACAAGGTCGATTATCGCGTGTAGTTGTGCCTGACCAAAACTTCTAAGACATGACATCTAGAAGGGTGATTGTAGTTTTGGTCAGGCTTATTTGGCGTGTTGGAGTGGCGTAAGATTCGTCCGAGAGGCGTGAGATGTGATGGTCATGTTGTGTGCATCGGTTGATTTTAATTATAAAATGGATATATAAATTATATATACGAATAAATAAATAATTTTTGATGCAGGTTTTGTCTTTTCATTTTAGTGTAATTAATAACTTTATTAAGCGGCAATAGCCTAGATGGGACGGTGAAGGAAACCCTTAGGGGAAAACCTGCATACTTGCAAAATTCTTATGGAGAACCCAAGAATTTCGAAGGAATGTGAAGTCTCTCAATCCCCATTAGGCCAACATAGACTAAGGCCTAATGCCTTTCAGTAGTAGAAGATGTCCGTGTCCAGCAGTGGGACAGCATGGGCGTAAATAATAATACTGAAGTCATAGACTGAAGCTTTAATAGACTCTTAGGGTTAATATAACATGATAAAAAAAAAACATAGTATACTATTTTAACTTTATTCATAAGGTAATATGTTAAGTTCTATATTACGCGCTTGCCGCTGCTTCCCTGGCTTGCGCAGCCTTCATCTTCTTGCGTCGTTGACTCCTCTTCTTATTTAAAGGCACGCTTCCTAAAAGTTTTCCGGACTTTTGAAGTGCAATTAGTTTCGCGGATTTGCTCTGTAAGAACAAAAATAAATTATAAATATTATAAATGTGAATTTGTGAATATGTTTGTATGTAAGTAGAAGTAAACACAGAAACAGATGGGATGAATTTGATAAAATTTGGCACACAGACAGTCTATGTCGTAGATTTGCACACACTACTTTTTATCCTAAAAATTTGCTCCCGCAGAAAATATTTGACTTTTTTATCTGCTCATAACATGAATATGAGCATTGTTAAAGGTCCTAGAACAGTCATTTAACTTGAAGTATTTAAATCTTGGTATAAGATTATTGCTCACTGACCCCTGGGAGCATTTATTTTGAGGAAACCAGTTTTACTAGGGGACTTACTTTTATCTAAGTATGATTATAACATTTTGTGATCTGTAGATTATGTCAAAGAACAAATGATAGATACAAAACCTCGACTAAGTTCGTAAAGTTAAAAAAAAAACCTTGTTTACCTTAGCTTCAGCTTTACTGATTTTACTGTTCTGTTGTGCAGTGTAGAGAACATTTATTCTCTTGTTGCCCATCATAGAGTGGTGTTTGGACAATGCTATCTGAAAATAGGTAAAATAAAATGAAATTAAAGTTGTTGATAACACTTTTTAGGGTTCCATCTCAAAAGCAACCCTTATACTATGACCTCGTCTGTCAAAACCGTTTTTCACAGAAACGCGCAGTTGTTCAAGTAGAAATATATATCAAATACTCAAGTCTACAATCTCTTTCAGGTGTCGAAAAATCAAACTTGTAAGTTAATGTAGTCAAAAGATGTGACCGCTTTAATCATATAGTATAGTTTTGCATATATTGAGATTTCACAAGGGAAGCAATACCTATATGATACTTCTCTTTGCGGGATGGAATGGAAAAGTTAAGTTTGTCAAATTTAAACTTTTATATGTTGTCTACAAGTTGGTAGGAATACCTAGGTGCATGAGTCCAACTGGTGAATGTCCGATTATTATATTCAGATATTCCATACTTTAAAATTTATACACATTTATCTCTGAAGTCATTATAATACCTAACCTTGAGGTTTTCTAACTACACAGGTGCAGCATTTGCTGTAGTATAATATTATAATAGTGCTTAAAATATGGCTGATATTTTGCAGCAAAGTAAATATGTTAAGGTATGGTCACATTACCTCATAACTGGGTTCATTGCTGAGCTCTATGAATGCTATGGCACTTTTCCTTCCCTCAAGTGGCTTGGGTAGTCTCACATCTTTGATTTGTTCATTTATTTCTGAGAAGTGATCCATTATCTAAAAAAAAATCCAAATCAGTTTATTAATTTTCGACTTAGAATTCCAGAGATATATCTAGGGCAGTATTAATAAATCAATTTGAGTTTTATGTAAAATCTCAAGTAGACATTTAATATATTAAACTATTTAATAAATGAAATGAAAGTTGTCACTTAATAGCTAGTTCTCAGCTGAGTTAGCAGTTTCCTGCTTAAAGATAAAATTAATTTATTAATATGGACACAAAAAATCACACAGCCACAAAATGATACAAAAATCTGAAAACTAAAATTAGGATTTCTGGTAAATTCATTATTTACGGACGATTGTTGGCAGGATGTATCAGAGTTAAGACAAATATAATATGGTTTTATTACTAAAGGCATTGTTGAGATGATCTTGTATACAGTTAAATGAAATATGAATATGAAATAACCACCTGCGCATACTGATTACTGATAACTCAAGGATTTCAGAATGTTGTTGAAAAACCCTGTGTCCAGCAGTGATCCATTTTTCAAATATTAATTACAGGTTTTTGTATTGTGAAAATTTTATATGACAGATATTAAGGTAATTTAAATGTTATAGACTTCAGCTTGGATTGACGCTAGATAAAAAAAAGTTATGGGTTAATACAAAAATAAATATATAGTTAAAAATGACATTAAAATCATATTCATTACAAAATGACAAGTTAGATTATAGAGAAGGTTACTAAATCTTACCTTTTCCTTATCAATATCAAGTGGCAAGTTCCCTACAAACACCACATAACGTTTTGGCCCCCTGGGTTTGTTTACCAACTGTTCTTTCTTTTCTTTGTTTTCTTTTTCATCCAAATCACCCTCCACTTTCACTTTGACCTTCTTTTCTTTCTTCTTCTTTTCTTTTGAGACTGTTTTTGGCTCAACACTTTCTGATTCAGTATCTGATTTTTGTATAACTTTCTGTACTGATGTTGTCAGCATATTGTATAGAATACGGACTCTCCGTATTTCTGAATCAGTAAGATCTTTTGATCGTTTTAATATAGCTTGGATCTTGCCATGTATTATATCTGGGATGAGTTGAGCAGATGAGTCTTTCAGTTGTAAGTTAATAGCTTGTCTAATGCGGCCTAAAATAAATGCCAAAAGAGATTAATTTAGATTTTGGTTTGAATTTTTTAAATCCTAAATACAATTAAATTGAAATAATAGATACATAAACAATATTTACCTTTCTGATTGTTGTTTAAAGGGACCTTACGAAATTTGCTGATAAGTTCATTATCTTGTAATACTGGATACTTTTTAAAGGCGTCTTCCATAGTTTTAATATCATCAGTAATTTTCGTTGCATTTTTCTTTTGTTTTACAGTTTTGTTTTTAGTTTCCGATACTGTTTTTGCCTTGATTGTTGTCTCGGGGGTTCCAATCTTTAGTGTTTTGGGCTCGGAGGCAGCTGCAAGGGTTGTGCTGGATTTGCGTTTACGTTTCTTTAGCAATGTAAGCTTGGGTTGCTTCTCCATTCTATGAAATTAATATTTGAAATTGTATACGAGAACGAAGAGTACTTACTTATACACTAATTACTTAAAAAAACTTTGAATATTTTATTTGTATCCAACTTATAAATTATGTGATGTTGGATCAATGACATGTATTTAAATATAAAAAGAACTTGTAGTTCTAACATTATGTGGATTTAAATTATATCGAGGAGTCGTTATAGGTTATGTTTATGTTTCAGGAAAATACATGATGAGAAAGTTGAAATAAATTTTATTTTTCTATTTATGATAAATAATGTTGCATTATACGTCTAAATTTGATGTTGATTACTTATGTTTCATACAATTATTGTTGAACATGCGTTCTAACTTTAACGCTGCCGAAAACATTTTAAATATGCCTATTATGTTTGTAGTTTACAATTTATTTATGAGGTATTAAATAGAAGGCAATATTTCCAACCTTAAAACAATTTAGTTCACAAAAATCAGGCCCGTAAATAGACTAAATTAATTATTAATTTCTCCGACACGTGCGACTATCATTATTCGTAATTTACGTATTGAGCATTTACATATATGCAGCATACATACTTGATGTTATAAATAAGTAGACATTATGGACTTACTTTATATTTTTGTGGTTGCGATAAAGAATTGAGTAATATTTATTGCATTTTTTGAGGGAAAGCTATTTTCTGATTTTCAACTAATGTTATCCAAGTTCTTGATTGTTTTTGACGGCTCTGAAGATCGTACGTTTCGGTCAACTGTCAATGTTACCGACAATAATTTCCCAACTACGCAATTTCGTAAAAAATTCCCTCAAATATCCGTCAACTTTTAATAATTAAAAAAAAACTTTTAATCGACCTTTTGAAGAGTCACCAAAGTTACAAATTCTAATGATTTCTAGCTGTCTTATCTGGTGAAATTAGCAAATTGTCTAGGGATATTTAATTTTGTAGAAAGGCAACATTGCTCCGCTCGCAGCCAACTTTACAGCTGTTAAGAATATTGCGGAAATAAAATGTTGCTTTTTCCCAATAAATGCAATAAAAATAATAAAATATTACTTCTTTTTCTTCATCATCATCATCATCATTTCAGCCGGGAATCGTCCAATGCTGGACATAGGCCTCCCCCATTGAGTGCCAAGGAATCAGTTCGTATTATTTTTCTTACCCTAAAAAATATAAAAATAATTCCATTATCCATAATGTCTACATATTTTAGATATCAAGTAGGTATGGTGCTTAAAATTGCTCAGTACGTAAATAACGAATAATGTTAGTTGCACGTGTTGGAGAAATTAATAATTAATTTAGTCACTAATAAAATGGAAAATAGTAAAAAGAAGTTTGAACGACGGCAGAGGTTGAAGGCTGCGGAAAAAAAGGAAGCGGCGGCAAAAGTGTGGTATAAAACATAACCTATTATCTTATTAAAGTTTAAATAGTTTTATATTTTTGCGTTTTTTATCACTTAGATTAAGACAAGAGTGCATTAAATTTATTTATTTATTTAACTATTGGTACTACCATTCAGGGTGGATTTTCAAGACGGGACAGTAAGGGCAACTACCCAAACCACTGTAGCTACAAGAAAACTTTCTTAGGACACTGTCCATCATTATCGAAGACATTAGGAGTACTAGACCTTAACAATGAAAGTGGCAGTTTTTTTTGTGCCAATACGCACATGGTTCGCCCTTTCTAGATGGTCTAAGATCTATAGCCTGTCCAAAATGGGAAACCTTGCCATGTTGTGGTAAAATATGGAACACATTTTTTGTACTGAGGTGTCCCGAATGGTTCAATTTTCCCGGGCACGACCTAGAAATAACTGCCCGAAGAAGGAAGACTGCGACGCCCTTGTTGATATCGGAAGTCAGCTATCGACTATGCAGCATTGATAATCACATCAGAGTAACTATTCAATTCTCGTGGATTTATAAAATGCTGTTTCATTGCTACAAGAATATAATAATAAAATATTCGAAAGTGATATTCCATAATTCTATTTTCCTCTTTACGCATAAACCGTATACAAAGAGGAATGCAGTGGTGCAAATGTAATTTATTAAATTGAAATTATATAATATTTCATTGTAGGTACTGGTTAAAATACGTCCGAAAAATATTAAAAAATCATATTTCTCGAACACAATTTTAATCTGACATTACTTGGGATGCTTAATTTGTTTTGTTTTTGAATTACCAAATATGCAATTAAAACATTGAAAGTAACTTCTTGTTGATCTACTCTCGGATAAAATCTGCGTACATTGACAAACTAATAGCCTCGTGCGAACTGTGGTATTATTCACTAGAGGCTAAAAAGTATCAAAGTTAAGGAAGGCATGGACACGGCAGTTTCTATAGACTGGTTATTTTTGAATGTTTATAGGCGCTACTGATCACATGTCATTAAAGAGGCCAGACTGTGGTCCCGTTGGTCCTCTTTACCTAATCCACAATATTATTACATTTTTTGTTATTAAAATCTTATTTACCGTCGAAATAATGGTAACATTTTATAAAAACCAATAAATTATCGAAGTTAATCGATAAAACCTCGCGTAACAGTAAAAAAGTTTAATAAAAAATGTAACAATGGGAACTCGATGAGACCTTTTAATGATCGCTGTAACTTGACCTAACTGTAATGGAACTTGTTCGAAAAATCCCGCTACAATCCAGTTTCATTATAGCCGTGCATTTTGATACAAAATAATGTGAAAATTATCGACTATATTACAGTACTGCATTTTTTCATTCATCCTTGGAAAATGTATTTATATTTTATAATATGTTTTAAAAATTGATATTTTTATATATTTAATTTATATTTTGATAAACTATTAGGGGGGGAGGTATATTTGTTTTCGTACAAGTTGTGAAAAATCAACCATAGTGGCTCGTTTTAAGTAGTTGCATAATGCATTCCGGGGCCAGTCCATGTGTACCTACATGATTTCAGCAAGCCACACTTCACCTAAGTGTAGACAGAGCTTCTGGGTGGTTGACTTTAAATTTACAATCGTTTTAGTAAACAAATGCACAAATATTGCCTCTACTGTATACAACTGTGTATAATATTTGAAGAAAACTCTTTTTACCTTTTTTTAAGCGCATTGCGTACACGGAAGAGTGTGAGAGTTGACATAATTTAAAAGTTCATTTAACATAAGAGTCAATGAGAATTATATATATTATAATTCTCTTTGATAAGAGTGCAGAAATAAATTAAATTCGACTCGGTCAAAAAAATAATTAATAGGAAAATAGAATGAAGCTCGGTCTAGGAATGTACTTAAAAAAATTAAGAGGAAATAATGTGATAAAATAATAGTTATCAATATTTTGAGTCACTTATATTTTTTTGTTGTATCATAAAAAATAAAATATACAGAGCTATATGTCGTAGTCAGAAAAAATTATAAGAAAAACTATTTAATAATATGTTAGTTAATTAAAGTCAATGATCTCAGTCAATGATAGTCAATATGAAACGTTTACGTAGTATTTGTATTCTCTTTGATGAAACGTCTAGTCGACACAACTTCGGTTCATTTTACTAGTAAGGTTTTAATATATATATTTTTTAAAGAGGAAACTTAAATCCGATGTAGTGTCTTAACATATAATTTATTAATATTTTAACAGAATTAGTTACATTTAGTACCCTATTGTATCCGATTCGGTTTACAGTATGGATAGTAGTTCCATATTACCACGTAGGTATTATCCTTAAAGGTTTAAATCACATTTACGATTTTCTAGCAATAAGAGTTCATCGGCGCAGCGATTACTTACAATCTGGTAAACCACTTATTGTTTTTTTTATACTGTAAATACAAATTATAGTTTTCAACCAGTACATACTACCAATCATGATATAGGTAGGCACGACGTGTACTGGTAGATAGCCTTGGCGATGTTATCGCAATCAGCGGTTAGTGGACAGGGCTGTGCTCCAACAGGGTGCCATTTATTGAAAGCATATTATGAACAAATTGAACTCGCTACGTGTTCGCAGTGGAGAGCGGGTCTCTGTTATTATTTAACTCATATTTCGGTTAGCGAGAACATAAGGACAAAGGTATATGTAACTCAGATATCATTTATTTTTATTATAATTGAAAAATGAGGTGATGAACCTTGAAATATTTTAAATGTAATAAGTTCTTTTTAGACGGCTATATCATAGCGTTTATAGATCTTCCAAGTAATGATTAAGATTGCAGCAGGTAAGTAATACCAACGCTTTCCACTATATTTAAGTTGTATGGTATTTCCCGACAAAAAGTGTTTTTGATTTTTGCCGCCTATTCAAAACGTTTCTTATTATTTTTTGCAATTGAAACTCGTTTTAAAAAATAGATAAAGCATAATCTTGTGTAGAACATGACCAATATTATGCGAAATGAGTAAAAAAAATGTGTTTTCCAGGCAGAAAACCTTCGAAACCATTTTGATGTTCTCATCACGTATTTCAAAAACGATAAATATATTGCTAAATATACACCTGTAATATTGAAACAGAATTTACTTACTTATATTATACTTTAAAATTATAACAAGGTGTGACCGTGTGAGTTGTATTTCTTTATGTATATGTTCTCACAAGACTGTTTTATTTTATAATAGTAATAATATCATGTGTCACAATCATGTATTTGATCACATTATTTGCTGTGATTTCAATGGAGTGTAAGAGGGTTGGGTGAGGTTCCGCATTTTGATACGTAGCTTGCCCCCATCTAAATGTACTTATCTTACTTGTCATAAGGCTATTTTGCCAGAAATTATTCGCACCACGGTTTCAAAAATTCATCTAGCTATCAAGAGGCTATATTTTCGTATTTTATGTCAAAAAAATATTAACATTTTGCATGACCAATAGCTAGCGGAAGTATACTGACATATTTCTATGGCTTCTCAAATCTATCACATATAACTTGATCTTAAATATTTGCATTTATTATAACGGCACTAGAAATTCTTACGCGCTTAATCATACAACTTATGTAGGCTAAAAGATTATTAAACAAGTATTTATTACGGGCAATATGTATGTTTAATAACAAGGCCTTAAGCCAATCTTAAAACCTAAAACTAAAAAAAGACTTTAAGCCAGCCTTAAATTACACTTTATTCGCATCTAGATATCGCGCTGCTCTATGTTTCTATTGGCTAAAGTAGTTCGATACTGTAAATTACTTCCTTAGTCTATCATACTCTAAGTGCTAAGTTTTGTATGTGTGCGTGTACTTGGATAATTTAAATCTTACAAACTTTGTACAGTACTTCCACGTTCTTCAACCTGAACCTCGATTATGCTTCAATACTATTACTTAGTGGCAGAAGGAGAGAAAGTTATACCTTCACAAACGGTCAATCACACATAGGAGAACTACCACAGACTCGTATAACAATTTACCACACCGTTCAAAGCAAATCAAAAGGGAACTCAATACAAAGCATTGGGTAGATATCACTAGGGTAATATTCAAATAATTGAAAATTGATTCAGGTTCTGTAGTTCAGTGAAAAGGGTAAACGGTAATTAATAATGGGGGATTAATTTATATATTCTACGCGTTTGAGATGTTACTATCCTCATAGTATGCTGTAGAGTTTAAATTTACTTTTTCATGTTATTTCTAAGTATGACAAAATGTAAGACATAATGAAAATAAGTTATCTAATCTAATATCTTAACAGTTCTTTTAATAGTTTTCCGTTAAAAGCTCACGGAGCTTTCACAGTCAATTTGTAAATAACGTGTGTGGTTGAATGAGCAAATACGTTTACCGAACCAGGTAAGTAATAAATAAAATAGGTAACAATTTCGGCGTGACATGAATTTTTATTGACTTTTACTGAATTCAAATTTATTCCACGGTGGGGCGTAAACTTAAAGTCTTATCTTCTACCTTAAAGAAAAAAACGAACCTGTCGCATCATGTTTACATACATCGATAAGCTTTCTTTCTGCATGCCAAAGCTCAACAGGAAAAAAAGGTGACCGGAATCAGTGCAGCGAAGCGAAAAGTAACTGTTGGAAAGTAATTTACATCGCCTGGCGAGAGGACGAGCGCCACTGCACTGAGAAACAACGCTCAGTGGGACCGCAGTCGCCTAGCGGTCAAGGCTCCGCGATCGAACGCCCGTGCCACAGACCAAAAGTTGGAAATAAAAAAATAAAAAAGCGCGCGCTCGCGTTCCGTCAAACATTTTCAATGAACACCGCTTGATATATATTAGAAATTATCGAAACAAATATAATTATAGCCGAGTTGTTAATCATCGGTTTTTAGTACGAATAACTGTTAAATCCTCAGTGCCGGTGGATAATGAGTTGGCTGTGATTGTGAGAGTATTCTACGAGTGTCCGTTAAGCAGGTGATTTTTTTTCTATTATCTAAAATTGATTTTAATGCACCACTTGTGCCAGTTAGCCATAATTTGGCGGTAGCGATGTGAAATCATAATTAGTTCTTGAATGTACCGCTATTTATTTGCGAGTTTATGCAATTCATGTTTATGTGCGTTCATTATTTAAACTATGTGTATATCTTAATAGTTTTTGTTGAACGAGATTCCATTTTAAGATAAACAATGTCTTTTGTAGCATTGGGATTAGGGTTTATGTTAAAAAACTAATTAGAATTCCGAAAACTGCCTCCTTATCAGTGGGAGGACAAGCGTAAATAACGATAAACGTTTTGTAATTCAAATTTAAACAGTACACCTTTATATTTATCCATGTAAATATAAAATAGATATTGTATTTTTTCTTTTGTTTGAAGATAAAGGCTCAAATGTTATTTTAAGCAAACAAAAAATTCACAAAATAAAAGTTTACTGTAAATATTCGAAAAACAATCAAGATTGAATTTTTTTAACAAATTTTGACGCAAACAACTTCGCGCGAAACGAGATAATCAATTTAACGCCGAATTACGATTTTCAAACAGTTGAATACAACTAATCCACTTTCGGAACAACTTAACAGTTTATAGTTGCGTTTTTTTTTTATTTTATCAAGCCGGGCCGACTCGATCGGAGTATAACGGCCCTACAATCATAGGTTGTTGCTCTTCCTACTGCGCCCGCGCAGATGTACCGAAGGAAACCTACCAGACCGTGTATAAGACGTTATTGGCGGATTTTTACGTCTTCAAACTCTTGACGGCATCATGTCGCTTTAGTTAATCATAAAAAATATTTTATCTTTCACTTATAAGAATGACATATTGTTCCGTCTTCAATATTCGCATGTCTGACGTAACGTAGTAGGAAAACTTTACAGTTACTTAAACAACAGTCGACATAATTTTCATGCTCTATATAAAACTTTTTGTGTCAAAAGTGTGGCAAATAAATCATCATCTGAAAGATGAAATGACTTTGAAATTATAGTCGCCGTAAGGTTTTCTTCGCTGGTGGTATAATTATAAACTCTGACCACCATGCGTACAATCAAAAAACCTAACAAATTGTCTAGTTTTTGCAAGTCACGTTACGCTGCCAGTCAGTGGTTAAGTTTTTTGGCGCTGCAAATACTATTAATTTTGTACCTCTTGGTATTATTGAGTGGCTAGGTCTAATCGGCTGATATAAAGATTTGTGGACGAATGAAGTTCAGACTCTACTGTGGACTATACTCAGAAGGAATTTTATATTTTCTACAGAATTCTGACACAATAACTCTGTCGTGACATTTAAGTACTTGACCAAATCAGATAGTTTATATTTGACATAGTAGGAATATGACTACAGTATCAGATAACAACTTAGAGCATTTCGTCACCCAAACTTACTTAAAAAAGACCGCAGAAATATAAGGACTTTCTTCTTAACTCCAAAACTTCCCATGCGTCTAACATAAGAACTAAACGTAGTCGGTCGTGGCGATGTCGAGCAAATGTAGGTCAGTGAAATGAACGAAACAAGGCCCCGCACGGAATCCGACCGACGACCGGCCGCACGCTGACCGATTTCGAGACTACCAACATTCTTTTATTATTATCTCTGACTTGTTTTGAGAATCTTCAAATATCTATGACGTTTTTGCAACCATAAGTTATTATAAACTGAGATTTACTCAAAATTATATGTTAAAATAAACTTAACGTCAAAAACCGTTGATAAATGAAACGAATCATCAATACATAGTTCTGATTGAGCCAATAGCACAAAATACGGAATAGTACGGCGTACTCATAGACCTGAATGCTTCCGACACCAAAAGAAAGATAATTGCACAGAAAAATAGACGGACAGATATCATAGAACCATTAATGAAAAAATTTCCATCACATCAAAAAACGAAATCTAGAACTACAATAAAAACTGAAAACCATTAAAATTTTAAAAATACAATAGATTCTATAAGATAGCCTTTGCATACAAGACAATAATTGTATACCTTATTACCACCACATATTTGCCATATTTTCCTCCTATATCATCCACAACATAACTAAAGCCAGCATTAAAACTGGTCTACATACTTGTGGTGTCAAATGTCCAGCTTGCTTGCTCATTGATCCTGCACCGACCTTGAGGAGGTCGTGTACGCGATAAATTATTATCCTCATATAATGTAGAACAGATTAAAACTTATTGTCAATATAGACTTACAGTACATTAATATAAAGGACAATAACATTAATAACATATTAATGTTTATTGTCCTTTGTATTAATGTACCTTACGAATTAAAAATGACGCTGAAGTTTTTATAATTGTATGATATGAGCATTACTGACAGGTGCGATACTAAGATTATCATGGCATTGTATTCCTTCCTTTAATCTCGCCAGATAAATGATTTAACTAGATCTAGCATAAAGTATATTATAGTTTAATTTTGACTCAATAGAGTGTCGAAGTCAGAATTATATTGCCATGTTTTACTGAATATATGCTCACTGACTGTGGAACTCAGCTCGTCGGATTTACTTACTATGACGACATTTTAACCATATTTACTCTTAGTAGTTCGGTTTGAATATAAAAATATGTTCTATAATTATTACTATAATGAAACTCTTAAATAATAGTTACAAAAGCATGTCAGCGACATTAAACAGACAGATTGACGACTAGTGTATGTAGCGATTTTCCATACAAATTAAGGAATTTAGTCAATATTATTGATATTCTACATACTACAGAGGTATAAAACACATTAGTCCTCTATTCCCAATTCTTAGATTTCCCACTAGATTCGAATAGCTTAGACAATCTCCGACATCACCACACACACCACACATCTCCGAGTGACAAATATAAATAAAAAAATACTTTATTTTTTCTATCAGAAGTATAAATGTTGTCCGTCACCTGATGGTAAGCGAGTAACACTAGCATTTCACCCACATTTCCATGGGTATGTTGCATATCTTTTAATAGGTGCGGAAGTTGTCATGTAGAAGAGTTAGGTCGTCTTCGTAAAATTTGAATTTGAGAGCGAATTTCAGCCTATATCTAAATACCATTTAAATGTAGCAGAAAAACTGTATAATATATCTTATAAGTTTATTTTCAACAACAACGTTACTTTTATAATTGTAATTTATAAAATATTTAATAAAACAGTGTGGATAATTTAAATAATTTTATTAAATACAAATGGCGAGTTGGATTGTAAAGAGATCATATCAAGATAAGCAGGTTCTCAGAGTTCGTTGACCCGCCGCGGACTTTTCATCGGGAAAGTAAAGATGTAGGGTTTAGAGTAGCTTTTACCCACGACTTTGTCTGGGATACAACGGCGCATGCGTCACAGTGTAACAAGAATGCTAGCAGCCTCTCCTTTACTACTACATTGTTACTCTTCTGAATGATGATACCAAGAGATCACTTTTACTAAGTTTACTTTAAATTATAGGGAATTCTTCGATTCATAATAAGTAGTGACTTAAATTAAGACACAATAATACAGTTATTTATATAATATTAAAAAAATAATTACATAAAATATTAAACACATAATTCTCGTCGCGTGACTTCGAGGGCAATTACATTTCATATAAATTATCTTGCGAATTCATATCTGATAACCTAAGGAGCCTGTACACGCACACATGTGGCTATACGACTTGTAAGGGCGATAAGTTTTATTATTCACTATAAACATGTTATACCGAACGCGATTGATAAAGATAAATGATGACAAATTATTCGCACGTAATTCGCTACGAAGTTTATTTAGATTGCTTGATTGTTTAAGGGCAGTTTACATAATACAAGTATTTAGGATCAAAGTTAGCAGAGCAAAGATAGATTCACGCTCTTATATATTAAAGGCCAAAAGAAATCTGAGCGAACAATGGTTGTATTATTTATTAAATTATTTTTAATCCCTTTAAAACATGATTATTTTATTTTTTCACATCACTCTCATTCTATATGTCAATCATTATTGTGTCTGGAAAATTATTAGAAATCACCCACTTACCAAAAATAATTACAAATATCAACACCCACAACCATTTGAACTTAAACAGTAGTCTTTGTCTTTAAAACTCACTTAATACTTACGCCACTAGCTCATTATAGTTCTTAGACCCCTAGGGGCGTCAATACGCGTTGTATGAAAGGCATGCCCTAATTGCGACAGAGCGGGTTGACGATCGTACACTGAGCTCTGAGGGATCTTTTTGTTCTTACTGGATTGGTTGGAACAAATTGTCAAGTAATTTTCTGTGTTTTGTAATAGCTTCACTATTTTTGTCTAGTATGTGTCGGATAGCCTAGTTGGGTGTGGAACGGAATGCTGAGACGAATGTTCGCAGGTTCCAATCCTAAGGGTACACACTTCTGACTTTTATAAATGATGTGTGTATTCTTTGTGAATAATCGCTTGCTTTAAGAGTGAAGGAAAACATCGTGACTGAAGCTGCTTACTTTTCCATTTCCTTTGAATACTTGAGAAGTAGTCAAAGGAGTGTTGAGGGTGTATGAAGTCTAACAGTCCCCACTAGTCCAGCGTGGTGGAATAAGGCCTAAACTTGTCAGTAGTAAGGAGGTCCGTGGTCAGCAGTGGGACAGTATGTAATATAGGGCTGGTATTATATTATTATTATTATATGCTTCAGATCGACTGAGAAGGTATCGATGCCGAAAAAATACATATTTTTATATATATAACCATACATATTTTTATATTTTATATTGCCCTGTAACGTCAGTAAGGTGTTCAGTGGTTCGTATTCCTTTTCCTTCTAAAAAAAATTCCTGAGTCAGAACAGCATTCGCGATCCTCTACATGTAAAAGTTTATGGGTCGTGGTATCGAATTATATTTTTGCCGCCCTCTCAGACAAAAGTAAGAACAGTAGTTTTGTTGTATGTTTTATAGATACATTCAGAACCTCGCCAGGAACAGGTTGGTCCTCCTCAGCGTATTTATTAAATCCAACAGGCCTTGCATATTTTCCCTATGATTCACAATGATACTTGCACGCCAAACTAATTCGTATACAAAAATACAATGAAACCCTAACCAATACATCAAAATTTCCAAAACATTACTAAAATCATGAAAGTTATCAAACGTTAATCACAGATAAATTAACTTTCATCGGTTTTGAGTCGCAAATTTCTACCCGCATGAGTTTATCAGTGAAATTTCGAATTTATTATGCAATACGAGTATAAAGTGGCAATGTAATACCCATATATCGCCCTGCAATGATAAGATTCGATATCCCCAATTGAGTTATATTTATAATATCCAGATTTAATGTCAACCGATACTGGGACATAAGGGAATATTGAAATTGGTAGACCGTTCCACAACTTATTCGTAATGTTTAAAAGTTTTTTTTCACTTTTATGCGTGCTGAGATAAGGTGGAACGAGTTTTTTGCCCCATACGGATGAAATAACCAATCTAGTTTTTATGTATCCTAGTTTTCACTTGTGTGGGCCATTGAGGATATATCTAATACGAAATGATTAATTCCTTAACGGCAGTTGAGTCACCTGATGATGAAGTACCATCGCCCATGAACACCCACATTACCAGGAGCATTATAGATGCTTTAACGATCAATCAAGAAGAAGTTTAATTAATATTTAAAATTATTCATTTTATGCACAAGTTTTTTTATTGCCTCTGAAGGGAGATCAGCTAACAGCCCACGTGGAGATAAGTGGTAATGGCCCATGGACGTTAGCAATGCCAAATACAAAGCCTAGCCATTGCCTACCGTAATATTTTTTAAACGTCGTTTAAAATACATGTCAAGGCGTCGAGGGATCACTAAGGAAGGACTAGAGCAAAGCTACCGCATTTTATCGGTTTACAGTGGTAACTGCAAAGACGACTTATTGTATTTGAATTGACTATATTTTCAGCCTCGACTCACATGCCTGACATGATCTTAAGTCACAATTATCTTTCGTTGAAACACATACAAGTCTTATTTACCAAGTGTTTGACTAACCTTATTTCAATAATCGAGGTCCTATTATCTTAGACACAAATCTAACATTTAAAAACATCACGCTCCAATTTCCACGCCATCTATGCTACAAAACTTGAATTAAATAATTTCGGAGCAACATCGTGATACGTGTCGATAATGATCAAATATGAATTACTGTTAATGTATATATTGTGTGCAAATAACGTGTTAATCTGTATTCAGAGTGTACCGCTCGCCACCACTTCCGTCCATTTGCGGTTTAGGTATTTTACAATTTAAGATTTATTCGGTTCGTTGCGGATATTTTTCTTGGTGAGAAGTGTTTTACTGGTAGGATTAGCGTTAAGAATGAGAATAAAGAATTAAGAATTGACTTATGTTATATATAACCAACAATATGGATGGTACAAATGTAATATTCTATGCATAATATAATAAAAGAGAATCTGTAATAGTGGCAAAGGATCTATATAACCCGACACCGGCTTCCCTTTCGTAAACTAACGTAAAATCTAATTATCATCAGGGGCCTTATTCTCTATCCCGCACGTTAATTTAACAGTGCGTAACAAGCACGTAACACAACGCATCATGTTTAGGACTATAGAAATTTGGCTTACAGAATACCATTCCACGCACATTTCACGAAGATAACATGACACGGCCGCGTTACGCGTTTACACTATCATACAGAATAAGGGCCCAGAACGATTTGCAGACCGCATTTATGCATAGTAGTACCTATATGTTGTGTCGGGTCCCCTTCGGGAAAATTTCACCCTTCGTGAGTCAGTAAACTTCGCGCATCGAGTCAAAACTGCTGAACGAATTTGATGACTCTAATCTGCTACACCAAACACGTCATCACACTGGTCATAAAATATAAGTTACAAACAACGGGTACAGTTCGTGATACATCATAGCGGTGTGTTATTGTTTATTTGTAAACTAACTGTTCATTCCCCGAAATTGGAATAAGTATCGTCAGCATGTATTATTGACATCTATATGCTATCTATAGATACAATGAATACGAAGACTCAATAGATAATAAGGAACATATATAATCCATTAACTGAACTTATAAGCCATCAGAGTAAAAAGTGTTGAAGCTTATTAATCATAGCGATCGGCCATTGATCTCGGGGCCTAAATATTAGTGTGAATATATTTCAATTGAATATCAACGTTGAGTGTTACATTTAGAATTTTAAATTGATTGGCTGATGCGCGATCTCAAAATGTCAATATAAATTAAAACTTACATAGGGTATTAAATGAAGTGAATATTACACATCAATATGTGTCATTTTTTTTGTAAATTATCTAAATAACCTTACTAGTCATTTCATTTTACAGTGGATTGCTTTGGGTGTCTTGATTGACTCGATGGTGTAGTTTTAATGTGTACACGGTATGAGTAAGACTACGGCCTAGAAGTAATGCGTTCGAATCCCGGGTCGAGCCAAAAATAATTGTGACAGTGTAAAAAATACTCAGGAAGTTAATTGGTCAGGAAATTAGCCGTGTGATACTCCCGTGCCTCAGAAAGGCACGTAAAACCGTTGTTCATGCGGCGATCTCTCTCCGGTCATGTCGGATTGCCGTCTCACCGAACTATGATATATAAGGGACATACTATACCAGTGCATTGCGCACATACTTGTGCACTATATATCTCCTGCGTTAGCTGATTTCCGTTGAGATTGGTCGCCGTGGCCGAAATTCGGTTAGGACTTATTCACTTTGTGTGTAATTTATTACTCAATCCGCTTGACATGGAATTCCCAAGAACAATTGGCCGGCATGCAAGCACTTCGAATGAAAACTACGGCGCAGAAGAGTTCTATGCCTTGTTATTCAAAATTCTATAAGTGTTGCTACTGTTTATGGGCGGTCGTATCGCTTATCATCACGCGATCATGCCTCATGCTCGTCTCGTCATTTAATTGCAATAAAAAAAACATAAAAGAAAGATAAAAGTAATATATTCTCTAGTTTTTGAAACTAACAGTAAAACCCCTGTGATGCTCGGACAATTATTTTTAAGATGGAAATCTGATATGTAACTATTAATTGCACAACGTGCATTTCAACATTTATAACATGACTAAACCATTAATCATGACACAAAAGCTTCCAAATAAGGAAACAATGTTATCTTTTCGGTTGGCAAAATTACTAAATCACTGACGGAGGCGCATCTAAATCATAGATGTGTTAAAAGAGAAAATCTAAACATTATTGTACCGCCACTCATAAATTTCCTTAATTACCTATTTGTAGTCTGCAGCTCTTAGTATTGAGTTCTGTCTTGGCCGCCCATGGCTTGTAGAAATGTAGCCAAGCCGCTGCTTACCGAAACAACTGATATATAATAAAATAAAACTCGAAATGACATAACTGACTCGGTGGCGTAGATGTATCGCGGTATGACTGCAGTGCTGAGGTCTAGTGTTCGATCCCCGGGTTAGGCAAATTGATATGGGGTTTTTCTACTTAATATTAGCTCAGAATCTGGAATTTGTGCCCAGAACAGCGAATAAGCTCGCTCCCTATCACATGGGACGAAGTGCATACGGTGAAAACTGGGTGCACCAGTGTGCATTACCTATTGGGTATAAAAGGCGTGAGTGTATAACATAAAACTTGTAACAAAAAATCACCCATAGGGAAGGATTTTTATTTAAACCGTCGAAATATACAGACTCTCATTTGATTTATGTTTTGTGTGTTTTAGTTACAGTGCTATAAGTATAATTGAATAATTTATTAAAACAATCAAATTTCATAACTAGTATAAACTTACCTGATCGCCCCGTAAGCGAGATGCATTTATTTTCAGATTTATTATAATAATAATATATATTATAATAATGTATTATATACTGTCCCACTGCTGGGCACGGGCCTCCTCTACTACTGAGAGGGTGTCAGATTTCTTATTTACACAATAATTTTATACATTACATTTGATTTATGTAGAAATTTTAGATAGATATTTAAGTATGTTTTTATTACCTTTCTACTATAGGTGTTAACTAATTTATTATGCGAATTTATGGCTTTTTGTAACCTCAAGCCTAACGTGACCTCAGCGGCCTACTAACATGTATTCTTACGGTGGGTCAGTAAGGTTATAATTATTAAATAATATAGTGACGGCTAGAACTAATCTTCCAATAAACAATCTCACACACTAATTAGGGTCAAATCAAATGTTAGGACTTAGGACCTTTGTCATTCTCGTCTGAGTATCATTAACACTCGGATCTATGTAATGTTGCTTTTAAATACGAAAGTTTATGATGTTTGTAAGAAATAAATGCAGAATTTTCTGAAAACATTTGAATGAAATTTGCAGCATAGATAAACCATACCTTTTACAACAAATTTTTGTCTTAAAGAAACATAGTGAGCAGCTCTTATAAACAGGGAAAGATCTCTCATGCGGACGACGTTGCGATCAAGTGAAATGTAAAAATACGTTCAACAATTTTGAATGTCATATCAAGTTCCTTTCATTTTTGCAGACGATTATTTATGAGTTTTAAATCGATTAGACTTTTTTTTCTCACTGGGGGTCGGATAAGGAGGTAATTATTTATTATAAATTTCTAGGATACGTCAATCATACCGTCCAGGGTTATGGCAGATGTTGGAACAGATTAAACTCTAAATTTGTGGACGTGTACAGCTTTGGCATTTAATATCAGGTAAACCTAAGGCCAAAAAGCTTGTATTCTACCGAAAATTTGCTTTTGCTGGTGGTAGGATGTATTTTATATCCGTCCGGATAGCTACCACCGTACACGATCCGGTTCCAACAGGTCGGCATTGTCTCGATTGTCGAGGAGTATCATATCTCGTCAGTCGACATTCTATCGCCACTCTACTTATCATCAGGTGCAGTGGAGTCACTTTGATGTGCTCGTACAAATAAAAAAACAACTAGACAGTATGGTCAATAATGGCTTAAGATGATCAACACGATCCTTTACAATGCCTGGTTATTTGTTGTTACTAACCGTCACCTGCTATAGTATTCATTTAAATTTACATAAATGGCGATCGAAGAACATCACTAGTTTTGGTTTAAATCTGATAATCGCCCATACATATCCGGTAAATTTGGCATCTCGCGGGATTTCCTAGCGTCAAAAAAATTACGTCACGACACTTTTCTCTACTGAGAATACAAAGTTAACTTTGCTGTCGGTTCTATTGATAATGTCAAACAAATGCACACGTTGAATAGTTTAACAAACGCATTAATTAGTTTGTGAGAGGTATGTGTGCCACTCGCTCGGTGCACCGTTATGACGGCTGTACGAAAGGTCAGAAATGTGTGAAAGTTGGTGTGGGCGGTTAGGGCTGTCGCGTCGCGGTGTTTTATATCCGGTATTAATGAAATATAATTTATAGTGTGCTGAGAAAACACGATATTATTAACGGATTTGCCTTTCTGTTTTGCTGTTACTTACGTTATATTGGAAGTTATTGTAATCGAAAAATGACTGCAAAAAATACGTTTAAAATAGTTTTTTTTACAGCATAAATCTTTTGATTACGCAAAGCCCCTAATGACTACTGAAAGTGCTTAAGAGACCGAGATAGATATTAAGTAATATTAATAAATTTATATTGGTTACAGTTACATGAGATTAATATGGCAGTAATGTGTGAATAAAAAAATGTGGAGTATAATTTCCGCTATAAATAAAAACCTCAAATACCTCATTGACACAGAATGTCTAACAACCGGTCCATTAATTGAATTTGGAACGCCGTAATATCCTAAATGTGCGTGAAATAATAATTCCGCAACAATTTAGGAAATCCTCAATTACACATGAAATTACATAACCAGAAAAGCCATTAGCTATAAAAAAAAAGCATAGAATGTGCTACAGTGAAATTATTTTATACAATGAAATTATATTTATTATATTCTAAAACTTTTTCCAATAGACAACCCTATCTATTGGTCCTGTCCGCAAACGCGCTTGCGAATTTTTTGTGTCCGCTCCATAACAAAAAACGTATCGAATGATAACAGGACATGCATGAAATGAATGGCATATTATTTGCATTGAACACTACAGCTTTTGAAACTAGTCAGAAAGATTGACTAGGCTAGTTAGGGTTGTCAAATGGTAGAATCTATACGGTGATTGAATGATCCCTAAAGTAAATTAGTCTTTAATTGAATTTCATTTATTTATTTCTTTAATTTTGTTGCGATGTTCATAAGTTAAAATACAAACATGCTGGCCATTGCATCTGAGCATTTCTTACAAATATGTAACATCTTACTATGACTGTTATAGTTGCGAAAGTTTATGACAATATTTAGGTGTTTTTGGAAATAAAAGTAAAAACCGCTAAAGATATTTGGACGAATTAACAAATAGGTTACATTTAGCCTGCCTAGTACACAGTGGGATGTCGTGCTTTATATAGCAATTAGGCTCAAACCACAGCCTGATCAATTGCTTCTGTCCACAATCGGGAATATAGGAATCATATAAAAAAAACTTAAGAAACTGTTATTTTTATAGTTCACTGTTAAGTTACAGATTGTCAGCGTCTGTGTAACGCCTTATATACGATTCATGAATTAATCCACATAAACACTTAATATCGAACTGAAAAACAAGTAAATATTCTCAGTCTTTTTCAGCTAAAAATACAGCTTTTTTCATGTGTTCAACAGTGAAATGGGAGGCTTTACTTTTTAACCGTGCAACATTGAAAGAAAGTTATTGAAACAAACAGTTACCCATTAACATTACAACAGCAGTAAAATACTTTTTATGTACGAACATCCACCTTCCATTAGTAGCGCCGACTTAGCTTTGTACCGCGGCTTGGCTTACGAAAACAAACATGTTTTGTTATTACAAGTTATTATAACGCCCACTTTTTAATTATTCAATCTTTCCGCATTAAGGCTAGTTCTAACCGGTATTTTTGAAAATATACTTTTTAAAACTCTATTTAATCATTTCTAATCATAATTTTGGTATCCATGCCAATTCACTGTAATATTATTTTATCAAAGAATGCAATATATTTCCGTAGCCTTATAATGCATCGCGAAAAATTCCATAGAATATAAGTATGGTAGTAGATCTTATTGGCTAATATTCTTTAATATTATGTGACAAACAGTCAACAGATTAACTATTTAGTAGACGTAAAGCTAAGTGCGTAATAAAATGTAGACCACCCTGTGTCGTTTGCCACAGTCGGAGCGCCATAATTAGACAAAGTATTTAGATATAATTTTACGCCTCAATTATTAAACTAAAGCCTAGTTTATTTTTATTCCATTAAGTTACGGCAAAAAAGACATAATAAAATTTCGCTGAATTAACGAATAAATTAAGAGCGCGTTGATGTCTTTTACCAGCATTTTTGAAATGCGTGGAATTTATTTAAACATAGCTTTATTATTAATGTTATTAATGTGACTACTTGAAGAAAATATTACATTTTTTCTATACTCGTATAAAATCTGAACTTTTCCACACAAAAAGTAATTTTTCGTGACAACTTTCCTAATAAACGATACATTATTTTTTATCACACAATATTTATTTCACAGACAGATATACTAGTTATTAATAGTATTGCAACATTAATTACATTTAATCTTTGAGTTATCCAAAGCTTGAACAAAAAGCCTGCAATGAACCGCGGAATCCCGTGATCTCAGTAATCAGGCCGGTACCGCTAGATAAATGATACAACCGTTAGCGCCGCAGAGCCTGAACCAACTCTTTAATTGTCACCTTATAAACTGTAGGGTGCACACGCGGCTTTAGTGTTTCAAATGTTATGTCGAACTTTAGTGTTCATTACGATGAATACTAGATGTTCATGATTATTGTCATTAGACCCGTGAAATGAGAGTTTTTCGTAGTTTACAAAAAAAATCTCTTATACCAAAAGCACTGAGCTTTCTAAGCTACATAAAGAATAATTAACCGTGTTTATTAGTGTCTTAATTATTTAATATTTAGGTAAGACTTGTTCCGTCTTTTAATTGAAATCAATTTATAGATCTACTGTAACTAAAACTCCTGAAACAGTATCACAATTTAATACCAAATTCTCTTTTATTTTTTGTATCGTGTTGTAAGATGTTAAAGATGTATTGTTCAAGTTTATGACAGATTCAGATCTACAATAGAACTGAAACAATTTCAAACACTTGTCTCACTTCAATTCACATTCGTCAACCTCAGCGTCCCACGCAATTGGACCGTGTAAAAGCCCACTGGAAAGCTTTCGATCGCCGGTCATCAGCATCCGTGCCGGATTTAAAGTCGCGTTAGCTAACTAGTCCCGGCGAGTCCTATAAATACAGCGACTGGCCGCGCCGTGATAACTGTACTTTGCACTCACTTCCTGTCCGCTGCCAGTTTGTGCATTTTGTTGGCATTTTTGTATGGGGTTGGCTAATTGTATTTTGTGTGTATGGTTGGCTTCGAATTGTAGTTAGAGGTGATGAATTGTGAACTGTGGTTCGAAAACGTTATGAGTTAAAAATCATTTGAAACTTATGTTTGTCTTAATTTCGAAATAAATCGTTTATATTGTAATCTCTATATATTATACTTGTTACTTAAGCTCAAAAACATCGATATATTTAAATGATATAGTTTTTGTAGATTAAATAGATAGAGTTTTAAGCGATTACAAACTATGAAACGACTACGTTTTTCAAAATCAATAAAAAAATTAAAAAAAATATTCTCTTTACAGAATCTCCCATCAAAGATGCAACAATCATAGCAGTGAACACAATGGGCCCCCCTCTCAGTACCTGGCCCTTCAGCCATCCGGCAAACAAACACAGTGACAGAAAGTGCATAATGAACAATTACGTAGACAGTGTTCGAGTGTGTATCAACTTCACGTTTATGTTGTTAGTGGTGCAAATATTGTTCGGGCTGGGAGCGCGGGCGGGGCCTGTGGCGCTCAATTTGGACTATATGCAAGGTGAGATATTGTTGTTATTATAAAAACAAATAATTAAAAATACCTTATATTTCTTGCTAAAAAAAAGTCACAATTGAAAATATTAATTACAATTACAAATTTACCAGAATATGAACATCACAGGAGTTCATTATTATTATGTTATAATCATGTTTTGTGTATATAATTATCATTATTATGTTATTTTAGAACTGCAATTCATTTATATTTAAATTTGTGTAAATAATATTGTAAGAACCCCTCGTAGTCGAAGGTAAAGGCCTCCTCCAGAGATAACCAACGTTCTCTATCGTTTGCTATTTGCATCCAAAAAACTCCAGCTATTCTTACTATTATAGTATAGTTATTATAGTATAGTAATATTAATAGTTTAATAAAAAAACTTTTAGAGTAATGTAGCGTTCTATTAGTGAAAAAATTCAAAATTGGTTTAGCAGTTCCTGAGATTACGGCGTTCACGTATCACGTCACGGGTCGGACCAAACATGGTGTAAAGTGGATGGCCTAATTGGCGATAAAAGCGTGTATGTGTTTTATGACAAAGGCATACCATGACCACGAATAAAGTTGGATCTCTATATATTGTAATAACAGTTGAAATAAAACTATTTTACGGATTTCATCGCGGTTATTTATATTATTATTTTCTGCCGACGTTTCGAAGACTTTGCAGCCTTCATGATCACGGCCCGGACTGTCTCCAAAATCGTTTTATTTCAATGACCAACATTCGCCTTAAGAAGAAATCATTAAGTAAAAATAGTTGTGTTTATTTCCATAACTTCATTATCACCCAAAACATACCTCAGTAGTTCAAAACATTTTCCACACGAAGTAAATTCTTAGTACGATACAATTAATTGAGGTCGCAGGATGTTATGCACTCCTGGTATCTCCGAGTATCTTCCTGGTTATAACTAATAGAGCGCTACCGCTAATGGTGCAATATATCCCTCGGGAACTTCCCTATCGCAATAAACTATCAGGACGCCTCCAAAGGCTATCTCTATGCAAATTAAACCCGTTACCTTGCTTTATTACGACGCACAAACATACAAATTGATTTCTGCGTACATATTAAATTACATGAACTGTGTATGTAAATTATCTGGCCTTCCCTCGTTAAGGAAAGTGGGATTATAGACTTTAATGTAACAGAATACAGTTGAGTAACTTTGTGCACTAATTAAGTGCTATACGACTAGAATGAGAATAATGTGCATATGGTAGAGCTGGGCTATAAGTAGTGAAGTCTACATATATATATGCTTGATTGGCGTGGTACCAGTGTCTTGTAGAAACTAAGTAACAATTGGTTGTTATGTTTAGCGACAAGTTGGCATGATTGTCACGTTCGCGGGCAATGATGGTCACCTACTAGCCTACCATCAATCAGTGATGACTCGTCTAGTCAGAGTTTGAGCTGTGCCCTTAATAATACTCGTGTGATAAAAATTGTTCGCTGACATTTCTTAATGCCATTTAAAGGTTACATAATATAAATGGCTTGTTTTATCCAATTAATAATAATTAACAATGAACAATTAGTAGCAATTTTAAAATAATCGTTTTAGTGTAAAATAATCGTAAAATGTTTTGACTTATATGACTTAAGGTGTTTATAGGAAGTGAATGTCACAACAATTGAACAACACAATATTATAAATATAACCTTGTCCAGTGTAACCAAATTGTTTCTATAAAAATAATACAGTATTTTATAATAAAGTAATAGTATGATAATAACGTTTTGTATAGTAAACTAAAATAGTTAAAACTCGGCTCTAAACAATTGACGATTATAAGAAAATGTATTTTTGAATTCCACACCATAATTACAACTACATAAAAAACTTTTCTATAGTAATTATTGTACTAATTCAACGAAAAATTCAGGCATTGGTTATAGACATTTTATTTCATTTACCGCAGTATATATGCGATAATAGGCTTCAACACGAACCGTAACCGCTCTAGACTTTCGATATCAAAATGTAGAGCCAATAAAAATTAACACACGCAACTCTACAGAATCAATTTCCTTTCAAAATCTATAACAATAGACATACGTCGGAAGAAAGTAACGATAGTGGAAGTGAAAATAATTTCTTTCGCATTGTAACACTGGACTGTGTCTCTGGTAATGTATTCGTCACACCGCGATGATATGCTATAAGTGAAGCAACGGTTTCACGGTACAATGAATGATATATCTAGATTATGGCTGGCAGTGCGGAGATTATTAGGAACTAGCTTTTGCTCGCAGCTCCGCCCGCGTGAAAAAGGTTTGCGGGATTAAATTCTCGCTTTATATTTTCTTGGGATAAAAGTAGGCTATAATGTATTGTAGCTATAATGTAATGCAGTTAAGTAGCTTCGTAAGTATAAAAAAATCTAAATTGTATTAGTTATTCCTGAAATTAGCGCGGTCAAACAAAGTATAAAGCTTTATATATTTGTATAGATGTGATAAAGTGTTTACTCTCTTTTATAAAGTAGTGTGTTTTATATAGAGACCTATAATTCTTTATATTTAATTAAAATCCCTTATATTTTTTTTGTGTATTATTTTAGACGAACATACGAACAATGTGTCTTCCCCTTAATAGAGACGTATGCAAAAGTGTTATTGGAAATACTCTTAATCAATCTCTTTAAAAGTTTAGGTTAAATATAAATAACTTAGTAATCATAAGCCTTGATTGTTATCAAAATGTTGTATTGTGTACAGTAAATCATGAAAAAGTCAAAATTGATTTAAACAAACTTCAACTAGGTATTATCTACATCAGGTTTAATGCAATCCCCATAGTCTGTGTGAAATCACCAAGACCACATAGATGAGTTTAATAATTCATATGTAAATTTGTTTCTACTATAGAGCAAGAAATTAGAAGTCCCCTTGCAATGGAATTCACTACAACGGTTGCCTAGCAACAGCTATATACAACAAAAAGTTCATTTAAAAAGCTGTTGTAACTCTGTACATAAAGATTTCACTTTTCAAAATTTCTAAACTCCAAAAGTCCAGCGTCACTAACAGCCGTGAAAATGATTCGTGTAAGCCGAGTCGGAAGATTTTTAAACTGTCGTGTCCTCACGTGGACAATGTGAGCACTTTCACTCCAGCACCTCGGCCAAGTGGGTCAGGCGCAGACGCAGGCGCAGGTCACCCACGGCTTTGGTTTTATTATCGTAGTGTTATGAGGTTATCACTTTAAGACGATATCTTTTTATTTATTCTATGTTTACATATTTATGAGTTGTGATCTAGTTTTGGTAAGGAACATCGATCGAAAAGTTATTGGTAAATGATAGTTGGATTATGTCATATAAATATTATTTGCCAGGATTTTCAGCTTTTACTGAAACTATATAAATTGGCAAATTATTTGGCTAATTTGTGTTATGACTACAGACGTGCCTATCATATCATAGGACAAAAGTAATTGAAAAATCACAAATTACTAGTACCATTATCTACTCCACATATACGTGTAGGTTAGGGCCAAACTTTAAGTACAACATCCAAACCCGAGACAAATATTTGCGCCTCACACAAACATTTGTGTTAGTGCCTTTTGAATAGCAGACTCGTCACAGTTACGAATCCGCGCAGACATAATTTGGATGGTCTATTTGCGCGCAAGTGACAAACTGTCGGACAGGTATTAATTACTTATTCAAATACGTTATGTGGGCCGATGAACTCCGAGTGACTCAGTTCGCTTTCCACTTAAGCGTCGTCCATATTGTCGCTAAGTTGTCTCATGACGTCGCAATATCAGTAATTTGTAGGGTAGAAACGGTTATTTGCAACAATTATTGAATTCTTTTTTTAAATATACAAATGTATCGGTAACTTGTAAGGTAGAAACGGTTATTTTTTGCAACAATATTGGATTCTTTTTTTAAATATACAAGAGATATTATTTATTTAAATTTAATGTAATATAAAAATGCACTCCTATGTTTAAGTACGTTATTATTGGAGTCTTCGTTGGCCTTAATTATTTTTTCAAGTATATTATAGAAAGGATTGACTTAAGTATATTGAAAGTACGCCATACAATTTTGTTAGCACAAGGTCTTCTGATAAGCGTCTCATTTATCTGTAGAAGTTAAATGGAACCTATACTAAATTACAATAATTTGTGTAATATAGGGATTATTACATTATATAACTAATAAGGCATGTTTATAAACAATACAATGAAAAATAGTTCATTAACTGCTTATGCCATAAATGTTCATAAACGTAAATTAAAATTTCATTGCTCTCGCTTGTTGAATGCCTTGGTGGCGTAGTTGTATTACGGTACGACTGCAACGCTGAGGTCTCGGGTTCGAAACCCGAGTCGGGAAAATGATATTCGTTTTTCTATTCAGTATCAGCCCGGAGTATCAAATTTGTGCCCGATACGGCGATAGGCTAGCCCCCTATCCCAATCATGGGACCGCGAAATGTGGGTGCACCAGATGCACCTCTGCCTACCCCTCCGGGGATAAACGGTGCGTGTGTGTGTGTGTGTGTTTGTGTGTGCGCGCGCGTGAGTGTGTGTGTATGTATGTGTATTGCATTCGCTTTATAAATATCACCGTTAAAGTGTGGGAACTATATTTCATATCTCAAATAAGACCGTTACTTCAAGTTAAGCTCAACTCGATGTGGTTTCGTGCTGCAAAACTAACCGTATAGTGCCATAAGGCTGATTTTGGTACCCCACAGATAAATTCTTGATAAGAGATTAAAGGACAGTTTCACAAGATACAAGAAAATTTTATTTCACATTTATTGAATTAAACAGCTTAAGTAGATAGTAGCAATATTATGAAAAAAAATTGGGAGCATGGATTTGAGTGTGACCTTTGTGTGTTCAGCTTATGAATTTATGTGACGAGTAGCATATACTCAGAAGTTGGGATATAGGCCCTAATTATAACTTTTATGCTTATATTCTTAGTAATTAGACTATTGTGCAAGTCAACTCGCCTAACGAAATTTATTCATTGGTGGTAGGGCTGTCATATGTGAGAGTCCGCCTGGGTAGGTACCACCGCAATGTCAGTGTCAGTGTACCTACTGTACATAATAAGACTTAATATCACATATCTCAGGATGGCGAGCGCAGTGGAATACCCAACAATACTTTGTAATTCAAGGTGTTGGATTGTGTTTCTACTGTTTGTGGATGGTCGTATCACTTACCATCAGGCGAACGGCAAGCTATTCTCGTCATTCAAACAAAAAAAAATATACTAAAAACTGTTACTTGTAACCGGATATTTCTAGCCATATTGTAAATTGTATATTGACTAAGCTATTTTACAATAAAATTGATTTAATAATTTTGTGATAAATACACAACAGACTATGATATAATGATCTAGGTTAAGCAATGCTATGAATTATAATTACGAAGATAGGGGCGCAGCTTTAGATATTAGTAAGCTATTATATAAATACTTTTTTAAATGTGTTCCATGCGTCAGTATTCATTTATATCATGAGTCATGACTCATTTACTTTCACATCGTGGTGTTGTTTTGCAAATAGGGAAAATCGGTACTTCAATAATTTTATTCGGAAATTTCTTTTATTTTTTAACTTAACACTTTCATTGAATGTATTTTTATTGGGTACACGATATTTTACATCGCTGTAATTTTTATGATATTATTACTTTAATATCCCTTTCGAATATTTGTGTCACATTTCTTTTTCACTTCCTACATTTCGTATCGATTGTGTAGTCGAAGAAAATATTTGAAACTTAAATTGCTGTTAAGAGGCGAATACACTAAATATTTCAACTTCTACGACTATCAATAGTGTAGTGTTTCTTGATAACAAGATATTTATTTTATATTTATATAAATACAATCGACAGCCTTATTCCATATTTCTTGCAAAATGGGAACAAAGAAGAAGCTGTGTGACTTGTTGAAAAAAGTTTAATTAAATCAAATAATTAAAACTTTTTGCTAGCTTTTATGACTTATTCAAATATGTTTTTATTAGCAAGCAACAGTACTCAAGAATATAAACAATGTTATGTTTTTGAGATTCTAAAAAAATGCGCTACGTGTGTTTATTGTTTGGATTTCATTAGCGTATTTAATTACCGGCAACAGTTAAGCGGCAAAAACAATTTACAAGCTTGTAAGTTTACGGGTGTCGAGTACAATGGTGGGTATTTTTTTTTCAAGTTTAATAAGATCAATAAAATTGACAAGAAAGAGACGCGTCTCAATTGTTGTTACAATTTTGCCGGCTTTGAATAAGCTTTGCATAGGATATATCTATGGAAGATGAAGAAGACAATACCACCTCTTACTTCCTATGCATAATATATTATAGGCAGTGGCACAACTTCTACACCCACTTTTCACCGTGTTTTTAACGTCCCATGATGTGATAGAGGAGACTATCACCAAATTCTAAATTCTAAACTCCGCGCTAATACTGAACAAAAAAAACCCGGGTTAGAACCCAACTCAGCACGGTAGTCGTACCACAACACAACTATGCCACCGGGGTATACACAAGAATTCTTAATAATGAGTCATATTAACGAAAGTTTGTAAACATCCTTACAAGGAAGATGGAGTAGTTACTTAAGGAAAGGAAACTTCACTCTTACTGCTGACTCATGTGTTTGTTGGGCCACAGATTCCTTGTAGAAATACTTCACATTTTGTCGCTTCGTAAGCCACATAACTACTAATGAGTTTTTTGTTAATCATTCAACTTTATGGATCATTAGAGGTTTAGTACAATTGGTTAGATAGTAAAAAATACCATTATCTATATTAATGTTATAAACACGTAAAGTGGATGAGTAAGAATGTTCGGGTTGCTGTTTCAAACGACTGATCTGATATTGAAAATTGATTCACTAGCAGGCACCCGGCTTAATGTAATGCCACTGTGTTAGTGTTTTTCTGGGACCCCTGACTTCAATAGTCACACAGCCACAAGATAACACTTCGTATTCGTATTTTAAAGAGCCACATTGTGCCCAGTATAACATTAGCGTAAATATCAGTGACCACAATATAATCTTTGAGGGTTCACTAACTATTAAACTGCTGTTATAGTTCATGGTTGACTCTGGAAACTGGATGAGGCTTTTAGCTAGCGATGTTGTGATCTACCACGTAGCAGATAAAAAAAACCACTTCATTCCAAACACATTTATTTATGGAGAAAAACTCGTTATCAATTCTACCACTGATGGCTGAGTGGAATGGTTAAGTTGGTTTCACCGTTCCTATCCCCACGTGATGCCGCATTACAGTCTTTTTCTATAGGATTCTTAACTCCAAAGGATGCCTTTGGCGTCTGCGACAACGGGAGACCGACCACCCGTATTATCGTCCAACGGCGTCCCTTAATAGGAGTCATCATCATCTCAGCCACAGGAAGTCCACTGCTGAACATAGGCCTCCCCCAAGGATCTCCACGTCGATCTGTTGGAAGCGGCCTGCATCCAGCAACTTCCTGCGACCTTAGCCAGGTCGTCCGTCTACCTTGTAGGAATAGGAGTAATCACTCCAAAACATGGGTTGTTAAAAAGTTGTAGTATTTACTGGGCATTGGCAAGTAAACAATTAAGTTAATCACTTGACACGCCTCAGTCGTTAAATTTTACCGTACGGTATCATTTTCTCATAGATCAAGGGTATTTGATGGATTAAGAAAATCACCAGTTAGTTGCAATCACGTTTAAACTATTATCAAGTCCTTGTGCCTTATTTAATGTTTACTGTTTATTATTAACTCAGATGCTATTTACTAAGAAAGAGCGATGGCTTTAAACGATAGGAGGTCCCAGGGGAAACCGAAAAAAATGAAGCCCCGGGCGGTGCGAAAAAGAATTGCCCCAGTTTTAACAGTTTCGTCGGTAAGGTTGTAAAAAAGGTCCCCCAAGGCATTGCACGAGGCCCCGGGCGGTTGCACGATTCACCTCCCTCTAAGGATAAGAATACTATTATTCTGAATATAGAGGCCAACAAATAAATCTTGATGTAAAAGTCGATGTCCAACTGCTTCAGATTATGTTTCCGACTGTGTTCTTTTTTGGAAAATAATGTTTGCATGTTTATGACCGTGTCCCTATCGAACACGAACCGTGTGAAACAAATAATTGGTTCCTTTTTTATCCAATCTGAGAATTATATCGAACTTTGTTTTATACTTTGGCATTCGGATAAAATATACGATAAGCCAACACGAATAATTTTTGCATTTAACAAGATAAACCTTATTAACATGAAAAAGTCTAACATATTTTACAAAAAATATTAATAACTGGTGTTTATTTTATAACTAAAACCCACTAATATATCATTCTATTTTTTCTAAAACTAAAATGAATAATCTCGTACCAACAACGTGAATAGTACAAAATTTACATAAACATCCAATAAATCCTATATTTTATCAACTAATAAAATATCTTTATAGTATGACTAAGGAATTATACACATCTGTCAATAACTGTGTCAGGGGATCTGTGAACGGCACATCGTGACGTCACAACTCGTTTTGGGCAAGTTCGGCTGTTAGCGGTTATCGACGTTGTTTTAATTAGTGTCCGCTACTTCGTGCATATTATGTGTTCTCTTACAATTACGTAATTAGTTACAACTTTCTTGGTTATACTAGAATTAACCCATCCTTTGACTGTCAACTGATAAGCGGCTCCTGACAGCCCTCTGAGGGTGTCTTTAAGGGGTATGAAATTAGGTCTTGTTTTGTTAATCAATTCTTCACAGCCAGTGAATATGGGAAATAAATAAACGCAATTTTTGTTTTTCACTCCACTAAAAAGTTGTCAACTAAGGTGACCTTAAATTTGTGTACTAGAAACTAGATAGGGAGCTTTCTTCAGTTCCATAACGGTAAAATAAAAATTATCAAGCAAACATCGAATATGCTGTACTCTTATCACCAGCTGTAAAACAGTATAACATATACACACACACACACACACACACACACACACACACACACACACACACACATGAGTCATTTATCCCCGAAGACTTAGGCAGAGGCGCAACTAATACAGTTCTTCATTTTTCCGTGTGTATTCCGTTCCATAATTTCATAGGAGAAGAGTCTGAATTCCTGATCCAATACATATATTATGGTAATATTTTACAGCACTTAGCATCAGATAGGCCCAACATAACTGTCCTTATGGGAAATACTTAGTCTGGCCATAAATACTGTTACACTTAATTATAAAAAAATATTACATTTGAATTTCGAATCTGTCATTTTTATACGATTGTTCATTGTGTTTTCTCATTTTGGCGCCAATACATTGTAAAATATTTTGCGATATTAAAATGGTGTGGGGTGATAAAGAGAACCGAATCGCTGTGATAGCATTACACAAAGTAGGTATGGAGCCAAATGCAATTTTTAAAACTCTCCATACACTTGGTATTAGTAAAATGTTTGTGTACCGGGCTATTAATAGGTACAATGAGACCTCCTCTGTTTGTGACAGAAAAAGATCTGGCCGTCCACGTAGTGTTCGTACGAAAAAGGTGGTCAAAGCAGTAAGGGAAAGAATTCGAAGAAATCCTGTCCGAAAGCAAAAGATTTTATCTCGGGAAATGAAGATAGCACCTAGAACCATGTCGCGTATTTTAAAAGATGACTTAGGACTTGCAGCCTATAAGAGACGCACTGGCCATTTCTTAACTGATAATTTAAAGAAGAATAGGGTGGTAAAATCGAAACAACTACTGAAGCGGTACGCAAAGGGAGGTCACAGAAAAATTTTGTTTACGGATGAGAAAATTTTTACAATTGAGCAACATTTTAACAAACAAAATGACCGTATTTATGCTCAAAGCTCTAAGGAAGCTTCCCAATTAGTCGACAGAGTGCAACGTGGACATTATCCGACTTCAGTGATGGTTTGGTGGGGTGTTAGCTATGAAGGAGTGACTGAGCCATATTTTTGTGAAAAAGGTATCAAAACATCGGCACAAGTGTATCAAGATACCATTCTTGAGAAGGTAGTTAAGCCCCTTAACATCACCATGTTCAATAACCAAGTATGGTCCTTCCAGCAAGACTCGGCGCCGGGTCATAAAGCTCGGTCCACGCAGTCTTGGTTGGAATCGAACGTTTCGGACTTCATCAGAGCTGAAGACTGGCCGTCGTCTAGTCCCGATCTTAATCCGCTGGATTATGATTTGTGGTCAGTTTTAGAGAGTACAGCTTGCTCTAAACGCCATGATAATTTGGAGTCCCTAAAACAATCTATACGATTGGCAGTGAAGAATTTTCCCATGGAAAGAGTGCGTGCTTCTATTGATAACTGGCCTCATCGTTTAAAGGACTGTATTGCAGCCAATGGAGACCACTTCGAATAAGCTTTTTATATTTTTAATTGTTTTATATTTATGTATTAAACTGACACACTGTAAAAGTAATAAATGTTATTTGCAGTTAACAATTTTCTTTTTTCTTTATTACAATATTTATGGCAAGACTAGGTATATAAGTGGATCGATGAAGCTACGTTCCGACGTTATTTACCGGTTTATATTCCGAGATGTCGATCGAGATTAATTTCAGCCGTTAGTTATTTGTCAAGATAAGATATAAATTAGGTGAATGCGCTGGTATAATCGAGCGAATATTGTTTTACAGTCGCGTGATAATTAAACTTAAATCGGCGAGAGACAAAAATTGATATTGATATTATGTGGTCAAAAACAATATTTATATGGCACTCAGAATAACTTTCCAAAAGTTAATGTATATCCTGTTAACTTAAATATAATGTAAGGAAATCAACAAAAATCATTATTCACAGTTATTATTATGAAAACAAAAACTGATGTGAGAGTGTCGTATAAAAGTACATATTTCAGTCCATAGATGGCAGGTATGACCGCAAATTTATTTCTCGCTTAGCTTAACATACTACCCATACACTTGTTCAAGACGTTTCTGCTTCCGTAACGGTTCCCTAGATGGCATTTAAAAATTTACATATGTTTGCCGATAGATGCCGCTGTAATGTAAAAGCTACTTCGCTTGCTCTGTAGATGTCTCTACATGAAGCACGTTGAAATCTTTTATATCAATCAAATTTAGTTTGAATGGTTAATAAAAAAATATACGATATAATATAGTCGTGACAGCAGTAGCGAAAGGTGAAATTTTCCGAAAGGGACACCCGACACTATATATAGCTATAATTATGCAAACGGTCTGCAAATCTTTCTAATGATAATTCATAATCATCATCAGCTTATATCTTAGTTCACTACTGCTCATGGGTCTCTTTCAATATGCGCCTTTTAGCCTGTCTTCGGCCTGTCGCAACCAGTTTTTGCTAGCAACCTTTCGCAGATCGTCACTCCACCTAGCTGGAGGGCGTCCTACACTAAGTTTGCCGAGTCGTGGTCTCCAATGATTATAATTAGATTCTACAGAAAGTGAACCCGGCAGGTATCGGGTTATATGGACCCTTCGCCACTGCGTGACAGTCTAGTATTTCCCGGCAGAGTTATATTCATCATCAGCCTACAGCTGTCCACTGCTGAACATAGGCCTCCCCTAAAGCGCGCCACGCTGTTCGGTCCTCCGCTCTCCTCATCCAGCGTCCACCGGCGATCCTACGAATATCGTCGGACCAGCGGGTCGGAGGTCGTCCTACGCTACGCTTACCGAGACGCGGTCTCCACTCTAGGACTCGTCTGCTCCAGCGGCCATCGGTCCTACGACAGATATGGCCAGCCAACTGCCACTTCAGCTTGCTTATTTTCCGAGCTATGTCCGTTACTTTGGTTCTCTCACGGATAACCTCATTTCTGATTTTATCCGCGAGAGAGACACCTAGCATAGCTCGCTCCATCGCCCGCTGCGCGACCCTTAATTTATGGACTAGCCTTACCGTCAGTGTCCACGTCTTGGCACCATACGTCATCACCGGTAGGACGCAATGCTCGAAGACTTTCGTCTTCAAGCATTGTGGAATCGTCGACGTAATAGTTATATTATGAAATTGAATTATCATAGACGGTCTGTATTTTCAAATAAACTTTCTTTTATATTCAGGTTTTACTCTGAAGAAACATCTTACATCAAATATTATTCAAAATTTATTATTGTTTAAAGTCAATGAATCCACTCAAAATAAACAATGTAACAATAATACAATTACGTAATCTACTTATTGTCCAACATTATTTATGAGTGCAGTTTTTCAAGCATTACAATTTAATAACGCATTTAATAATATGGTAATTTTCAATTAAAACTTTAAGTAAAATGTGCTCTTTAAATTCATATTTACAGCAATTGGTACCAGGAAACCGACCTTTCAGGGTCATCGTCATTACCGAGTTTACATTCGAATAAGGTTTTTCCAGTGGGCACTAGAAATATTATCATAACCGTTTCAATATCAGAAAATATTTAGACGAATAAGTAAATCATGTTTAACATAAACAATTCTTGTAAGGAAATTATAATTTAAAATGACTCAAAAAATTGAACTGGATACGGAGTTATCTTTACTAAGATGACTTTTAGCCTTACAAAAATAACAGTAAGGTATTATTTTGTGACAAAGCTCGCAATATCTTCGCTTTAATTATAGCAATTAATTATGAATCTTCTCATCGAACTATTTGTTTGATTATTCGGTATTAGTACCAAGTACGCGTACAAGTGTCTCTGATTTTCTGTATAAGATTTAAATAACAAATTCTGAAACTTATAACTAGGCTTGCGTATCGTATACATCACAAAAAGCAATATCACGGCAAATTGCTTGAAATAACTCATTATTGCACCTATTATTAGCTCTGTTTTTATATCCTTCATTTTCCTCATATGTGCAGCCAATGACATATTTCTTATAAAGAATAATGATCAATTTCGCATTCGCTCGTGACTGTGCAATATTTTATGTTCATTTTAATTTGTGATGTTCATACGAAGGTATAATTTGTTGAATTAACACAATGAGGATTTAAAGGATTAGGAAGGTCGTTGACCTGGACTAATCTTTTGGAGGCGTTCCTCCAGGGGTCCGCGTAGGCGGCATCATACAGTAATGCCAACTACAAAACCTATTGTTTTAAAAATCATTAAGTTTCATAACGGCAATATTTTATTCACTTGATAAATTTAAATTTGATATTGTTTCCTCTCTATGGATGCATGGATCAAGTCAAAAAAATCATTGTTTGCAACAATGGTAACAATATATTTAACATTGTTTTGTTTGTTTCAGGTCCCGTGCCACTAGCTAGGAATATAAGACATTTACCGTGCGTATCAAGACGGACGGGTCAAGAAGGATTATGTATGTTCGCAATAGACTGCTTAAAAGCCAACGGTTCCCATCTAGGAACGTGTATTGACAGATTCTACTTCGGGTCGTGTTGCCAAATACCTGATAAGACTATTCTTCCACAAATTATCGGTAACAACATAGACGATAACTCAATAGATAGTGCCAATTTCGTACATCCACAATTAGAAGACAGAGATCATAATCTTAATAAAATCCACGATCTATTCCCACCAAAGAAAGAAGTTACAACTGAAAAGCCAGTAGTCGACACAACTGTTACTGAAAAAAGTACTACTATTCAAGACAGGACGGAATCCATAGAATTAGAAACAAAATCAGATGATAAGACTACTATAGATAATAATATACTTAACGATGATATTAAGATAACCACAGCTGTTTTAGTTGAAACAACAACTAAGGCAGAAGAAATCAGGACTTCAGAAACAATAACAGAAATTCCTATTAAATTATCTACTTTCCAAACTATATCTGGAGTGAATTTAGCAACAGAGAAACCAAAATTAGAAACTACAGTAACAATAGAACAGACGACGGAAACCATTCGATTAACTACAGAGCCAACAACTACTTCATCAACCACAACACCTAAGCCCACAAGGCCTACGAGACGACCTGTAAGGCCAACATTTACGAGACCAACATACAAACCATACAATCACACGAGGCCTTCGTATACCCAATCAACATTCAAACCCAAACCAGTAAAACCCGTTACAACCAGAAAACCCCCGTACAGAAATCCAACTAAACGTCCTACGAGAAAGCCGTTGCCTTCCCCTCCAAGGTTGAATATTACTATCCTTCCACAATCAACTAGTTCTAAACCAACATTCACAAGACCATCGGGCGCGTCAATAACTTACATAAACACTACAAATACAGCAGAAGAGAAGCAAACTACCACCACCACTGCAACACCGTCAACAACGACGACGACAACTACAACAACAACTACTACTACTACTACTACCACAGAAGCACCTATTGTAACAGAGAAAGTTACTGAACCTGAAGTAACTGAAACACCAACATTAACAGCAGAGACTGAAACTGAAAAGCTGACTACTATCGCGGAAGTTCAGATGACAGAAACAGCTGAAATAGCAAAGGAGACTACGGAGGCTGTAGTCACCGAGATATTTACTGAGATGCCTACGACGGAGGTTGTGACGTCACCGTTCACGCCTGTCAGCGTAGTGCAATCATCGACTGATTTCCCGCCTTTAGTGACGTGGACAAGTGCAGTGGACGCTGTTACTAAAGCACCTGAAAACATCACTGAAGCGCCTGAAGGTAATTAATTTTGTTTAATTAATAACAAAGGTTTAGGAATTCTAAATTCTCTATACCGTAAACAACCAAGGCACTGCATTTAATTGTTTTTATAAATACGTACATTTAATTTAAACGTGCCTTACATTTTTTGCATAGCAAATACTAAATCGAAATACCTGGCATAGTTCACACACAAATCATACTTTTGTAGCCTATTATAAAACATAAAAAAGAAAGTAAGCAGAACAGTTTCACTTGGCCGATACAACGATCACGACCCGGCGACGCTTGCGTCCCCGATACGTGAGCAGAAATTAAATATTTGTAAACAGTTGCAGGATCGTTGACCTCGATCGAGTTGTATGATTTGTTGTGGAATATTGATTAACTGTGATGGGAGAAGATAATAAGATGCTTTTTCTGTTTTTTGTAAAGTTCAATCTCATCGAATTGTATTATATGTGTTTATGCCTTATTTTTTTTAAACTCAACTGTTCATTTTGGCCGTTCCAAGTTTTCTCTCTTGTTTCTGTAATCTACATTCTTGTAATTTATAACGTAAAATGAACCTAGAGGTTACAACGATTAATAGCAATCTCTTTAAACTGTTAGTTACCTAAGTATGTCGTCTCATAATGCCTTGATTTTAACCCACATTTTGTCATTCAAATCCTTTGGCAATTTCTCAAACGGTACAAGTCTTAGAATTACTGAACCGTCCAGCGTGGTCACGACCTACGGCCATGACATCGTAACACTTAGAGAAATTGCGTTTAGCACAATGACTAGTTTTCCTATTTAATACCATGGCGAATTAACATAGAATTCCCACAGTGGTCCAAATAATCCGCTTGATTTTTAGTAGTTGTTTTTGAGTTTGCTTTTATTCATGGATCTATTATGCCTAATGAAACAAAAGATCATATTTTTATCGGGACATAGAGATAAAACTTGCTAACCCAGCATTCGCCAAACTATACATTATGATTTGATAATGATACAGGGGAAACCTGGTATTAACCTATTGGGACACAAATCACGTCTCAAAAAAACACAAAGAACATGCCCCTAATCCGCGTAGCACGTCGAAAATGTCATTATATTATAAATCGTACAAAAACTTTTATTTAGAAATTCATATTTTCAAAGCAGTATGCGTGTTAAAACGTTTTTGCTGTAACAGTGTTCTTAGACATTATAAAAAAGTAGGTCTCATCCCACGCTCTCTAAACTTCGAGTCTCTTCAACTAATTTAGGATTAATTTAGCAATTTAAACTACAAATCTTAGTCATTTTTTATCAATGACAAACAATAATTATTTAACGTATTACTAATAAAGTGCATTTTTGCATGTTATGAGAAGATAAATTTTGTATACCGTTGTTTCTATTAATGTTAATGATGACCAGACGTGCCATAGTGAAATGTTAAATGAGTTTTATGACAAATATCAACTTTGTCATAATAAATTTAAAGTCAAAGTGGTACTATTTGAGTAAATCTTGTGTGGGATGACTTTTTATTGCATAGTGCAACGACCCGTGAAATGTTTTTCTAAACAAGGTTTCGAGGTACACCAACCAAAATTGGATCATGAAAATATATTATAATATTTCTCATATCGTAGTTTGTCAATAATTTTCTACAAACAATTTAATTGCGTATTCTGTTTTTAATTTCCAGACACTTGGTCTCCCATAACTCCACCAGAAGGATGGGTATTGATTTCAACATTATCACCAAAACCTGAAATATCATCCGAATCGCCTTCCATCACAACCATTACAACTACAACGACTACCACATCTGCTCCCGCTACTGTAGAAGTAACGGAATTGTATATACCAGAAACTTCACAAGTCGTGACAACAGAAAAATCAACCACGACAACAACCACAACCAAACCAACAACTAGTTCGACAACTATAACAGAGCAAACAAAACAGCCATCAACACAATCAAGCACAACTGAAAAAGTTTCAACTTCATCTCAAGCTACATCTCCAAGTCCAGTTTCGACTGAAAAACCAACAAGTCAAGCAGATACTCTAGAGTTTACAGTGAACGTTACTTTATCGCCTACGATACCAACTACAACGTCGAGCATAGGATTGACAACCTTCAGTTCAATCTCAACAGTCAACTCGACTCAGAGCTTGTCTAACCAAACTGTAGCTGACAATACGACTGAAAATTTATATGGTAAGTTCACTACTTTATTACTTTTTTCTTTGACGCTACTTACATGTAATCTTTTGGTATAATAATTTTGGAATCAAAGATATTGTTTCTTAGTATCCATAAATTAATTATTTATATTCCTCAAGTGATAATTAATAGAGTTATAGATTTTAAAATATTTGCTATGTAAAATACTAAGGCGTGAGTATCAAATGGTACAATCTCCTTTTATGACGATTCAAACAGTTAAAAAGATAGAGGGACATAGGAGACTAATATCTAATACAGATAGAGGAAAGTTAGTATTGTTTATCTAAAAAGTAAAATTCGTAATCGTTACTACACCTTATATCAAAGCTGTGAGAAATGGTTAAATAAAGCGAAATTGCAAAACTCTTGTAATGGCTTCCCACGATCCACTTAAGCTGCAATGCGTTAGTCTTTGCATATCGCGGATAGTAAACGCTTTTATGAGTAATTTTTATTCGTGTGTATTAAAAATACGCGTTTCAATTTTGTATTACATTTCTGATAGCAAACATTAGCATTATTTTCCTACAATATCAATATTTAAATTTTAAGAGATAATTTTTTATAAATTCTTTCAAGTATAAATCAATCTCCGAAAATTCACGTTTATGAAAATCGTTGTTTGTTTTAAAATACATGCAAATAAAAAAATTACCTTTATCTGTGCAGTGGTGTGTGTCGTGTTATTGATGTTATATTATAACATTTCAGAGCTTGAGTCCAAACCCGAAGAGTCTACGACTTCTGAACCAGTGGCAGATACCACTGCTGCACCGGTCTACAACATGTCGGATTACAAAGACGGTGAGTTCAATTTTAAGCCACTAATTGCGCGTAGCCACAATTTTTTTTTCATAAATTGTACCAATGAGTTTAACTCAGTGTTGGCTGTCATGACAATTTTTCGTTGGTAGTCACTTCTCGCTAGTAAAAAGTTTAGTAAATGAAGTAATGTTTCTCTATTTATTTTATTTAGGTATAGCTACAGAGTAAATAATTATAATTATACAGAAAAGTATATATACTTTATTTGTGAAAAAAACATCAATAAATGGTGTGCAGAACGAGGGTCCTATGTTTGAATTCTAAGTCTGGGACCATAATAATAGTGTTAAACTCGACTTATCTAAGAATGGTCCTTCCAAGCATAGACTGAGTAATATACTACAACTCCCAAGGGGTGTTGACGTCAGGTATACGACTGGGCGTAAGAGTTCTCAAAAGTCGGCTTTTATGTTTCCTCAGTAAAATGGTAATATTATTATGGAATACAAGTTATCTTTAAAAATAAGGTCTCAAACTTATACGGGCTTCTTGGCAATTAGTTTACTAAATTAAATTACCATTTTTGCATATTTTTATACACAGCATAAAATTACAATTAAACGTCACAGTAATAAAACTGCAGTCTTCGGATAGTAGTATAAGGAAGTTAATTATTATAGCATCATAACTAGCAATGTAATTACAACTGATTGCTTTGTTACCATCCATCATTGTGATTGCTATGACATCACATGAAGTTTTAAATTAACCCCAAACGTTTATGTAGGGTATGAATCATCTCAGCAATATTTTATATTTTTTTTTTTATCTTTTTTGAATAATCGTTAAGAAATTATCAGAACGTTGATGTTGCAGAGGTGGATATAAAAAAATATAAAGAATATTAAAACTGCCCAAATGATATCAATCGAAATGGTAGTTTTCAATTAACCGGCGTTGGCATCGAATCCTGGTCCTCAGGTTTTTAGCGTTGTTCTAACTTCCCACAGTAAGAATCCTAGTAATATCATAAATGCAAAAATATGTGAATATGTTTGGATGTTAGAAGTGCTCAGAAACAGCTGCAAGGATTGAAATTAAATTGGCACACAGGGAATTACACATAGGCTTCTTTTATCGCGGTAATTTGCTCCCACGGGAAGTAAGAGGAATTTTAATTAGATTTAAATTTGAAATTTGATCAGATTGTTGTGTTATGATTAGCTATATTATTTTAGGAACCTTTATAGTGCGAAAGGCTTTTCATGCGAGTCAAGCCGCACGCAAAACCTAGTAGTAAATTTAAAAAATAAACTTACAATTAAATCGTTTTTTTTTATAAGACTCAATTATGTCGTGTCTGTTACGTTTACTAAGATTTCAACATTATATGACTATAATATATTTTTTCATTTATGCACTATTAGCTACGTGCGTTAATTGGATTAATTAAAGATAAATGTATATTTATAGACGTTCAATTATCTTTTTATATATCCTATTCAGCAAATGTATTCAGCGATGTTCCAATCCGTTGAAAAAGAAATAAAAAACCCCGAGGAATCAAGGTTACCCGCGCAATTATTTTTCCTTATTAATAATCAGTCACCAGAAGATCTCCGGTCAAAGTCATCCACTTTTTGCATGTTTTAATATCTAGATATGGCATGGGAAGACCTATGTTTTGTTCGACGTAAATAACATCTTATGTATAAAAAATACGTTTTAATGGTATGTATTAAGGTGCGTTTCGAACCACAATAATATTTATGATAAGTGTTTGAACTGACCGCACCGTAGTTATTATTTGAAATAAAACCGGTCAGTGAGGTTAGGTCACAAAAAAAAACTGTTATTGCATAAACCGTTCAAGCCTCTATTATTATAAAGACTTTGGTTTCATCCGCATTGACTTCGTCCTAATGTCAAATGGAAGTCTCATTGAGCATCGCACCGGGATAAAAAGCAGCCTTTATGTTAATCCTGCCCTTACTTAAAGCACAGAAGGTTTGTAGCAGTGGCGAAGGGTGACGTTTTTCGAATTACGAAAAGGAATCGCGTTGAAAGGCTAATTGACTTGGGCGACATTTTTTTTTCGAAAAATTTTAACTACGATAAAAAAAAAGAGAAAAAAGTGCTGATTTTAAATATATATGAAACTATTCAAAAATGTCGTTTAAGTCAAATAGCTTATCACCCGTCGATATGGACCCCTCGCCACTGCTTAGTAGGTACTTTGTGCCAAACTATCAAAACTAATCGGCGGTTACTGCGTTTATATATTTGAATTTTTACAATATACCCATATAGAAATTCCCTTATGATTCGTGTAAGGTCAGTAAAATCCACCTGTTCAGGTTGGGTAAATAAATTACCTATTTATATGTCGAAATTCTCGAGATTTAAAATTTTGTAGTATTTTTCCTCTAAACGAATTAAAATCTACACGTTTATGACCATAAATTTATAATTTGTTGCGTATTTTCCGCGCATTTGGAAAATATCAATTGTGAGCGGAAAGCATATATAGCGGCTTTGGGATTTCGAAATATTTTTTCCGTTTTCGTTTTATTAGTTTTTTTTTTCGTAATATTGTAGAGGTATAATAGGTGAGGGTAACTTGCATATTGTCATTGAAGTGCATAATGAAACAAATAAGGTGAGCGTTGCGCACAAAACGCACGTATAGAGACCGCGCGTTGTCAGCGCGTAAAAGAACGTACCGTCTGCGAAGGCACTTAAAAGTAGCCTGATTGAACTTTTATGTAAATTCCAAAACTGCATTTGAGTTTACTTTGAGACTTGCAGTATTAGGTACCACACCCAAATTACTTCGACATCCGCCTGTGATGAGGTCACTGCGTACCAATACCATTTCATTGGGAATCTACCTGTGAGGATTGATTGAAAAATAATCAGTTCGGTAATTCTTCTGACGTGTTGTAATAATTTTCTGAATTATAACTTACATAATCTTATCACATAACAGACTATACATATATGAAGTCCCGAGATCAAAAAATATAATAATTGCAGAAAAGATTTATCTTAGTTTTTGCAACTGGTCACCTGCCTAACATGCAGTGTTATTAATTTAAAATTCTGTAAGCAAATTTTATCGTAGGATAATTTAAAAAGTCGAATGCCTATAAATCATCTGCCAACTTTCAATTTTAATAAATATAATTACTAGCGAAACGTAGGTTAAAGACCTTTTACACCTGACAATGTATACACCGCATGGTTGCATATAAACAATAAAAAAAAATACAACCCAACTCCGTTCGGAATTCAAACAAAGAGTTGTCAGCGGCCGAGCGATGCGAGCGCGCGCCACGGCCAAGGCGAGAGCAAGGACGCCTCGCACACGTTTGCGGTTTACGAACGAGCGTGTTCTAAATTTGAAAAAGTCCTTTTTTTAATCGTAGACAACAGGAAGAGGGTGCACATAGGTCAGGGGCAGGGTTAGACAATTTTTAAATAAAAATGTGCGGCAAAAACTAAATATTATAGTCAGGACAAATTAGTAAATTGTCCTAGATATAGTATTTGTTCAAGTGATGTGAATAAAATAATAAATTTAATAAGTGTTGGACAGAACACAATCAGTCATTAAGTGATATGATTTAGTGAAATAATGTGATGTGTATTTTTCTAGAATAATAAGAAGTGGTTCTAAACAATCAAGTTTTACTTAGCATAAATAAAAAATACAACAAAAACTCTTTAAGTCAAACGGGCGCCGAAACTTTTTATTTCTTTTATTTTACCTTGCAAAGACTTTTTGTGACGATTGTGTTATACGTAAAAACGGTTATTTTCAAACGCAGTTACATTGCAGTGTTAAAAACTAGTCGAAATAAAATTAAGTGTTACGTTCTTCAAAACATAACTAAATCTAATTAAATACTTATCTAAAGACTGTTAAACTGCAGGACTCTTATTAACCCCAAAGCCGTAGTCTCTCAGACACTTTAACTATATTCGCAAAGACCACTTTCTGTGAGACAATTCGGTGCTTTGATAATCAACGATGATAATAAACTCAACGCTCCTGGTGCTGGCAGTGTGCGGGCGTCGGCTGTGGCAGGCGCCGCAGGGCCGGATCGTCGGCGGCGTCAAGTCGGGCTTCGGCCAGTGGCCGTGGCAGATCTCCCTGCGTCAGTATCGCACTTCCACCTACCTGCACAAGTGCGGTGCGGCCCTCCTCAATGAAAATTGGGCGATCACAGCCGCGCACTGCGTCGAACAGTGAGTATTATCCTTATTGCACACTAGTGATTTAAGTTGATTTATTATTTTGTAAAAAAATATTTTTAGTGCCAGTGATTGACGCGATAGTCAGTTTAATACGGATCTGTGGATGGAAGTTACTTCATGGCACGTGAACGTATTTGGAATTTACTACTATTTTGTTGGTTGGGACAGCATAATTTACACATTAATTGTTTAACAAAAAGCTACATGATAAAAAGTTGAGTGACGTTTAATAATGAGTCGGCACCCTCAGATCTTTAATTTGCAATAAACCTTTTTATGTAAATACAGTTTAGAGGATATCGATAATAACTTGATCTTGAGTTTCAAAATGTATAATGCAAAACGATTCAATTAGAATATGCAATAAGGTACCTTTTCCTGTGCGTCAGCGTCGAAATTTTTCGAAAGATTTGAATCATATGTGCATTATGATTATGTTGTCTGGGCATGTTGTCAGTTGTACCCAAACATGACTCACCAAGGAGTCTCGGAATTTACTGTTTAGTGACCATTTGACAAGGACATCAGATCACACACACATTGCATTATGGTAACGTGGCCAATTAATTGTCAAGAAAAACTGGAGCCATGTCTAAGCGTTTGTTTATTAAAGGAACAACTCACAAAACATACATCGATACATGATTAATACAAAGTTTCAAACAAAAAGCTAAATAATGTTAAAATTACGAGTCGTCACAGCATGTACATCATTCAAAATGAGTGAATGCGTTTTTTGGGTTAGGAATATTATATGAAACTTGAAAATTTTATGAGTCGGATATAGAAATATGGACTCTAATTACATTGATAATTAGCTTTCGTTGTTCAAATTTTTCCCGGAATAAAAGTTCCGCTTTATATTTTCGCAGGATAAAAGTAGCTTATAGCTTTTAGGAGTAAAGTAGCTTCTTATCAATGAAAAAAAATCAAAATCGGTTTAGCACTTTATATTAAGATAGATTTTATATAATGTATTGATTCACTGGGAATCTAGAAGTCTTTACAACTTATCTTATCTCTGATAGCATCTGCGAAGGATACAGTTTAATAAAAAATATAAATTGTAGGTTTCTTTTTGTTGATTGTCAATCAAGATGAAACTCAATAGGTAATGCTATTAGTCTCAGTCAATAATATGTTCTATAGATGTGTTTTTGTTTATGAGTTCAATAATCCAATTTATAATGAAGTGGAAACGCGTTTTGAACTGATCATAAATACTTTTGCATAGCGTCAATATTCTTCAAATTGCAATAAATTGCGACACAATAAATTATGGGAATATCATAAATTAAGTATACGACTATAAAATTTTTACAGCAGGAATGATTTGACAAACAGAGTTAAAAGAAAGAATTAATGTCTATTATTCATGTGATTAGGAAAATATTACTGTCACCCAGCGGGGAAGGGACCTTATAACGGGATTCCTGTTGACTTCCCTTTATGTAGAATTTCTGTAGAATCTAATTATCATCAGAAATTTACAGATCGTATTTATGTACATTACTACCAATATATTGTGTCGGGTTCCTTTTCGGAAAAATTCATAATTCGCTAGTACTGTCACCAATATGTTAATGGCCTGCACTGGGCTGTAAGACTGAGTTTTTTTTTCTATTATCGGTGGTCATGTCACCTGCTGTCATCTACCAATCAAGATGCGTCCCTTGCCTAGCAGTTCACATCCCGAAATTTCGTATATAATATGTTTTTTTTTTATTATGGTGCTCCTTAAATGTCCAGATGTTAACAGTTTCGTAAACATCATAAAACAGTCATCAAAACTGTAACGGAATCTAAATATTTGTAAGGATCCATTATATTAATAAACATACTATAAAAACCGTACTAATTGATACATATCTATGAATATAAAACACACGTAGAATCAAATGAAACATTTTACGAGTTGATTAATTAATTCGATGTCTACAATTTAGTTAATATTCATAATAAAAAACGGTTTCGCTACACAGTAGCACAAACGTTCGTATAAAATACATAAATAATATTTTTGTGACGCCGTGCCCATTAAATATAATTAACAGAATCGGTAAAGTGTTATATTAATTACTAGTTTTTGCTTGAAACTCCGCTAGGATGAAAAAGTTTTTCGGGATAAATATTTTCCCGGTTTAAAATATAGCCTACAGCACTCAAAAGTAGTGTAGTTTCGTATAAGTAAAAAAACGGTTTAATAGTTCCATAGATTGCGCGTCCAAACAAACTAATAAAACTCTTTAGCTTTGTATATTAGTATGGATTTAGTTACACATAGCTCGTTTTTTTTATTTTTTATTACCTACTACAGTCCTAATATTATGCAACGCCCTCTCTCATACATATCATTAAAAGGATTGGAATTGTAATAATAATGTTCTGAAGTAGAATATACGTCAATGGTTCTAAATTTAAACTTTATGTCAAGCGTTCTAAAATCAAATGAAATTAGTCCATTCGCAGGTTCCATTTTTAAATGTTAGCTAAATTTTCAGTGTGCCTCCATCGGAGTTACTCGTACGTTTGGGAGAACACGACTTGGCCAATGAGAACGAACCGTACGGCTACGCGGAGCGAAGAGTTCAGATCGTTGCGAGCCATCCGCACTTCGACCCGGCCACCTTCGAGTACGACTTGGCTTTACTCAGGTAAGAAATGCGCTTCATTATCTCCACTCTAATTCGTCGGTTCTTATTCTCTGAATCTCATTTCTTCCTCTTTGTTGGTTTTATATTTGTTTTTATTCAAGGCCACACTAACGTCCAATGTCATTAATTTTATTGATTTAAAGTCTAAGTTTGCGTGACAACGGTAAAATTTAACATACTTTGATATTTTAACGTCTTATGTCTCGCTATAATACGCGTTGCCATTAACCTTAGTGTGACCCAAGCATTAGTCTTTGTCCTTTCCGTCACATTAGTCGACCGAAATATACCTTTTTTTTTGTCACTAAGAAAGTGCCTTATGACTACCGCACAGCCTTTTGGGGGCAACTCAGCGGCTATGTTGGGGTCACCGTGCCTTACGACCCGGCGTTGTCCCGCCCGGATTTGATGTTGACCTTCGGGCGACCGCCGGGCCGAGTCCCTAACCTATATATATCGCACGGCATACCAACTAAGACTCCGTGGTGGCCCTCTTCGACGCATTAGGGAGGGCTGCGGGCTTTCTCTGACGTACAGTGTCTAAGTCTTCGTCCGCAGCAGCCCTTGCACAGTGCCGCCTCGCGGCTCGTCTTCTATGGGGGGAGGGGGTGCTCAGAAGCCCGCACGCATTCAAGGAGGCTCTCGGCAGTCAACGGCAGTATCAGGCCTACTGCAGCCCGCCGACGACCCCCATCGTGGCCCCTATTAGTCCACTCCTACGACAGGCAAGGGACATCGTGGTCGAATTCTCCCAACGTCCCCTGTCTTTGGACAGGGGACGTTGGGACAAAAGGCGGGACCGAAATATTCCTAACTGAACCCCAACACTATTGTCAAACCACAATGTTGTCTTTTGACGAGATTCGGTTATATAAATAACACATCAATCGTAACTAACAGAAAAAGTGTCAAGCAAACACAAAAACACATTTGTAAGTATTAGCGAACACATTTCACGCGTAACTTACTGCGCTATAAAATTTACTGTTAGACAGTTCGTATCTATTTTTGGTGGTTTTTTGATTCGTGCGTTTGTGTCGAGAATCGGATATTAGATGCAGGGTTGTCAGGTCGTTATGTGGTACTTTTATGTTTAAAATTTTGAAGTCATTTATATTTTTACGAAGTCACACTAGTTTCTTAAGTATATAACTCCCGCTTAAGATGTAAGATTTTTTATTTTTATTTAATGAAAATTATAAAGGTTCTACAAATACTTTTTTAATTGAGCTCGTCGTCCTTTATGATAGAAGTATTTACCACTCTATACGTACCCTCGCATATATCGGACCTACCATTTAAATAGTAAGTAACTAAGGACCGTATTAATCAACTCTGAACTCAGTTTCGCTCTTAAGTGCCATATCACCATAGACACAGTCAAATTAAAAATAGCATCTTAAGATATTCAACTTATCTTTAGTCTGAAAGTATGACGGATTTTGACAGCCCTAAGTATTTTAACTTGATTTTTTTATACGTACTCTTTTTGTCTCTTGCTTCTCCTACTCTATCTCCCTGTGGGTCGCTAGCCTTATTACAAAATTTCGTCGTACACGTTAAATATTTATGTGGGAGCCACGATGTGTGAAAATAAAAGGAACAACGTTGGGTTTTACCGTCTAGGGACGGTTTAGAGCGGGGTTTTCCTGTGACAAAAATAATTTGGATCTCGATTTTAGAACCTAAAGCTAGTTAGAAGAACCTAATCTATGGCCTATTATAGTACAAAATGACCTATTAATCAAAAGCCATTACCTACATAAGAAAACAATGTTAGCTACATTTCACAGTGGCATAGCTAATATTAACATAGTGATAAGAAATCTTAGCCCCGCAAGCTAAGCAAAACACACTTAGCTATTGCTCTAAAATCCGAATAAAAATCACAGCTGTGAAATACTGCAAGACATTTCGCGCGACTGCCCTTTAAATACGACACTATTGTACTTCAAGTGTAACAATTGAACGTTCTATAACATTAAATTATAACATCAATCCCTCAAGGCTACGTTGAACCGACGTAAGGTCAATGCAGTGGTTAGTGACCGGCCACTGTGCCGCGTAACAGCGTAGTAAAAAATGTAGCCACGTTGCTTTCGGGTTCCGTATGGTTTTAAATATTCACATAGGAAAAGCCGACGGTGTAAAGCGAGCAGGGGCGAAGGGTATATAATCCGATTCCTACCGGCTTCCCTTTTGTAACTAATGTAAAATCTAATTATAATTTGCAGACATGTATGCATATTAGTATATTTGATGGGTTGGGTTCCCTTTTGAAAAATTTCACCCTTCGCCATTGAAAGTGAGGTTTAGATAAGCAAGAATATTACTGTTCTATGTAGAAGTGTAGTACTGTTAGGCGGCAAGTTGATTTTTGTAAATTTTGAAGTTAACAATATATGGCGACTCGCATGTGCGTAGAATTATTGAAATATTGCGGAAAATGTAAACGCATCAGTTCTTGCGAAATATATTGCTGTGAGAACTTGCTAGTAAAAACTTATCATAAGGTAAACGCATTAAGTTTTAAGTTTCTTACGTCTCGCGAGCTCTTAAGAATCGATAGACTATTTAAACCGCACAGTGATGTACACAATGAATTATTAAATGAATGGCAATGTAGGTGGGACTCGTCTTCGAAAGGGCGTCATTTATATAAATACTTTCCGTACGTTCGCGATCGCCTAATTAAAACTTGGCTAGAAATAGATTACTGTGTATCGCAATTCCTTACCGGCCATGGTAATTTTAAGGGTAAACTATTCTCATTTAGGCTAGTTGATTCTCCTGCGTGCCCATGCTCTACACCTGGTTACGAGGTTGAACAATCTGCTCATCACGTACTTTGGGAGTGTGGTCTCTGGCATGAAGAGCGCAACATCATGTTAAACAGTATGCAAATAACATCTGGGGTTGTATACTACATGGACCTTGTTGAGACTAGACGGAATTTCCGTGCTTTCCGGCGTTTTTGCCATGCCTATTGTAATCAAATCTAACAGCTCATGTGATAGGCCCCTTTCATTTAATTTTATCCGTGGTGCTTTATAACTAGCTTATCTAGTTGTAAACGTCCCTATCCTTGAGGTTAAATCGCCTCCTTACATCATGATTTTGTCACCCGCATTGCTCTGGAGGGAAATGGACAATTAATATTTCCAACTCCTCCCTATCTTTCTATTTGATTAATTTCGTTGCGGGATAATGACATATTAGTTTTCCCTGAGACTCGCCGAGCTTCACTGCTCGGTGTCATAAAATGCGTGCCACTGCTGATTCTGGCTTACAGGAGTTGTAGTGGTGGGTGTGAGGGCGGGAAAGTCTCAAGGTAAACGCATAAACCGTATTGGAATGAAATATGGTATAGCATGTTGTGGATTAATATTATATTGGGAAAATACACCACGGAAAATACACACCTTATATAGAGGTCTGAGTTTTGAGCGTTATCATCTGTTTAAATCATCGCTCTTTTACAATTATATCAACAAACCGTAATATATAAATGAAGATGATTTTTCATAAAAAAACATAAAATTCCGCTTGGATAGCATTAATTTTACATTACTTGATTAATGATCGTACACACCTACAGATATGTTGTCGTTGCGTCATTAATAATAAATACTGGTTTTATTTAAAAATAGAAAACAGTTATTATAACGTAATTAATAATTTTGGAATTTGTGTCGTTCTTTTAAAAATATCTTTTGTCGCGTCTTAACGCTACGAGCCTGCATTAATTCGTAAATATAAAAAATACGTCACAATATAAACATATAATGAACATTGAACAGACTAAGGGACCCTAAAACCAAATTCGTAGGCGGGTGCTGTGAAGCGATAACTGTTTTTGCTCAAACAATGTACCATCTAATAAGTTCCGAGAACATTATGAATTATTTGGCGCAACTGCCGATACAGTCACTGCCGTATCGTATTAAAACACCTCCCAATTGATATTTGTTTATTTCTTTGTTTGCACTTAATATAAAAATGAATATCGGTGGACTAATCCCAAAGGCATTCTCTTCCAATCAAACCTAAGGTGGTACAGAAATAAATAAGGTGGGTAGATATTTGATACAAGTTATGTATGTATTGGATCAAAAATTTAAAATGGAATTCATCTGACGCGGCGCATTGCTATTGCCATGAGTCAGTTGGGCTGTATGGTCTATGATCGGCCTTCATAGGTCCACTGAATTTTGATTTATGAATAAATTGCTCAAAAAAATCGACCGTTCCGTCAATGTATACATGTTTAATAAGAAAAAAAGTTATAACCCAATGAATAATTTACCACTACGCACAAACTCACGTTTTTTATCTTCGAAGGAGCTAAGCTAAGCAGAGGCGCAACTAGTGCAGCTATTTTCCGCCGTGTGTATTACGTCCTATGATGTGATAAAAGGCAAGCCTATCGCCATATCGGGCACCACATTATTTAATTAATACGACAGGAACACGTAAACAAAATATATCTAAGTTCACTCTAATTGTTCGAATAAAGGAACTCATTTCTATGCCCTTTAAACAAATAGGGATATCTACTGGTACTAAACGAGATATCTGTTTGCAGGTTCTACGAGCCTGTGAAGTTCCAGCCGAACATTCTGCCGGTGTGCGTGCCGGACGACGACGAAGACTACGTCGGCAAGACGGCCCACGTCACTGGGTGGGGCAGGCTTTATGACGGTCAGTATCTTATAACCTCTATAATCAAATCTTTGTCTTTGGTGCATCTGGAAATGTTTGGAGAAAGCCTGTGTTCAGCAGTGGACTTTATGTGGCTGATGATGATGATAATCAATTCGACAATGATCTTTCGTGGATTTTCCCCAAAGCAGAGTAGGTCCTGTATGGCAGGAACCTTTGGTCGACTTCCTGAAGCAGACTATTTCCAAGCTTAGGACGAATATATATTGAAGTGAAGCTTGAATTTAATGATACTTTGAGATCCATTTATAATCCAATCACGCTATGGATTAAAATCTCAAGTGGATATTTAATGTATTGAACACTAATAAACTAAGCTTAAGCTCTCATTCAAGACCTTGTACTCAGCTAAATCAACGCTATTATATAAATACATACTGTGACTTAAGATATCGCTTGAATGAGAAAAATTTAAGATGATGATTTTAATATGGCAGCGTCTCAGATGCTATCGGACTACAGAACGAAGTTGAGTTGCAAATGTTAATACGGCTCTATAAGTACTCAGAACATTTCGAGCCCATGCAAGTATGTCTAATGTAGTGTAACTCTAGTCTAGTGTAACTAGGTTTAACAAGATGGCTAAAATCACCAAGCCCACAATAAGAAAATCGAGTATTAATAAAGCAATTTTTATACAAGATTAAAATTTTAACTAGATATTATGTATATTCCCACAGAGGGACCCCTCCCCAGCGTGCTACAAGAAGTGAAGGTACCGGTGATCAACAACTCCGCGTGTGAGGCGATGTACCAAGCCGCGGGATACAACGAGCACATACCTAACATATTCATATGCGCTGGCCGGACGAAAGGTGGCGCTGACAGTTGTGAAGGTGCGTACTCAGTATTATACAGGGGGGTCATGACCCTACGTGTTTAAAAATATTTATTTATTTAATCAAATAAAATTATTTATTTGAATGTCTAATTGTATAAATATTTTGGATAATTATCTTGAAATTAAATTATTTCATGAAACTATTTAAATTGCTGACTACAAATATCGCTAATATGGAAAACATATTCGAATTATAGCCTAATAATTAGTTAGTCCCAAAACAGGCTACTCTTTTTAGTGAAACATACCTTTGCAGGCGACAGCGGCGGCCCCATGGTAGTACGACGGGACAGAGACGACAGGTTCGTACTCAGCGGCATCATCTCGTGGGGTATCGGCTGCGCGGAGCCCAACCAGCCGGGGGTCTACACGCGCATCTCCGAGTTCAAGGACTGGATCAATCAGATATTGCAGTTTTAATGTGAATAAATCTCATTATCGTCTAAAATTGAACTTGTGTGATGACTTGTGGACTATGGGTCCTAATAGACTCTACGCATAATAGGTCCTAATGCTCAAATGCCTTTCAAAGGGACTTCAAAACCTCTTAGTATGTAATATCTATCAAACGCAATTGTTCTCGCTTGATGGATTTGACATTTTTACGAGAGAAAGTTAAATAATAAGCTGACATTTGAAAGTAAGAATAAAGTCGTATTTACAATGATGTCAGTCTATTTTTTAAATGTTTAGTGATATTATGTGTGGTATGAAACTTTGAAATTAATAATAAAGATTGTATAGTTTAGTACTATACTAGAATAACAAAATACTTCTCAACAACGAATTATATAGATAGTGGCAGTTTTATACGACGAGAAATGAAGATGAATAAGTTATAAATGCCAGCTAATACTTACTATATTAGTATTTTAGGAGAATTTATATAGACCATTGAAAAATATTGCTCAACAAATAATGTAACCAATTATAGTAAATAATCTAGAACTACACAAAAAATACAGAAAGCAAATAATATTATATCCAGAAGAAGTTTAAAAATAATATATTCAACGGTTATTTATAGAAATCACTAAAAAAATATTATTATTAATCGGGGGGTCAATATTCTGATATCCTAAATTCTTCCCTGGTAAAGAAATAAAATTGGTGCTGATAAGTCCAAAAATAATTTAAGAAGACGATGAAAACTATCTTAAAATACTTTTTTTTTATTTCGTACTAAGAATACTATACGAATTTATATGTTTAAGTTAAATGATTTTATTTGTAAAAAATATAGATATATGTATTTAGTAAAACATATCAAAATATTATCAAGAAGCGTTGAGTATAAGAAATAAAAACAACGAAGGAGCAATTTAAACAAAAATTTAAAGAACTCTGATAACTGTTGCTATCACATCAACAATAAATATATTAAAAAAAACAATACGTGGAAGAAAAACTATGCACCCCTTTAATCACATTGCGCGTACGGAGTGTGAGATTTGACATACTTAAAGTTAACATAGAGGAGTACAGAAAAGTAAAATTTATGATTGTGTTACAAATATATTAAATTCGAGGATCGAATTTTGACCAAGAGATGATCACTATATAGTATTAATTATGATTGTGTTACAAATATATTCAATTCGAGAATCGAATTTTGAACAAGAGAGGATCATTATATTAATAAAATTGTACCTTAAGTTTGTGATTCCGTAACTTCGAGCGCTATTGCTTGCATTTTTGTTTTCATCCAAATATTGGCGCCATACTTATTTATTCCCAAATCAATTAACAAATAAAGAAGAAACAAACACAGACATGTTATTAAATTTTAGTAATATCATAAAAAAGGAATTTTTAATTTTTGTACATATAAAAAGCCTTATAAGTAATTTGAGCCGTATTTGAGGTTCATAATATTAATTCCTAAATCAAAAGGCGGCTTATAAATATTCGTAAATTTTAAATACTACGCTCAAAGTCGAAAACAATCTTAATATTTGTAGGTAATCGTATAAAGAACATAAGTAAACGATAAGACGCCATTATTAAAAATGGCTGCCAACTAAGAAATGAAACTTTAATTTATTTAGTTATAATTGTAATGTAATCCGTCCGTAATTTATTTTAGCTAAATTATTGTACATACATGAGTTTTATCAATGAAATGCATTTATTAATTTTATTTATAAATTAGCCATAACAACTGAATAGTTGGTTTTTTAATTTATAATAAAAAGTATAAAAGTTTATGGAAGTTTTATTGCATGGATTGTTTATGGTACTGTCTTATACCTATTCCCAAATACTATACTTACCTATATTACAGAATTAATGTTATAAACCCTAAAAGTTTCTGATCTCTGATACCCTTGCAATCTGTAGACACAATAAAATGTTCGGTAGACATAACATAAAACAAAAAAATCTAACCTTTCGGTTTATGTACATTAGCAAATTATACGGTTGAAGTGGTTTTTCTTGTCTGGTTTAAATCTAAATATTCGACGTTGTTGTAAACAGGGTAGGTATAACATAACTACACTTTGAACAAGCGAGTAGTAACTATTTTCGGAGATATAATATATTAACGACGCGCTTTGGCTTAAGTAAAACATTTTGCCTTTAGATGGGAAAAAAATGTTTTAGTTAAAATTATTACTCAGTAACAAAATAGTAGGCACAACGCTATACATTCATTAACCATTACCGTAATTCAGGCTGAGGAAAAAATAACATGCTTCTGTACCATGTATCTGGTAACTGCAGCCATGACACGAGTGATTTGATAGCCATCTCAGAATAAAAAGGGCTGCGACCGCAGCTACAGACTGCAATGCGGCCTGCGGCTGCGGTTTGCTGCTCGTCTCGGACGTATACCATATTATCGTATTAACAAAAATGCTTTAAAATTGTAGTTTTGCAAATTTCCTCGCGTAGTACAGTGTATGTAGATTGTATGTGTCCTTATGTATGTAATATTTGTACACTTGGATAATGTTTGTAGCTGCGTTTATGTTAGTGATTAATAGGTGGCGCTGTACATCAATACTCATACAAATCATCAAATTCCATACAAATCTGAATCGCGGTAGCAGAATTTGTTGGAATGTTAGCATATATACCAAATATTGAGCTGTCCAAGTGTACTTGCTTCGGCAGTACATATACTAAAATTGGAACGATACAGAGAAGATTAGCATGGCCCCTGCGCAAGGATGACACGCAAAATCGTGAAGCGTTCCACATTTTTTGAACAATTGTGTTATAAAACTAAAATTATTTAATTTTATTACCTATTCCACTGAATTTCAAATTATAATAAAGTTCTCTTTTATTAAATTGTGGTAAAAAGCACTTCCGAGTGATCTCATGGGATCCTACGATACAGGCTTACCTAGTGAGGGGACCGTTGTCAATACATTTATTAATTTCGTATATGACTGTAAAATTCGTACTTTGTATATTCTTTTTGCATAGCATAGCTTATTTTTCATTTTCTTATTTAAATCAGACCGAGTCTCTATTGTTTTTTAACAATGAAGTCCGTAACTATTTTTTTTAATCCATACATTTCGTCTATTTCCTTTTATCATGACAAAAATATCATAATTTGGGTTTCATTCGTAATTTACGATTAAAGTGTTCAAACTAAAAATACTTCATTAATCCATTTCGTTCACCTCAATTTTGCAGTTAGTGACTAATTAAAATTGCAATCGAAGCTTGATAAAAACAAGAACAAATATACGCAAAATGATTTATTTTAATTAGTAACCAGTTTTGAAGGTGGTTACTAATTAAAATAAATCATTTTGTGGTGGTGGTGGTTTAGTTGTTATAATAAGTATATTTTCAGATTTCAAATTCTGTACAAATTTTATTTATTGCAATGGAGCGTAAATCACAGAATTCCCTGAACCATCTCTTATAGTATGCTCTAGTGTACAAGCGGAGTATTTTATTCGCGATAAAAATGTGCGTTTTTACATTTGCATACAAAACTATGAAATGCTCGTAACCGAATTTCGGCTACAAAAGTATACTATGCCCAACACGAGTTCACTGCGTGTTAGCTGCAACTATCATAGTGTGTACCTAGCAAAAACAATATCCACAAGGAGTCACCAATAAAAAACCCAATACTAGAAAACGCATTTATTAACATATTCACTTCATGTGTATCATGTGCGCGAGAGACCAGTCAGGCTGGAGCTCCTCGGTGTCGTGCACCGTGACGCCCTCCGCGGTCACCACGCCGATCTGGTAGCGCTGGAAGGCGCGCGCGTCGCGGTAGTACAACACCTTCATGCATTTGCGGACGAGGGCGCTGGAAATAAATATTATTAGTTTTATAACTGCGAAAGTTTGTGAAATTTTTGGATGCTTGTTAAAAGTAAAGACAGACAGCTGAACAGGTTCGGATGTAATTTGGCTCACAGACCATCTGACAGACATCTCCATGACATGGAGTTTTGCCATCATGGGAAACAATGGAATTTGTCTATCAGATTTTTAAAATGGATGGTACTGGTTCTGTATACTGGATAGAACGACACTATAAATTGTTGTTTTAGGGATTATAGCGAGAAACACTGTTCACACGAGTGAAGTCGCATCACCTAGCACGTAATAATACACAATGGTCGCATACCCTATACAACAAACAAAGTCTGTGACATGGGTGCGAGTAAGAAAATAGCTGTGTCCAAAATTTGTTTGTGTGTTATTTAAAATAATAAATATTATAGGGTAATATTAGGTATAGATGTAACCAATCGTTTTAGTAGCTCGGAACTGAGCAATTGCCACTGACACATTCAGGGCATACTAAAATTAAAGTGTCTACTAAACAGTACCAACTAGATCCAGATTAGTATATAGTACGTACAGAGCAGCCTCCTGGTCCAAGGGTCCCTTCTCCAAAGCGTCACGCAGCAGTGGCGTGGCCATGTACGCGCCGAGGCCATTCGCGATGGCGGCATCTTCGTATGCTGTGCCCAACTTATCTACAGCACCAAGAAAGGGTTCTCCATCCTAGAAAGTAAACATTCATCAATGAACTAGCTCTCATGTTTTGAGTAACTTTCTATACCTTTCTTATTAATTTTAAAATGATGAAGACTTGTATGTGGAGAATAAGCTAAATCACATTAACTTGCAGAATAATAAGGAAGCCTAATGTTAACTAATAGGAACAAGAATGAAGAGAAATGTGTTACAAACCTAGTATCATTCTCAGTAAAACACTTCCTACATTCTTTGTTTCCATATCATATTTAGAGACTTTCCTGCCCTCACACCCACCGCTACAACTCCTGCAAGCCAGGATCAGCAGTGGCACGCATTTTATGACATCGAGCAATGAAGCTCGGCGAGTCTCAGGGAAAACTAATTTGTCATGGCATATTATAAAAAAAACTGTATACCTGAATCCCGGCAACAACATAGCTGTTCCACAAGGGATCCATCTTGCTCCTCTTGTTATAAAGAACCCTAGTCAGCCAGCAGTGTAGCGAGCGAGGCTTCAGCTGCAGACCATCTCCAATACACTTCTCATCAATACTGGAAATAAACCATTCTAATGTCTTATATAAAATAACAGAACTCGACAATTTTTAAACAAAAATTAATGTTTATATACAAAAGATAAATTGAATTCTTTTTTTTTATTGTGTTGAATGTTGAGACAAGCCCACTGGTTGCCTGATGGTAAGCAATACTACCGCCCATAAACAGCAGAAACAGCATCCAACACCTTGAATTATAAAGTATTGTTTAGTATTCAACTGCACTCGCCATCCTGTGGGATGAGATGTTAAGTCTCACTACGTCCAGTAGTTACACTGGCTACAATGTTCTTAAAACTGGAACACAACAGTGACTACATACTGCTGCTTGATGGCAAAAATATAAATTGCAGTGGTACCTACCCAGGTGGACTATCACATATGAGAGACCTACCACCAGTAGTCCTTATTGGCTGTAATGCATATGGATGTTGGTTTTAATATAAACACTTCTTTTTCAAATTCATTCTGCCATGGTAATCAATATAGCAGTAAATTAGAAAAGGCAATTCTGCTCTCTTACATAGTTAAAAAGATTAATTTATCATTCTTACTGCTGTTTATCAAATAAGAAAATGCATGTCTTGCTTACATAGATGAAACTTAGAGAGGAAGAAAGTTTTTCTAACATACTTTCCAAATGAGTATTAAAAAATAGGCCACCTTTGACTTACTGCACTTTGATTACCATGGAAGCATTGGTGTAACAATTTTGTTAAGTTTATATGACTAGTTTTATGCCCTTTGGGGATCTCCATTACAAGCAAATTTATTATAAGAGCCCATAAGGCATTGCCAGCTTGGGAACCAAACCCAGGAAGCTCTAACAAATATGCTACTACTAAAATCTACAATTTTTTAACCTACTCTCCTTCCCTGACAACCTGAAAGTAATACTTACATTTTTTGAGTAATAATATCTTTCAAATACTGGAAATCGGCATAATCACCACCCGAGCCAAGGAGGATCAGGTCGTTGACCTTCATAACTCTGGGACAGTCGCGGAATCTGGCCAAGGAGCCATAAGAACCCAGAGTATCTCCAGCAATGACACAGCCTTTATCAAATTTCACACCAATGACTGTGGTTGTTGTGGTTATAGGACTTGCTGAGCTGTAACAACAACCAATAAGAAGAAGTTGAAATAGAGGGAAGTTCTTTACGATGATGAAGCATGAACATAAAATGTAACGTAACCCCACTAAGTCACCAGATTAAAACGAGGCTCTTATTCATGTATTACTTAAATTATAAAATGTAATGAATGGCAAATAAAATTGTTAACTTACTGAGCTTTGAAATCTTGTGGAGTGTGGTTTGAGGCAAGAGAAGATGAATTTCCAGGAAAGTTGTAGAAGGCCCCAGGAGAGGGCCCGTTCTGCCAAAGCGGTGCAGGATTCATTATGTCTCCCATAAATGCCATATTTGTCGTAATACTATTTAAATATTATGGAAAATTAAATGTTGAAGATTCACACAATGACAAGCGGCAACGAAAATGACACAGATGACAAACATATTTTGACCACATTCCGATATGCACAACAATTTTAACAGCTTTTTATATATACAAAATATATTTATGATTTTAGAATATTATTGTTTTAAATATAGATATTTAATTTTAGTTACAGTAAATTACTAATACTATTAGTGAATATTATTCATTAACAAACATAAGATGAAACGGAATGGTATTTCTCCGTTCAAAAACGCTCACTAGAACTAATAATATAAATACCGAAAGGAATAATAAATGCTCTATTTTAATTATATGTATATAAAATAGTATAATTGTTAATTTTATAACTGAATAATATGCTTTTAATTCCATAGATCATATAATATTACATAAGTTATAATACGGCCTAGCGATAACTTCATGTCTGTTTGGAATGTAATTTCGGAACGAAAAGTCTGCTTCAAATGTGTCGCTAACTTCACGTTCTTTCGGTTTCCTCTCAAAAGTTTGACACAACAAAATGTCTAAAAGAGGTTCGTGATAAATTAAAATATCCATTTTAATCGCATGAATTTGTGTTAAATTTAATTAGGAAATATGAGCGAACCTAAAATATATTTGTTATCGATGTTTCGACAACAGTATTTCTCGAAAAAATTTGGTTTTTGCAAGTAACCAGTGATGTGATAGAAAATGTAATAGTGTTATTTTTCTGATTTAAGGACGTGGTGGTTCCGCGGGAGCGAAGTTCCGCATCTCACTGGGTCTCCCAGTGGGAGCGGTCATCAACTGCGCAGACAACACAGGTAAGAATTGGTTGTTTTTGTAACATAACTGTCTTAACCTCAAAATGCACGTTTGGCTGAACACTGATGATGATTCGTTATAAACACTATTTGTGTGATTGATACACGATGATACTTTCCTTGGCTGTGTCTGAAATTGTTCTGCTGAGCGGGTACACGTGATAGTATAGTCAAAATGAGTTTTTGTTATGTTTGCAAATGTGTTATTGAGCGCCAATGGTTGGCTTCTAGTGAAAACTTTAATGTGTTACAGAAAACTAAGTTTTCTTGACAAAATTTAAATTGTTTTAGCATCATTACAAATAAAGCTTTTATTTCAACTATAGTACAGCTTCTAATCTTAACATAACTGGAAAGCAATTTAGCAACCACATTCTAGTATGCTTTGGCAGAAATACTATAATTTGTGATTGTATATGTTCAATTTCAGGTGCCAAGAACCTGTATGTGATTGCCGTGCAAGGTATCAAGGGTCGTCTGAACAGACTGCCTGCTGCAGGTTCAGGGGACATGATTGTTGCTACTGTAAAGAAGGGTAAACCTGAACTCAGGAAAAAGGTACAGAACTTATAATCCACTTCTAATCCTATTATTATAAGTTAGTTAAGAAGTTTGTTAGAGATAAATGAAACCTTGAACAATTTGCATGTCAGATGCTTGACATCAAAACATCAAGAATATAAAATCATTAAGAATAGGGTTTACCTCTGTTGTTTTCTTTAACATAACAGATATAAAATATTAATTGAATGTAAATATATGTCCTCTCTTTCTTATAACTTGGGCTCCTTTAAGTGAAGCCTAAAGAAGCAATTATGTAGATATAATTATGCCAACTGTATAGGCATGTTTTTATTTATCTCTTGCTGGTGACATTATCTTTGAGCTTCACCTCAATTAACACCAAGGGCAGTGAAGCCACTTTGGCTTACTAATAATTAAAGAAAGAAACAAAAAACAATGGGCTTGTGGCTTATGCTATTCAATGAATAACATTGCGATGATGATATGCCAATGGTTTCGCTTTGTTTCACATCTGAATTGACACAAACAATGTGTTGATACACCTTGGCTGACTGAGCAATTTGAAATAAACATGTATAATGGTTGCTAATGGAGAAATTTATATTGTGAATAATTATATCCCTATTGGAAAGTGGTAAAGTGTTTTGAAAAAGATTACCATACATATAAAATGTTTATTTGCATTCAGCATAGCTGTGAATGGCCAATAATTTTGCCATAATTTATACGCATTTTTCATCAAACTTTATACTTTATGATTTAAAGAACTCTTGAAAACACTGATTTAAGAAGTTATAAAACAATATTTCACTTCTGGTCAGAAAGTTATAAATTCTTCATTATTCTTCAGGTAATGCCTGCAGTGGTGATCAGACAACGCAAACCGTTCAGGAGGCGGGACGGGGTGTTCATATACTTTGAGGATAATGCGGGCGTGATAGTGAACAACAAGGGCGAGATGAAGGGCTCTGCCATCACCGGTCCCGTGGCCAAGGAATGCGCCGATCTCTGGCCCCGTATAGCGTCCAATGCGAGCTCTATAGCGTGAAATAAATGTCGTTAAGAACATTATTGGGGTTTTATTTATTATTTAGTTAGATTGTGCAAATCATACAGATGCAATTGGTGTTTGACGATACTATTATAATATTCAGTCTAAACATGATTCCGCATTAGACATGCTCAATTCAAACTATTCTCCTATTTTTTTATATATTTGAACGATACGTGCTTCTCATTCGTCTGTTGTATGTATGTCTCCTTACACTAATCAGACCTACCTACAAATAATCGGGTCGGATATAAATAAAAACAACGTGTACACAGGTTTTTTTAATATAATAACATTATACATAACATAAAATGTCTTAGCTGTAATATAAAACTCAACAAAATGCACGTTTAATACGATTGTATATTAAATGCTCCACAATACAAATTCTGGATACCTGCAGTAGATTATAATGAATATGCCCAATTAACAATATCTTAAGATAAATACAACCAGCAAAATCTCTAAAACGAAAAATATTTAAGGATTTACAGAAGGATGGGTACTTAAAATGATTGTACTTTAGGTTTAGAATATAACTAGAAAATTGATTTGATGTTTGACTCAAACCCAAGTTAATAAACCCACAAGAAACAACACCCACCTAAGTAGTGACTACCAAACAAACTATTGCATAAGGCCAAATATTCAGCGAAAGGACTGGCCCGGTGTTAGGACATGACAGGTTATTTTAAGTTCATTGAAACCATTTATAGCGTTCTCATTCCATTGAAAACTTGTGATGGCACACGCCTTAAATAAATCTTAAACTATTACCATATAAATATCTCTTTTCTATGCTGTTTTTTTCTTGCCTTCAAAGGTATACGTACTAGTCACGCACAATATAATAGCCAGATATGCTCCATATAAATGTATTACTCAATAAGTAAAGCTATCGAGCAATAACATTATTTCTAACACTAAGGGCCTAAACACACAATGCTTTATAATCAAACTGCTAATGCGCATTCATAGTTCATAGACGCTCTGTAAACTTCACCGCGTAAACTCATAAATATAAGTAGTTTTCCACTATCCGCCATTTCCAATAAACGATCTCAATCCTTTTTTCTATCTATCTCGAAAATAGACCAATCACAAGAAAGTTTTTTTGACATGTTCACAAATGTTTTATTTTGATTGGTTCATTCTTGGAAATCGGATTGAAGATTGAGATTGGGATCGTTTATTGAAAGCGGCTGTAAATTGCGTTTACTGAGCGTTATCGTTGCGTTAGAAGCGCGTTTAATGTGGTGTACTTAGGTGCTAAGAACATAAAGAGTTCTTGGATGGTCAATGAGTGATCAGACAGACTAGGTCTGCAAATACTCTCGGCTCACAAAGCAAGGCGTTATGCACAGTAAAGTTGGACTGCACTATTATCGTGATAATCGGTCACATACAAAAGCCCACTGTGCATAGAGTTTTGTATACAAACCCATTTTAACACTTCTACATACACCAAATCTAAAAAATATGTTTAAAATTTGTTAATAGTTTTGTGCCATCAATGATATCTCTACAACATCTAGATAAGTTAGTAGGCATGGGCGTAGCTGGGAGGAAAAGGGGGCACTCTCGACAAAGGCTTGAGATTACAGCGGCCTCAGGCCTGAGGAGCTTATTGTTAACCCCTTTCCCCTAGAAGAAATCTAGAGCTACGCCAATGTTAGTATGTATACTTACTAAGTACTAAAAGAATTACTACTACATTCTACTTTTTATAATCGTGATAAAAATCAAATGCGCTATTTAAATCGATAAGTACTAATGATCTTACTAGTGCTAAAAATATTCTTCTACATACATAACATTTCTTTATGAAAATATTTATTCGTAGGAATCAATGCAAGCACATTCACTTACTCTCTAAATCGGGATAAAGTTTTTTTTATAAACGTACGAAATATTTCTATTTTGCGGTAAAAAATGGAAGAGGAAATTTCACAGTATTTTGATTAGGCGTGAATATAAAAAGTGCTTTTACCACCTAATCAAGCGGAGCGCTGTTCCATTCATTATATTTGCAAACTTAAGAGTTATGGAAGTATATTTCAAGAGGACTAGGTTACAAGTAAAATCTAGAAGAAAATACTAAGACACAGACATCTAAGTAAAGCATTTCCACTAGGAGCAAGCTAAAATATTCATTTACTTAAAAAAGTATCGAAATTGGCATAGTCTCAAATCTGAACTAAGGCATCGGCGTAAACATCGGAAGGAGGTTAGTAGGTCCAACTTCAGAATTGGTAAAAAAATACTATTGTTGGTATAAAAATACATTGCAAATGTGGGACAAGGCAGCTTATGACCAAATAGGTTCAATTTATAATTTAGTATTCAAGCCCAATGCACATTCACACGAGTCTTTATACCACCAAGCATTGGATCATTTTACTGAGGTCAAAAAAGACATTGCAATAAAAAAAATACCTAAGTAACTCGTATCAACGTCCGTCAGACTTGAATATATTATTTACATTTCATAAATGAAAAACTGACAGGTTTCTCTACTAGACATTCATATTCATCTAACTCGGATGGAGCGACATTCACACATCGTACGGGAAAGGGAAGGGTTCAAGGACTCCTGAATGCTACAGATATGTCCTTGAAAACCTCACGCTATGGTCTCTTAAAGTATCGCTCGTCGATCCTCTTGGCGAGGGAAACAAGAGTCTCGTGCCTCCTGACAGTCTCAGCCAGTTTCCGACATGGCAACCTGGTCGTAATTATTGTGAAGACGTGGCCGAACACCAGCGCGTCCAATTCCGTTGGCCTGTGAAATTCAAAATATATTATATCTTTAAAATTTGGTCCTTCGATCTGGATTTACGATTTGCGGATGTACACAAACATTTATCAGAGTCAAATAAAATTCTACAAAATGGTCTTTACTCATTGTCTTCTTTTATTTCACAACAATTTCTTTACAAAAGTCCGTGCTACATTGGTTACTAGAAACAATGAGATTCGCAGGATTACCAGTCAATAAATTAATAATTACAAAATGAACTTACAGAACAACCTCCGTTTTCGTTCTTGAAACAATAATAATAGTCAGATATGTTTATTTAGAAAATAACGAATAAATACAAAAATGTTTCACACTAGAATATTACTGTAAATAAAATTCAGACATAGACGAACACAAACACCCATAACCCAAAAATGAAAAAGAATAAAAAAATAATGTTTAGTCGATATCAGCAAGTTCCCTGTAGTTATAGGCTGCATTGCGTTCACGCAAGTATTTGAGGAGAGTCTCCACACTTATCTCTTCGTTTGAAGGCATCATTAGTGTCGATTTTGAACCTGTGGACATTTTGTTTTTGGAGTTCAGATTGTACTCACTTTTTACTGGCAATTTTAGATATTACAATTTACAATAGGGGACCGGACAGGTATTACCAAAAAATCTGAAAGTCAGTTTAAAGTAAAGTTTGTAATATTAAAAATATTATCTCATATTTGTTTTAGTAAAAGAGTTGTGATTTGTATTTTTAAATCAATAAATAAAATACAATAATTATAATATTTTTAGTCTATTCTTTACGGCAAATGAAACACCAATCACGGCGCATGACGTCACACGTGGGTAAAATGTAAACAAACAGACGTCATCTGGATGTCATACCGCGTTGTGTTATTTTAATGCTTTAAATGTGTTTTTTGACACAGAACTGCTCTAATAATTAATATTAATTTATACGGGACGTTGTTACTATCTTCCAGCTTAACGTTTACAGATTGTTTAATCGTTAATCATAATGGACCGCAAAAAATATCGTTGGTGCGTCGTACCTGAATGTAACAATACTTCTTTATCTTCACCAAACAAATTATTTATTGATGTACCACGAAAAGCAGATATACGAATAAAGTGGTTGCAGTTAGCAAGACGAAACTACGACGGAATGTCTGCAGACTCACCGATTTACTTCTGTGAGGATCACTTTGATGTAAGTAAATAAAAAATAGTGTTTCGGTTTAAAATAAATCGATGAATATTTCAATTAATTAAATCATTTGTACACCCAGGGAGGTTATGGTTATGAGATGTATTTATTTATGTTTTAGCTGCCACATGATATGGAATAGAATATTTATTTATATAGAATTCTGGTTGTTACACAGTAACCTGAGATTGCCTGAGATTAACACGGTCTATGCAGTGTTGCCAGATCATAATTTCTCTTTACCCCAGGATTATTTGGAATTTAAACTTTACCCTTAAACCAATAATAAATAATTCGGTACTTTTTTTTCTATATCCTTATCTATGCAGACGCCACTTCTTTCTTCACTTCCACTTCAATAATTATTAATTTAATTATCTCATTTTATTAGGAACAACTAGCTGTACACGAAAATTGTATTGAATAAAAAATTATAACTGTTTCATGGCCTACAATTTTTGTAGGAAACATCTTTCTCTAAGCTCAATATTTATTACAATACCGTGAAACAATAGCTTTAATACCTTAACTCGTAGAATTACCCCAAAACTTACCATAAAAAAATACCCTGCTGATTCAGTTTTACCCTAAATCTAGGGTAAATAACCCTAATCTGGCATTATTGAATCACTGTTCAAATGACAAGACTTGTCAAGTTGCTTTATCCACGTATGACGTCACACGAGACGAAATGACAATGTAGCGTTTGCGCGGGAATTATAGCTATTTAACATTTAGGCATGGTTTTATGTACTTTTTTAAGCTTTATTTGTGCAAAATACTATTTTTCTTGGCTATTTATATCCACAATGATCAATTTAAAACACCTTCTGAAAATTTGTCCGGTCCCCTATTGGGAACTGTGTGTTGATTAGAAATGGCAACTACAATTTTAAATTACTCATATAGAAAACAATAAAATGATTTTCCGCTTATATCCAAATTACTATTTAGGACGAGTTAAAAAAAATTGCCAGAACCTGACGAAACCAGGGTCCGGGACGACTCCGATCTATCTGGATCGTCTTTGTTAGATAACTGGTCACCGCTGCTGCTCATTGTCAAATAAGACATCTTCATTGCTTTATTGTTACTATAAGAAAACTTGCAATATGTAACAATATCCACGAAATACGATGTATCTAATCGTAGTAAGTAATTATAGCCTGACCAGGATAATTAAAAACCTCAGTATGTTGTGCTTAAATATGGAACTAATTTCTTGTACTAGCAGAAACTAAAACGAAAAAGCAAAAGTGGCAACTTTAAAGCCGGATTTTTATTTTCTTAGTTAACCTTAAACTGATTGATTAATTCAATTAATCAGTTTTTTTTTAAATAATTATTCGTTATCTACGACACAGAATAAAATGGGTTAATATTGTAAAACATACTGAAGACAGTGAATTTTATCAACAATAAAAAATATTTGAAAGTACTTCATGATGAACTACAGCAGTCGCTAACTTCAACTTACTCAATATAGAGTACACAATTTCTACATCTCAATGCTGTACCTGGAATCAGTCTCAAAGGGGCTCAGGCTGTGTCCATTATCGATAACATCCAAGTGTTTATCATTAACCAACCCATCACTATCTTCCTCTATAACTCTGATCACATCTTCAACTTCTGTAGAAAGCGTCGTATCTGTGACGTCATTCTCATCTATCGTGTCCAAAAACTCCTTCCCCTCCATACAGTATTTAGACTCAGAATCGCATTTAGGATAAGCTATAACTTCAAAGTCGTTACCATAGTCTAAATCGAGTCTTTCCGTAATATTATGGATGGTCAGTTCTTCAACTTTATCGAGAATATCATCGATTATTTCGGTTATGTACGAATACATTTCATCGCTCATCAAATCGATTTTGTCGTATCTCCGATGGTTGTATTCGCAAGTAATTGCCCCTTCTTTGGAGGTCATTATTATTATTTGCTTGGACGCGAACGGTTTAAAGCCTGTGGGTTATGGAACGAGAGAAAAAGATTACTTTCCAATATCCACTTTCGATTCTGATTGATCAATTCGATACGAAGGCTATGTTAGTAAATAAATAGAAAATGTAATAAATGTTTTTATTTTAATATTTTAAAATATTGCTTATCGCGAACTATTCTTATACATATTATGTATTGACATTTGTAACTCATAAATGTGGCTACGGCAAGATTTCAGTAAAAGATAAGTGGGATATAACTATCGCCATAACACAACTTACCAAAAACATCCCTATTATAAATGATGCTCTCTTTACTCGTGTTACGAATTGCCAAACGAGACCGTTTGCCTTTTGCACTACGATCGGATATCGTACGTATCGGCGACAACCGGCGCCTGTTCACCATGTGAAACGCTTGCCCGATCAGATACTCCTCTTGGGGCTGCCGGGGAATTATGTGTGAAGGAAGAAGTAAATATTGGGTTTGTAAGAAGGAAATTATTCGTAGGTGGTGGACTTTTCCTAAAGTTTATTTTTAAACGTTATGCTACGACGACTTCGATGAAACTTTGTGTGCGGAAAGTTCAAAATTATCATACTAAGAATTACCTAAATTAATTAGTGAATGGTGATTTTTGCCTGTTCAACTGTTTTGTTACTGCTGCTTATCAGCGAAAATAATAAAAATATTGATATGGACATGATAGCACAATTACTCAACTAAAGACTTACCTAAAACTACATACAACAGCAATTGACTGACAATCGTACGCAGACTACATAAATTCCAAATTCGCTTACAGTCAACCTCATGTGAGTGTGATTGGCCAATCTCAACACGTGTCGCAGCAGCGCGCTCGTGATTGGCTTGATCATGTGCGCCGCTTTGGGCCCGCGCGCGCCCAGTATGGCACGCACGTGACCGTACACGAGCGCGTCTAGGGGCGTCGGGCTAGGTGGAAGGGAGGGAGGCAGTTAGGGATAGGTTTGGATAGGTACGTAGATGGGCTAGGGATGGAAGGAGTTAGGGATAGGTATGTAATAGTAATGTTTGTTTTGATGGGCTATGGATATAAAATTTGATAAATGTTTGTGTTTTCCGCAATATAATTTGATTCAGGTTAACAGATCACTATTCTCTATGTAAGATAGGCTACATTATTTCGTCATACTCACGAGCTGCTAAAGAAATAATCTTTGTCTCCGAGCCGCTGACTCAGCGAGTTACAGCACTGTTCCACCTGCAAATACCACTCAATGTCAACAATTTATACGCGTAGCGGTTGTCTTTGAAACCAAAAGCTACGGATGTAAAAAAAATTGGCTCTTTACATCAAAAATAATTATATTTGCAATTCCATTTGCTCGAGCCTATGGCGCGAAAGGCACTTACGCCGTGCCTGGATTTGGCAACCATTAGAATATAAAAGTGCATATTTACACACACACATAAAGTCACACATGTAAGTAGCTGAACAAACTAATAATTTCAAATCACCTTTGAACTTTTATCTTTGTAAGAACAATAGTTTTTTCTTCACTTACATAAACTTTAGAGGGTTTACTTTATTTCAGATAAAGAAATTTTGCATTTTTTCAGCTACTTTTGTGGACGACTGTACCAATATTAATACATAAAAATACTCACATCAGCCAAAACTTGTTCCAAGGTTTTATCGTGCCAATGTAAAGCTTTCAGTCTCTTGGCTACATTATTCCTCTTTGACCTTGTCTGCAGCCATCCCAAAGGCCATGGATACACAGAGGAGTTACGGACCTTCGTCACCGCATTAAATGTGTCGTTGTCTAGCCACGATATGTACAACTGTGGAAAAATATAATAAAAGTTGAGACAACTCGTGTCTGACGATATACATTTTCAAATCTACGCTTGAAAGACAATAATATCTATGCGAAAATAAGTACATTTTTAAGTAGAGTGATTAAAAGTTTCGATTTTAATACGAAAATTCATAACAATTAAACTTTTAATTTTATAACGATATAGCCTAATGATATAAAAATTGTCCTAGACCTACAAAACCTAGATCAAATGACGCAGAAAAATATGGCGATACTAAACATTTATATATTTATAGAATACATTTTCGGTATATTTGTCGCTAAGATATGATTGTCTTTCAAACGTCGGAATAGTTCAGACTAGTGCATCCGCGGTTCGCTGAATATCTTCAGTCTCATATTATTGATACGAGGCGAACGTACGTGATACAACGTGTGTCACGCATATACCCCCAGCGTGTAATAAATAAATTTTGTTTGTACATGGAATTGCGACTTCAATCTCATGGTTCCAGCCCAAGTCCCATCTGTACTATCAGTAACTGAACGGCGACTTCTCTATAATATTGTATTAAACATGTCCCTGAGGAAATATAACTGAAAAGAAGATGAAAATTGTGACTACTGGATATTGGATGTCTCTTAGTGTCATACGAACCGCTTTTTTCTATGTTGTACAATAAATGTCGGCACAAACCTCAGCATTAACCAGAACATTGGTGATGAGACTCATGTACGCTCTCATCTCGGCCTTCTCCTCGGTGGACAGACGGGAGCACAGCGTGACGCCCTTGTTCGCCGCGAACTGCACGATCGGCTCCAGCTCGGAGACAACGAACGCGCCGCACTTTATGAACGGCACGCGCCCGGAGGGAGACATGAATTCTGCGTTCCACCTCATCTCCACTTCGAACGGGAGGTTGCACATCTGTATCAAACAGTGGTTGTGTTCAGGTTTATGTACTTACACGGAAAGGACTGCGGAGGGACGAAAAACATGTTACTCCATACTTATTGGTGTCCTATTATGATAGTGACGTTTTTGAAGCAAGCTGACAACTCGCTTCAAATGTGAGGAAAATGTGTCTACTACAAATATAAAAACTCTTTATTGTAACCATTGTTAAATAGAGAGATACAAACAAGATTAATACATATTCTTAAATATTAATTTAATTTACATTTTCTTAATTTTCTACTACATACAACGCGGTTATACATACAAAGAACGCGGGTTGTTAGTGTATGCAAAATACTTGTCCATACTCTGTATCAGTGGCGAAGGGTCCATATAACACGATTCCTGTCAGCTTACCTTTCGTAATTGATGTAAAATTAATTATAATTAAAATGATTTGCAGACCTAATTTATGGATATTATTAGTATTTATAAGTTTGTCAGGTTACTTTCTGGAAAATTTAACTCTTCGCCACTGCTCTGTATTTTGACTCAAGATATATAAAAACAAATATGTATAACACAGTACCTTTAAGAATGCCTGTACAGCCAAACAGCTGGCATTGTCGGGGAGCAAAATCTGCTCCACCTCGTATGGTTGGTACAACTTTACATTGTCCGGCCATGGCTCTTGTGCTGAAATATATGTAATCTAATTACATATCATATCATAAGTATATTAATCTATATAATGTGTGTATACTTAACAGGTTTTGTGTTTTGTCAACTAAGTTTTACAATATAGTTTTATAATAATTTAATATGACGAAATTTTAAAGGCAGAAATATCCATGATTATTAATTATTTTTACGTTTTTCTTTCAACTGCGAGAACTAATCACTAACTAGACGTGAATTTAAATTCTTTACTTGCCAATACTTGTTTAGTTACCCAGATTAAAGGTGAAACAAAATGTATGAAAATGGACCTTGAGGTATCGCCTTAAGGTATGCTAAAGATAAATAAATTTTATTTAGGGGAACAATATTCAAGTAATATTTTTTATATCTGTTATTACTTTCCAACTGCATAATCTCTAATGGCAATAATAACTCATTATTTTGCAATGTCAAATAACCTATTATACCAGTCTGTTTGAAACCAAATATACATAGACTAATTCTGGAATTCATCAAACTTGCATGGATCATTATGGGAGGTGCTACCTAGTGTATGATGGTCGCTATTCAGGTGGATATTTATATACTACTATCAACTAATTATGGAATATAAGAGACGTCTTCCATTTTCATAAACTGGAATATTTTCCTATTCTTTATTGAGCTGTTTATGACACCCTTATGCATAATGTTACTAATTCAACAAAAAATATAAAACAGAGGTATTATTTAGGTAAACATAAAAATCTTTGTAAATGAACAGTTATGTCCAGTCTTAAGTGGACATTAAGGATTTACAAACTTAAAGCCAAAATCCAATAAGAATGTACATTAAAAGTTGGACACTTATTTTTTTAGCATAAATAAAAATAAATTATAGGGCTTAAATATAAGTCATAGTACCTTATCGTAAAGAAAGGAGCCTGAAGTAGTATTTATCTTCATTAATTGGGAAAACAAAAATTTTGCCTTTCTAGAGCCCTTTCTTTATACAAACAGGTTTTGTGGCAGTGCAGTTTTAGGTTAGGAATTGTTTTACCACAAAGAAAAGTGAACACAAACCTTATACAGTAAATTTATGTAAGATAAAACTAGTAAGCAAACGTTTAAACGTGTTAAGGAAAACTTTAAATTAAATTTCACACGTAATTCACAAAAATATACCGAAAACAAAAGGTTCCTCGATTTTCATTTCTAACGTTGAAATGTGAACAATACTGAATTATGTCACACACTGACAATGTGACCTCATTATTTAGGGCACACTGTGGCTAAAATTAAATATTACATGAGTAACATAATGAAAATTATAAACAAAAATTATGTAACTTCTTAGTAAAATAATGAAATTTTGTATCGATACCGTACCGTTGAGTGAAGTGATAATAGTGTCCGTTAGATGGAATTCCGGCATTATATCTTTGTTATTGAATACACTGAATAATCAAAATATTCCGTAAAATTATGAATTCGAGGTCCAACTTTTATTTTACTGATGTGATATTTAACAAATGACAAAAGTCTAAATGACATTGACAAGTGACAATTAGGAACAATATTACCAGCAATTATTCTGTATCGACATATGTAAACGGAACTATCAATTCAATTTATAGCTTCTGGCTCCATGGTTGTCAGAACATTCAATATAAAATAATTCACATTCAATAAAATAGGCAGTTCTAATATACGTACTCAACGCAACTACTTATGCAATAAAACTGTCAAAAAATGTACGAGAATACAAGGGAATTGTTTATAATTGTATATAATATCCATAGAAGCTATTGAAATATGTGCCCGTAATTATTTAAAAAGTTATTATAAAGCACTTGTTACATGACTATTTGAAATAAACAAATAAATATAGAATCATAGGACTAACCCATTTGAATTAGTTTTGTAATATTATGGCCAACGCATGCTACGTTGTTATTCAGCAGATTGATCCCGAAAGCAAATTCTTCATCGTCGAAGAAATCAAAAGGTCGATCCATAGGTTCCGTCTGTTTCGCTTCGGTAGAAATATTTGATTTAGAACTTACAAGATCTAGGTATTTGTTAAAAATTGATTCTCCGCCCCTACTAGGAGGTGATGAAGAACGCGGTGTAGCAACTGGGGATTTAAAATTCCATTCCGATGATAGAGAGGTTTTGAGGACTGGTTCTTTTGCATCTTTATCCCAAAGATTGTATACACTCATTATAATTTTAATTTTAGCCTAATAAAAATTAAAATTCTTTTATACTTATAAAATACTTTGACAAAAGCCTTCAGTTTTCATTGTGACATTTATCAATATTTTTCTTCTAGCACATAAATTACTCAAAGAGAATTATAATACATATAAATAAAGTCACTACAGGTATGCAGCAAAAATGCGCATCGCTTCTCGACAAGTGGACTTACGAGTAGTAATTTACTCTATGCAAGTAGACACGGCTCACTAACGCTTCTATAATCTGTAACCCGTATGACAGTTTTGACTTTTGATACGCGTTGATGCATCATAGTTTTTTCTATTTATCATAGAATTTAACTACATTCGTTTTTTTATTTTCACAAAACTTAATAATAGTGGCTCATATAAAATAATTATTCCCTAAAAACTATGGCTGACGTGTTGGATATCGAAAATTCGGAGGAATTTGAAGTAGACGAGGATGGTGAACGTGAGTTTTTTCATTGTTTTTGGATTGTTTTTCGATAATTTCCACTAATTATTGATTAACTAATGAGAATTAATCATAATTAATCGTTAAACAGCTCGTTTTATATATTTTTGCAGAGATATTTACTGAAAATGTAAACTACCAAAAATTATAGGTTAGCAATATAGTGCAATGAACTGAAAGTAGGTTTTAAAATGTTTGTGAAAACACAACTGAATGTCAATAAGTTTACACGTTGCGATTATTTTAGCCAGTTTTCAAAGTTAAAACGTTGCCTGTGCAAGTAAGTTTGCAAATAGAATTTAGATTAAATTTTTATTTGTATACATCATTTATATCCTTGATTCATTTTGTATACTTTGTAAATAGGTTATCAACTTATTATTTAATGAAATGGTTTTATTAATTGTCCTATTTTCCTTATTTTGCAGAGGGTATCGCGAGGCTGAAGGAAAAGGCGCGAAAACGCAAGGGTCGTGGCTTCGGCAGCGAGGCGGGCGGCGGCGGAGCGTCTGAAAGAGGCAGCAGGGGAAGGTAACAAACTAAAATAATTTTACATACTGCTTCTTAGTGGCATGATAGACATAGTACAGTCATCTACAAAAGTAGCTGAATAAATACAAAACTGCAAATCGGTTCTATCCCATCCCATCTAAATATAGCATTTAAAATAAAATAGTTTGAAATTATTAACGTACTCTATTCAAGCTATATCAAACCTGTGGGCCATCGACTGTACGCAAATAGACTAAAAATCTTGGAAAATTTTGCTAATATTAGAGTAGAGAATATTGAGCCATAAGAATAAAATAATTCAATTAATTGTGAATACTTATTATTAAAATATTACATTATAATGATGTTAATCAATGAATGTACATTGTGGCCTGAGGTTAATTTAATTCACATAAATAAACTATTTGGACAGTCTATTAAAATAAATAAAACAGATTTCATATATAAAATACCATTTTTATTTTCAGATATGACAGCTTGGCTCCAGAAGGAGACGGTAACACTCCAGGCCCGCAGCGCTCTGTCGAAGGCTGGATATTGTTTGTCAGCAATGTTCATGAAGAAGCACAAGAAGAAGACATACAGGTAATTATATAGTTCAATAGCTACAAACCCGTACCAAAACCAGCCCGTTTGTAAGAAATACTTGTATGCTAAAACGGCGGAATATTATGAGCTGATTAATAACATGTAGCAAATTTTTATTCAACCAGTATACGAATTTTTATTATAAGGTGCCGTTCAAGTATTACGTAACGCAATTTTTGAAGATTTTTGACCCCTCCCCCACCCCTATTTAACGCGCCGTAACGTTTTCCTGTACGCCCGCGCCCGTCCTCCAAAAGTTATGTAACTCTAAAGTGACAATTATTTTTTTAAATATTCACAATTATTTTACGCAAAATACCGGAAAATCGCTGAAATACCTTTGTTATTGTTTTAAAATAAAAGTAACAATGTTACATAACGCTTTGTAACAGACCGACCTCCCGCCCCTGTAACGCATCGAAACGTTTTACAAGACCCCTCTCCCCCACTTAGTTGCAATACATAATACTTGAATGGCCCCTAATAAAAAACATAAACACAAATCAAGAAAAGAATAAAATATATGTTACTTCCACTTAAACTAAATATACATCAGTTTTGAATCTCTGTTTCTATTTCTCTTTACAATTAAAAAGTATGAATAGTTCCACCACATTTTTGTATTGCAATTGTGTATAAATTGTATATGTTATTACAGAATCAATTCTCAGAGTTTGGGGAAATCAAAAACATTCACTTGAATCTGGATCGTCGCACAGGTTTCCTCAAAGGATATGCCCTCGTGGAATATGAGACTTACAAACAGGCAGCGGTGAGTTAGTTATACTGTCAATAATTTTTAGAACTTTAAGTGTTAAAATGGCCTAGGTGCAATCATGTTTTTTCCTCTGATTAAGTTGTTGGATTTTCTAGGAAAGTTATTTTAGTTGTTTAAAATGTATCAAGTTCGAAAAAAAATCATACTTTGCACGCAGTTTGGCCATTCCTGCACCATTGGCTCCATAGCTGTTTGTAATAACTAGACAGAAAATTTTGCTAAGTCAGTCTGTTATTATCTTTAAGCAAAATTCAGTGCAACTCTTTTTGAGATAGGAAAAATGCAGTTTTATTTCTGCCACTTTTTTCAAAATGGCATAATAATTTATCTCCAGAGTGCTCGCGAAGCCCTCGACGGCGCGGATATTCTCGGACAGCCGATTTCAGTGGACTGGTGTTTCGTCAAAGGGCCCACCAAATCGCAGAAGAAGAGGCGATAGTCTTACATCTAGCTTTATTTATAAACATTGTGGATACTTCTTTCTGATTGTGGATGTGTGATGTAATTGTTAAGGTGATAAAGTTATATGGCAATAATAAGATTTCCATTGTTTTTGTCTATGATAAGTCCCGTGGGATATAGGTTTTTCTGGATTGGCATGCGAGAAAGATGTCCTTTCATTATATACATTAGACACATCACCTTATGAGTTTGTATTAAATTGATCTATTTTTGAGCTTGTGTATGCTTGCGTCTTTATGAATAAAAACAGTTGTCCATGAATGTAAGAGTATTACTTAATAATAGCTCGACCGGCTTGATTGATCTCTTTTTTGTTGTTTCCAATTATCAGGAGAAGGTTTGTATCAAAGAATAATTTTGAAAATTAATGGGAAAAGGCGTGAATCGTTGGCAACTTGGGTGATATTTTTGTATGAAAATATCTTTTCATACACGGGAAATTCAGAAATCAACTAACTTATGATTTCGGTAAAAAAAATTACACCCTCATTCATAGACGTTATTTATCTAAGGATGGAGCATTGCTGTGATAACAAATCTGTTTCTCAGAGTTGACGACATGTCAGCCTTCGCAGTGAGTAGACATAGGGCCGTTGTAATTGGCTAATATTCAGATACAGCTTGAATTTAGTTGGCTGTCAGATAAACAAAGCTGAACAAACAGCAAGAGCTGTTAGAGAAACAAAGCTGAACAAACAGCAAGAGCTGTTAGAGAAACAAAGCTGAGAAACAGACTTGTCATCGCAGCAATGCTCCGTCTTTAGATAAATAACGCCTATGAATAAGGGGGTTAGAGTTTAGTTAGTCCCAGGTTGGATCATATTGGCCTGATAGGTGGCGCTGTCGTCGAGATCTAAAAGATGAAAGATAGTTTACATAAAATGCACTCTTTGGCAGGATAACATCTGATCTGATGGTCCCACTAATTTTATATAATTGTATTTGCGGTATGCGTATCGACAGCATATACGGGCTGTATATGGAAAGGTCTTGCTGGATTCGTTGGCATCACTTTGGAGTGGAATAAATAAAAGTGTATCTACAAATACTTGATACCTAATTAAAATAAATATCGATATGAATGCTGCCGGTCGCTAACAGTAGGCATCATTATTTTTAATCTCAGAATGTATATAATCGAAGGTTCTAATAGTTCATAGAACGACATAGATGAATGGATTATTAATGACTAGAAGCTTGTCAGCACTGTTAAGCCATGAGTTATTATTTCTAAAGCAGCTTGGTTACCCACGTTTTTTGTAACACCGGGACCTTAAGTCTTAGTGCATTTTACTAATAATTTTAGATTTCATGCGTATATGAAATTTATAATAGTATATTATACGGCCCAGTAAAAGAAATGCATTTTTGAAATATGCTAAAATATACATTGTTATGATATTAAATATAGATTTAATTCGAACACATTTTTTTCTTATGCGTAATTAATATTAATTGTTAGAATTTAACGTTACATTCTCTTTGATTAGAATATACGTCAGTGTTTGTTACTAATGCCATAACGTATCGCAATGTTATTTTCCTGTACTTTGAGACAAATAAACAATGTTTATACAATAAGTATTGTTTTTATTGCAAAAAGGAATCATAAATTATTACGTATAAAGTCACAAATAGCTGACAGAATTTAAAAATGATATTTTTTATAAACGCGCTCTGTGCACCCCGAGTTCTATGAAGCAAACTTCAACTCCCTACATTACTTACATTAATTGTTCAGTAAAATAACGCTTGCTGCTTATGCCATAACTCTAATAAAAATCCCTTTTAATATTAAGTCATTGTTTACTTGTTTAAACTTCGAATTGTAACGTATGTCTTACATATTAAAATATACCTATTTTGTATTCAATTGCACTTTCCTTATTGTCAAATAGGTACCTTTGGTTTATTTCCGAGGAAAACGAGACTTAATATCACGCGTAAACAAATTTATATTAAAGTTATATACACTAGTGTTTTTTTCGTGGTGTTTAAGTCTCGATAGCATTTTCTCAATCAAATCTGGTCAACATTAGGTAGTAGCTAGGGTCTGTTTTTGAATAAACAGAAAGATAAAATATTCAAGAATATTAATAAATATGTGTTTAATGCGATCGCAATAACGGGTAATGTGTCAAATTAAATAGAACCTAATTAAAGCTCTACTTGATTATTTAGGTGTAGGTTAATTAAAAAAAACACGCAATACTGTCTATTTTTATTTGGTTGCCATCACAAACACCGCATCGACGCTTTTTACACATGTTCACACAATATCCACCATACAGTCGTCTCTTAAATTATCTAAAATAGGTGGTAACACTCATACAGAGAAAAAAATTTAATAAAAAATAAATTACTATTTTTTTCCTCTCATAATCTGAATTTACATTTTTTTTTTACTTCATACACATACAAGACATTCTGGAACGCATAATTAGGCGAAAGAAAAAAATAACTAAACGGATATACGTTCAGAAATGTCTTCTAAGAATTCACTATGCTACATAGCCGTGGTGGTGTCGGCAAGCTTTGGTCTCTGACGGGTTCTAGAGTACTCCAGAACGTTCTAGAATCTTCTCCAAACATCTAGACTCGTCTGGTCTGGCTTAGGATCATCTGACGAACGCTGAAAGTGGACAGGCCGAGGCCAAGTGCGGCGAGAACCAGCGCGGACCGAGACATCATTTTCTCACGGTTCGCTGGCTGTGGACAAAAAAAATATATATAAGTAATATTCATATGTTTACATAATATGGATAAAGTTTTGCGAAAAGTACACGGTGCACTTCCATCACTGTGGGAAAATATTGTTACACAAACACATAGACTATAATCTACGTTCGGAAACCTTATAAAATTTCAACTATTACACTAGATTTGTCACTAATCGCATAAAATCTTACCAAGCCCTACCTACAGCCAGGGGTACTATGGACTATCATACAGGTCTAGAGAGCCATATAAAGATTGCTCACAAAATGTTAAACTTAAATAGCCAATGTGCGTAGGACTGCCTCGATCATATGACTAGCTATTCCGTCTAATTATAGTCGTAGACGTAGGTTATTGTATTGCCAACCGGCGCTAGTCGCCCGTTGACATGTATGTAACGTAATTTTACAGCGCTTTCAATACTTATTTAATATTTGTATGGTATGTCCGGCTAACAACACTGCCGATATCGGGGAATTTTGACACTTGTATTTACTATAACTTGTACCAATTTTCGACAGAGGAAAATAAGTTGTTTATAAATATTTTTGCTATCAATAAAAATGATTTTTAATTTGTTGGGTTATGCTTTTAAAGCTAGCAATATGGAATCGTGCTATGTTAATTAGTAATGGTGGTATGTCGCATCGACCATAGAAATCTAGAATAATATTTAATTATATGGCGTAGGAAATCACTAGGTGCAGGTTTTTGGTCCGAAGATATTTGGACTAAGCCTATGTTCAGCAAGGGACGTCCTGTGGCTGATGCTTATGATAAAGTGGTAAGGCCAAAGGGTTAAGGTCCTATTAAATATTCATAATAATAGTTCTTGTAATACGCAGGGTTCGTTAATCGGTTATAATTCAACTGGTACAAATTCCAAAGTACAAATAAACAACATAATAAAAACGTTTTTTCGTTCACGCAATCACAGTTGACACTACAAATGAGGTCGAAATTAAATTGAGCTTAGATCTTACTGAGACGACCTAAACTGAATTTCATTGTCGCAGCAGTTAAATTGTGTGCATAAGGTTTTAAGATCCCAATATTTTAGAAGTAGGAAGAGAGCATTAGGCAGGCCTATTCTAGAGGAAACGCAAGAGCTTTGTTGATCTCTCACGTATTGGCTCTTACAAACAATAAAAAATGGCAATACTTCATTTTTTTATTAAATAATATTAGGGCAAAACTGAGCGGCAAATTGAAAGCGCTCTTAGGTCTTTTACTTTAGCATCGTTTGTGATATAACAATTCTTATGGAATAACATTGCTGCGCGGCTAATTTGAAGGCGCATTTCTGTGCTTAATATTATAAAAAAAAAATGTATGTTAAATATGACCTCTACAAATTTCATGCACTTCCGATAAAAATCTACAGACTGTTTACATAAATCTTTGGATTTGACACATTTCTTTATCATCGTAATGAAATGGGGTTATCGTCAAGCATAAACGTGTCACCCGTAGCATAAATACGAGCATGCATCAAAATCACAAGTAAATATTGACAATAACGAAAACTCGCGTCATGCCAACAAAGTTCGATGTAGCTCCAACCGTGGATTTAAAAATTCGGGCAAGTTGGTAGCTTGAATGCTAATGGCAACTGCTGGGTTTAGAATATTCACAAAATCAGTAAAACCGTCGCGTGAGTTAACATCTTTAGAGGCAAGAAAAGAGAACTTAGTAAAAATTAAATATAACCCCTACATAAGTAAATATTAGCTTAAAATTTAATGAAACATTTATTGTTTTTAGCGCCAAAACGAAAATGGACCTAACAAGTATAAATGATAAAGCCATAAATCAAATGTATCAGATAATTGATAATATTACAATAAACTTAATCAGTCACAATCATTGGCCGGGTGCCCCGGTATGATAAATGTGCACAATTCCACGGGTTGTGTAGCGTAGTGGCATTGGACCTAGCCGTCAAGTGACGACCATCTAAAAGTCATGAGAGAAGAGTACTATGCTTTAAAGTCGTATGACTACGATGTCCAGGTGCTGGGTGATATTTTCTGAAAGAGTACCACATATCGGTACGTCACAACATATAGGTAGTACTACTATTAATGCGGTCTACAAATCGTTTTAACCTTCAATAGATTTTATATGAGTTATGAAAGGGAAGACGGTAGTTAGTGAGTTATATGGACCCTTCACCACTGCTCCGAGAGAATTAACGAATCAGATTTATGAAAGTTTTAAGAGTTGCAAATTTTCGGGGTAGTTGTAGCCGATTAGCTAAGTGAGTATTGATTAAAATTCTCTAGACAGTGTCTGATATTGTAAAAATATTTTTAATGTTGAAAAAACTGTACCTCACATTCATACCAAATATATCAAAATATAATAGTAATCCGACACAACACACGCAGTAAGTCCCTTAGCAACGTTGATATCGGTTTATCTATTCGTAGGTAAAATTGATTTATCGCGATGTTTCTGGATAATTTACGATTTTTTTTTGTAGTTTTTTCGTTTAGATATAAGACCGTATTTTCAGCATTTCATAGTTTTGATACGCGGCAATGAATATATTGCATCTGATGGTAAGTAAATTACAATCAAATATTATATATTATGTAGATCGACAAAAATTGTCGTCTTGGAGACTGCCGAAGTAGATGGCCTTTTTATTGGACGATCAGCAACAGGCTCTGGTGTCTGAATTCGATTCGTTAAAACGAGGCATTATGACGGGTTATATACATGTCTATTTTGTAACACAATCTATTCAATCCAGTATATTTGAAGCAAGCACAACACAATCACTGTCACGCATACAAAAATTACAAATACTTAAAATATTATGAAAAACCTTGTCTATTATAAACTTTATGTACCTTGATTATACATTTCTTAAACATTTCACTACACAGCACGTCCTCACTCTTTGTATTGTTAATATCATAATGCATGTAAGTACGTTTTGATACCACTATCAAAGACGTATTATCAAAATTAACGTAAGGCATAATTATTTTTATCAAAATGGCACATTGTAATTTGTGTAAACGCAATGCGACGCTTCGAGATGGTAAAATCAATACAATAGAGAACGACGGCAGGAGTGCTGCAGATGTAGTTTTTAAAATTACCATCCTTTTTCCCTTTAGTACACTCAATCTTTGAAAAAGGTAAGATCTTTACTTATAAAATCATCTATGTTTAAAGACTTGTAAGTGACAAATTATGGAACTTATAAATATTCATGAAATGCTTTTGAAAATGGCTATAAATTCCAAGAAACTATTTCAAAAAGAAGCCGCTTAAATAGTAATAATTTCCAATACGACAACATGGCTTCTAGATAGTTCTAGTTTTATTTTTCTTTTAAACTCTAGTAATAAACACTTTGAAAAATAGTCCATTAGAAACTAGTCTTTGAAGTTACGTAAAGAGGGTTATTTAGTTATTGACAATCGTCTCTGGAACCAATCCAATTATGTTCTCGCACCTACCCCAACATTGGCGTAACTTCAAAATAAATTTTGTTCTGTTTATATAATCTTTTAATCACGTTGGAAAGTTTTTAAATATCGAATATAAATAAGAAAATAGTTTGATTTTGTAATAAGAGCGGTGCATGAGTTGTAGTTAGATGTTAAATGGTAATAAAATAAACTAGGAAGTACAAGGAAGGAACATAGATGAAAATAAATTGTCAATTTGCTTCAGTTGTTGTTGTTCCGACTGCGAAATAATTTTGAGACGCCATTTAGCAATTTTCAAACAACCTTCAAACCAGCACTGGACAATGGGCTATCTTCCTAAATCACATTAAGTGTTAGATCATAATTCATAATACTTCAAATAACGAAGCGAGACAATACAAAGGCAGTAAAATAACTTCATCGGTGAAACAAAGCAAATTTCAACGAGATATTTATAAAACAAGAACTTCAACAAGACGATGGTATTTCCTGTCACGAAATCATTTTCGATACACATTCATGATTTTTGTTAAATATTCATTATTATTAATTACTAGCGACCCACCCCGGCTTCGCACGGGTGCAATGCTGACTATTTAATGGATGTTATTAGTATACATATAAACCTTCCTCTTGAATCACTATCTATTAAAAAAAACCGCATCAAAATGCGTTGCGTAGTTTTAAAGATTTAAGCACACATAGGGACAGAGAAAGCGACTTTATTTTATACTATATAGTGATTTATTACTATTTAAATGGATAAAATACACATTGTATTATTTCGTTGAAATATCGTCTATTTAATTTTCAAAAACATTTAGTGAAATGGAACGTTAAAGAGGAAATTCTATTTATCTATATCTATAATTACTTTAAAAAAATTAGAACACCGTAACAAATCATTTCAATATAAAATTATCAAAACTGAATGTTTAAACATTCCGTTGTACCAGATCTAGATCTATCCATTCTTTTCTTTTATTTTTTATTCAAACCCGGACATCTATGTCGTGGTATTGACCGGGCAATGATTCAATTCAAGGCAACGACGCATTTACAGACAGCCCGAGCAATCACTTATTCAACAATGTGTATATATTTTGAATTGAATACATTGGGACATAAGGATGAGCAGGAAATATTGATGATGAATTAGATGATACGTCAGAGATATAAATGTATCAACAGTTCAATAACTAGTATAGGTTCACTCATAATACTAAATATTTAGAATGGTCTTTTGTTAGGTATGTATTATACATTTTGAAAGTGCGTATGGCATAGGAACGTGTATTAAAAGTAAAGTAATGATTTCTTATAATTTCAGTTTCTTTGTTGTTGGTAGTGGTACGTCAGAAATAAATATTATATTACTATCAAACTCCTCTCAGCAACCTTAAAATAATTGTTACTTTTTTGGATAAAATCACCTACAATTTCAAATGTAGCGCTCATTTAGATAGCTAGAATAGTCAGGAATGTATTCCAGATTGGTCCTACGGGATACAGGTATATTTAGAGCTACTGACAGTCATTAATCTTTCACTCGCTGGATTCAGTCATACTACAATTTAAACGGAGCAGGGGAGCATTTTACTGGAACCATCCAGTTCTTTCTTAACCATGATCTCTTATCTGGATTAATCAACAACAGGACATTGCAATTGTTGTGCACGCTGTGGTTGTATGCTCATGAATGTATCGAAAAATAAGAAAATAAAATTAAAAAAATATAAACAACCGAGCTATCATTATTCTCTTCAGTCGCTTTATGTAGCTGGTGGTAGGATATAGTTTATATTCGTCCGGATAGCGACCATCGTACACAAGGTGTTAAAACCCGCCAGTGGCCCACCTCAGTGTGTCGCGTTTCGGGATCAGCTTGTGTATATAAACCGGCCAGCAAAATTATGTCGATTGCCGAGGTGTAATCATATCTCGTCAGTCGACATTCTATTGGAATTTTGATTCCACTTCACTTACCATCAGGTACAGTAGGGTTACAATGCACGTAAAGAAAAAAAAAATAAGTTATCAGATCTTTAGTACATTTTCTATACCGTTTAGGTTTTGAAAACAACAGTGTCACTTTACAAGAATGTTAATACAACACGAAAACCCTTTCATTCACTCATAACATATTTTTTTACAATTTAACCAATGCGAGCATGTATTAATTATTTCGTTCAACAAAATCTTTACGGATGCACTGAGATTTTTCAGTAACAACGTAAAGTATTTCACGATTACTAAACAAATCAGCATGTGTTAATTCATAGTATAGACATATATGATCAGTGAAGTCACGAGTTTTGCTTCGATGACACATACTGATACAAAACGTACCGGTAACACTAAGACATAGTAGATATATACAGATGCCTATAATAAAAACTGATATAAAGGCTCACACAAAACAATGTAAAAGAATGACAATTTAAAAGATCTAAAATGTTAAATTTATAATGATGCAAAACATTCGGTGGTTATCCGGAGAATGTTCTAGAATTAGAACGACTAAACATATAAAAGAGGTTCAAATATATTTTGGAACTCTAGCCAAACTCATTTGCCTGCGAACAACACAGCTGCCCACATACGAGCGTGATCATTGCGCTGACCTGCCTGCAGTATAATATTGTATTATTGGTTCCACGTCCCAACCCATACTAGTTCTATTAGGAAAATGGGGACTACGCTTTCTAGAAGTATCTCATACAAAAATATATGAAATTAAATACCTCATCAAATCAAGCTACCTAAGGTTAACTTTCATTCGTCAGGTAGTTTTTATCGAAACAAATTATGCTATAGTATTTAATACATAAAAATATTCAACTGAGAATACAACTTCGAATAGAATTTAACTAATATACTAAAAATTATTCAGCTAATAAAAAAAACTAGCCCTTAAGTATTCGTGTTTACGTATTGCATTTTTACAGTGTTTGTCAATCAATAGTGCAGTCCATCTTTAACCTATCAACAGTCATTTGTTTGGATAATGGCCAAATTTCGGATGAGTATGAAATAATGCGTAAATACAGGTGTTTCATTTACGCGTTAGAAGTTAGATGCGAAACAAAAGGCAGGCAATTTCAGATCATCATCTTCGTTAGCAATAGTCAAATAAGATGAGATTTTTTGTCTGATATCCCAGAGATAAAGAGTTTGTAAGTTTGTTTGCTGAATATTATATGACGCTACTGAACCAAAATCAAAAAATTACGTTACACAAAACCTACATTACTAAAACCAGGGTATATTAGGACACCCTGTATCATTAGTCATGGCAGAATTTAAATTTATTTGCGTTCAAGCATCTTTTACTTGAACTTATTGACACTATTGCGGTAGAAAGCAGTTTTGCGAATGCGAATTTGATTAGACCAAAAAGGTGTCAAACTAAATAAATAAGAAAAACATCAGCAAATATTTACAAATTTTAAGTGACCAAAAAAAAACAAGATAAACACTTGAAACAAAGAGAAAGTACACATATTAATAATAAACATAATATTATTCACAAACCGGACAAGTTGGCAGTATTTCAAAATTATCTCAAAATAGATCGGTGATACATTGGCGCCAATGTGAGGTAGGATGGGCGATAAGGGCGGCCAGTCAGTTGACTGATTACATAAGGGTTATCTGTTATCAACGACGATACGCTTGGAATTCGGCGGAGTTGGCGGAAACGGGGTGTCAAAGATTTTTGTTAAGGACAAGTTATGCAACACGTCAAAGATGCAACGTACAAGAAAAATGTAATTTATTTTTAACTATGCTATCTACATATATAATTATAAATACTTTATAATCTAGGCCATTATAGTGTTGAAGATGAAAATAGTATGGAGGTTTAATAATCCTTACTCTAATTTTCATTTGTGGAGTAAATCGTTATTTCAGTTTTTTAGTGCATTCCAATCTTAATATAGTGACATCTTTTGGCACTTGTCTGGACTACTTTTTAGGTCCGACTGGCCAACAAGGTCAACCACCCCGGTATCACAAAATAAACAAGGAATGTATGATTCTGACGTCAATTCGGCTGATCAGTTAGAATTAATGTTAAAACCCGAACTGATTAATTTTTCTTTTGATTTATGGTAACATATTATGGTAGTTAAAATAAGGACAAAATTGATAAATAAAGTGCCTTTCAGTGCTGCTTTTTCATCTACATATGCACTAGGCAAAATCTGTCTTAGAAATCTTGGCTGAACTAAATAAAACGGTCATATTCTAAGAACATAATATCCGTAAACATAAAGCAAACAAAATTAAAATTCTGATATAGTGCAACACCAAACAAAAAAAAAATACACTATCTAACGGGAGAAGATACTTATATCTCGCTCAAATTCCGCGGATTTCAATCAGTACAACATTGACAGGCGCACCAAAATATTTTCACATAATTCTTTGTGTTTAAATTATCATGTTATATTTAAATATTTTGCGCGCAAATTCATTCACGCAATAATATTTGGCCGACGTCCATTAGACTGCGACCTTGCGACAACAACAAAGTTTTCACAATTCCATTTCTTTCTTGCGGTTTTCACAATGAGAACTCATTATTTGAGTAATTATCTATTTATTTTTTACGTAATGTTGCAAATCTAGCGTGTTGTTTAATTTGTATTTCTTTGAAGGTGGAGGTAATTAATTACTAAGGATCATAGTTTAAAGTTCTTTTTAAGTTAGGAAAGGAGTATGGGTTCTTCTAACTATGTATCGACTATATAAAACCTATTATACAACATTTCTGAGTCTACTACAACCACTGAGACTATTTTAACGACGCATAAAATAAGGCCCCCTCTTGGGTCCGAAAAAAAAATACAATATGCATACAAGTGCACTATTTGTTACTTTCTGTCACTAAATGTGTTTACACAGTTATATACTTAGGTAGTAGGTCTTTGCCGTGAGTACAAATGTAAATCCTACTTCCAGTTTAAAATGAAATCTCGTAAAATACCTTCATGCCTTCACATTGATGCTGTCAACCTTGCCAAGGTCGTTGGCATGATAACCAAGGTCTGGGTCAGTGGGCGAGTATTTCATAACGTCATTACGATCATGCACATAGCAACTAATTACATTACATAGATAATAATGCATGGAAGGTGCCGGACAGTGCGTTGCGAAGTTATTATGTTGTTAATTATTTTGTATTGCATGGTGATTGGTATGTTAAAGGGATTTAGGAGAGATCTCGAGTTGGTGACAGCTAGAAATGAGGTTTACAACGTAGCCAATGTCCTTATAGCCAGCGGCAGTTTTATTATGGCAAATTTGATCAGGATAATTTAAAGAGAGAATACTTTTTAAATTTAGAACGATCACTCTAAATTGTTTTTGTTTTTATGACGCAGGTGGCCAGTCGTATTGTTTTCACTGCAAGGTTACGTGTAAAAAGTTTTTGCTCGTGGATCACATCTATGTCACTAGATTTTCCTACGGTTACGTGAGTCCATTGGCCAGGCACGCACCTGCCGTGTGCGTCATCAATCTTGGTTTATCTGGCAGTACCGCGCATATCGTGCATACATGATCATAACGAACAAAGGAAATAGAATCTTTTTGTAACGAATATGTGTCTATTTCTGCCTGACTATGGAAGGAATTGACCAATTAAATACTATTTGTTACAGTAATAAGAAATAAATTCAAAATTTATTGTCCCAATACTACTTTAGTAACTTATGACTTTAAATAATATAAGTCTGGTGACAGAAAAAAATTATAAATTATATTATTAAAAAAAAATACATTTTAACTTTCTACACACTATTGATAAAAAGTGGCTGACATCCAATAACGTAATATTGTTTACTATTAATTACTGATGTTTAATTGTTTGCTTCATAAACAAAACAAAGCAATGCGGATTATTGCAACCGTCATTATACGATAAGACTAAGTATAAATTCAGCCCTTTTAATCGATATAATATATTTTATAACTAAATATGTTTTTAAATTTTTTCTCATTTTGTTTACAAATCTTACCTTTTAAAATTTCCATTTAATATGACTATAAAAGTACATAAACGACCTATAACTTATAACCTACGATTAGAGGACGTCATACATACGATAAATCCGGTTAATCTTAACGATTGCGGTCAAGAGAGACTTGTCTTAGTTTTATTATACAATTGCAGTTGATAGAGATAGAGTTTATAAAGCTGTCCACTAATGATTTCTTAAGTTTACGCGAATGTTAGACATTTAAATTAAACTTTTCTCCCTAAAACAGAAAAGTAAAATATTAAAACCGCGATAAAATTCGTAAAATAGTTTAATTTAAAAGCTGTCCACTGTTACAAGTTATATGGGCGATAATTGAAAATCGTGTTTGTAACTTAATAAATATGTCTAAATTATCACTTTCTCGCTAATCTTTTGTGTAACAAAATATGATAATGTACTCATATTTTTTATAAGTAGTTTTAACCGGCTCACCACGATATCAGGATTTAGTGATTATCCTTGGAGACATTCTTCGGAGATGAGACATACTTCTCTTACATAAATGATATCTTTATATTTAACAAAATTATCAAAGGCTTTCTGTACATTATAAGTATCGAAGAAAACTAATATGGAGGGGGCGGGGTGTTTCTTTATTAGAGCAATGTTTGTTAGAAAAATTATAAGGAGTATTAGGCCGGAAAAACTGAGTCGCGCGTGTGGAGCCGCGAATAAAAACTAGTAAGGATTAATATTTCACCACGTGAGAACAAAGCAATCAGTTTGTTCACCAAGGATAAAAGTTACTGTCAAGTACCCCACAGAACACAATAGTTATCTAATTCCTTCACATTTATAATTTTAACTCACAGAAAACAATAGGTGGGTATGTATAAAAATAAACATTGTAGCATTTCAATGTCACTTTCATAGTCCTCGCAATAGAATTACAGCGTCCATTACGCGGCAAGTTAATTAAGGCGAAATTAAATGAACAGTTTCATTTATATACACCTAAATAAATGGTTTAGGTCGAGAATTTATTAAGAGTTTATTTCACACACACATCACGCCTTTAACAATGGGAGAAGTATAATCAGGGCACCCACTTTTCCTCAAATGTATTCGGTCCCATGATGTGATAGAGGCCAAGCCTTAGACTCCGACCTAATATTGAGTAGAAAAACTCAATATCACTTTACACGACTTGGGATTAGAATCTAGGACCTCAGAGTATTGCGCACGCCATATAACTACCCTACTAAGGCAGTCATAATCTATACTATTGTATAAAACTAAAGATTTATTTTATTTGAAAGCGCTAATCTGAGGAACTACTGGTTTGAAAAATTCTTTAATTGTTGGATTCATATTTCCCATATAATCTTTTAGTGTTGGACAATTTATATAATATTTCCCGTGGAAGGCCCCGTGGGCAAACCCAGCTGGCTACAATTATCTGTTGAGGTTTTAAACAATTGCTGAATCAGCTCTAAATTCAAATCGCAGATTGACAACACAACGATGGATTTAACCAAAACAGCAAGTTTATCGGAATGGGGTTATTACTACTAATCATTTACTCAAACGTTATCGCAAATGACTTAGCCGATTATAACGAGAATTTATTTTTAGAACTCACCAGACGTAGGACAATTACCTAAATGACAAAGAAAAACCTAAACCCCACAAAGATAACGAGAAAATGTGACCTCGTGAAACATTTTAATGTACGTAAACCCCTATTAGCGATATTGTTGAGAATACATTACATTAACGTTATCTATAATGATCTTTTTAAATTTAAATTTCGAACGTTTTTTTCTTTTGGAATTTTTAAAGATAGTATCTTAAAAGGTATAAAGTATATAAAGTAACGAAGTCCGATGTTACGTATCGTACGTGTTTTTTAAAAGAAAAAATATAAGGCAAAACATTTTATCACGTGAATAGAATGCAATGTCTGAGAATGCCATACGTCTGATTGCGTGGAGTAATATAGCACGGAATATAAATAATTGTGCCGGCTTTTCTAAATTGCCATCCATTTGATAAATTACAAAGAACTCAATACTTTTACAATGGTTTTTAATGAAGTATTTAATATTTTAAATTGTCTTATTAATTTAACTATACACGTAGCCGCATAGTTAAATTAATAAGACAACTTTATACGCATTTAAGAACTCAATTACGCGTGTCAAATACGTAGATGACAAAGACAGATGTGTATTGCTATCTCTGTTCTTCTCATTGAGAAACGGGAAGTAGGAAGCGTATGGGAAATAGACGTATGGGAAAAGACCTTGTCCGAATTGTATATTTGTCTCGACTAAATTAGAAATGGATGGAATGTAGCCGGATAATGTAGGTGTTGAATTCTGGATGGTTTGGATGAATAAAAAATTGATTACTTTTTAGCTTGACCTGACCGTTCGACCGATGAATCACGATTTTGTTGTTTAAGCAATTGATGGAATATTTTAAGCTAGTTTTTAAATAAACATCAATACCAAATTTTAGGATATATCCCCAGTTTCTTTTTATGTTTAAGGGTGAATACTCTGTTTAAAAAGATTCAAATAATATGTAAATTACAAGCTTTTAATATCGAACTAAATTTTGAAACTATTATAAAATTGTTTAACATAGTTTTCCGGTCCGTTTTTGTCTTAAAAAACTAGATCTACCTAATTGGTCATCAAGCAGCGATCGAACCCTGACCTTTCCCACGTGAATCAATAAAGCGAAAGTACGTCATTGACTAAGTGTATTAATAAATATATTTTACTACACAATTGAAACCATTTTGCATTGGACTTTGAACTGTACAGTTATGATTATAATCAATAGATAGATGACGTTTTATTTACGTTCGAATCCTGTCAGAATGAACGAGGAAGCGACGGCATTTCTGAGTGTCTAGTGGAAGTTCAACATCAATTCATATAAAATAATTACTACATCAGGTGATTGTTATATTTCATCGCTATTAAAGAGGTATTAAAACTATCTGAGCACCTGAACATAAACAAATAAGTAGGTAGAAAATGGCACCGTTTGGTTTTGCTGAGAAAATTTACGTGTATTTCCTTGCGGGTTAGGTAAAACTGATACAAGTACAGAAAATATTATACGGTTTGGGAATTACTCTTCAAACAATATACATTTTAGTTCATAATCTGCGAAATATATACATTTAACTGCCGAAGCCGGTATATCTTTATATTGAGAGAAAAATACTAAAAAGGAAAGGGAGTGGCTATAGAAAAATAATAGTATAATTTAAATCAACCAACGGGGAGTAAATTATACTATAACACCGCGATAAAATAGTTTTATTTTTGTGTCTAACATTGGCGTAAACCTAATAAATCATTATGAAAACGTAAACAATTACAATAATTATCATACTTAGGTAAATTCCGAGGATTACACGCAAAAAGGCAACTTATTTGCATCTTATATGATAATGACTATAATATGCAGTGACCTAAAGCTCCACAGTTCATCGGAAAAGCACTGCATCACTAAAATTATACACGGTCCCTTTCACATCGCGACCGCATAGCAACTGCAATCAGCTGGCAACTCCGTCGCTCACCTTGGAACAAGACGCCACTCAAACGACGTAACTACCTACACTGTGACGTTTTATCATTCACCTATATTCAACATGCTTATTCGTCTAGTCTAAAAAACCTTTTGTTTTAAGAAATGGTACTAAAATTTTCGCGTGTGGTGAGCATGCTTTTAGTTATGTGGGCATAGCAAAGTGACCTATATCTAATGGTAAACACAGGTGAAGATTCGTTAAAATCCCATTGTGACATTTATTGGTTTTAAGGAAAATGATTGTTGGGAACGTGTTTCTTATTAAACGGTATAAATGTTGCTGCGGTTTCTTGTGAGCCATGAATTATAATATTATGCAGTAAAATAATGTAGATTTTTGTAACCTAATCATTGGAGTCGAGCGAGGTATTATATCTCGCTTACCAATACTCTATCTAAACGCCACTCCACTTACAATCAAGTGCAGTAGTCACTTTCCCTTACCCGTATAAGAAAATACACACATTATTCACCCTTAGTGTACCACCACAGCATCCATCGTGCGTAAGCATATTACCATTTACACTAATGTAGATTTTGAGAACATATCAGTTGATTAGATGGGATTTACACCAGGGGCGTAGCTACCGCTGTATCAGCCCTATCAATGATACGGGGCCCCTCTTGGCCCATACCTATATTAAGCTAAGCAAGCGCCCAAAAGGTCGCACGTTCCTGAAGAGTCCCCAAGAAATTTAGATATAGGGTCCCTTATGGCAAGCTACTGATTCGTACATATCTATCTATCACCTCTCTTGGTGAAAAAGGCCAAATTTGAGAGTAAGAAATGAGCTAAAGATAACCTCAAGAAGTGCATAATGAAAAATATTGTAGGGATATCTCGAACATAGGTGGATATTTGTCCAGTAAGGAACGACTGAAGGAAAACATTCTTTGTCAGTAATTTGTCATGACATGTGAGTCATTCTAGACATACTTTGACATGTTTAGAACAATACAGGTGATCGATTGTTTTCGATGGATTAAAATCAAATAGTTCGTTGAACTGCATTGCATTGTCTTTAAAATTGAAAATTAGGCTAGATTTTTCGATGGATAAGATAATGACGAAGTTGTGATTTCTAAAAATAAATCATAAAAAGAGGAGCTAAATTGATTTAGATGATTGCAAGAAAAGCTTAAAATCGTTAAATTTTGTTAACGTCCAATTGCGTCACTAATTTAAAGATGTTTAATGTTCACAAAGTATTATAAAAACGGGGATTAAAATAAGTATATCACAAAGCTGTTTGCGATAACAAGATGATGAATGAGGAAAGTATTTTTAAAACGGAACAAAGTAAATAGTTCAACATTTCGACATAATAATATGTTGACTTATGCAATAATCTTTCATGATTTACAAACAAACACAGTGTACTTAAACTGTGGTGTGGTGTTACAGTAAAATCATATCTGTCGTGGTGTAGAGGCAGACCTCACGCTCTTCGTTTCATAGCTGGTTCACGCCTGAAAGTTTGTGTTTATGAATACTCTTACTATGGTCACATTATATGCTGTACATAAAATACATATACACTCACGCCTTTTATCCCCGATGGGGTAGGCAGAGGCGCAACTAGTTCACCCACTTTACGGCCATCCCATGATGTAATAGGGGACGATCCTATCACCATATCGAGCACAAATTCCAGACTTCGGGCTGATACTGGGTAGAAAAACACTATCATTTTGCCCGACCTAGGGAACGAACCCGGCACTTCATCACTCCAGTCATACCGTAATTCAACTACGCCACCAAAAATATGAAATAAATAAAACAATCTACGTATGTTCATTTCGTTTCCCTATTCTAAATGGAACTTCGTAATACAGAGGACTAATTAAGTCTACAATAAATAAATATCTACGCATTTCCGCTGCTTATCCGTTATCTGCATTTTCATAACACATAGGAAGCATGCCAAGTTCCCACCGGTCGTACTATTTTAAGCCCTGTTTACATTAACCTATGACTTGGGATAAGATAACTACAATGAAACAGACACCAGCTAGCCATGCGCTCGTCATGTTGCGATCGGGAAAAAAATGTGAGGCCTAAGTTTTAGCAACATTGTTTTATCATAATGGTTATTCTATAAGACGTATTCAACCTTTTTTACGGGCCTCAGACGTCTTAAGTATGGTGGCTCGGGCCACAACATAAATTTATTAACTTACAGTATCTAAAATGTGATGAAAATTTTACATTTAACAAAAGTATTATCAATTAATAGAAAGATTTTATTCCTATAGGATTATCACACTGCTGAAGTGATCTTTGGAATAGACGGTTAGTTTTAGTGAAATTTAAGTCAGATAGGCCATTTGTTCTATATGTCTAGTCTTTTACATATAGTCCAAGTGTTACTGGATATTATACTCTAAATATTACTGGTGTTAAGTGTGATGAGGTCATTCACAAAATTCATTAATTCATGAGTCAGGATTTCTCACTTTCATCAAATGATTTCATAGACAAAAAAATAGACTAAGCACAGTTTTAACATGTTTAGTAAGACCTAATATTTGCTAGTGATGTTATAGATGAAAAATAATTGGATTCAGGAATCTCTATAAAACCTATTACGTAATATCAGACTTATCCTCAACTAATCACAACTGGGATTACCGTTAAATAATGTTTAAGCCGCGGCGACGAATTCGAGGCACACTAGTTTACCTTTACTACAAGGTTGCAATTTCTAAAGAGATTAAATTTCAAATTTCTCTGTCTTTAGTAATCATTAAACTTGGGAATTCGTGATACAAATTAATTTCAGTCACCACGCACACCACGGTCTTTGACAATTTAGATCGACACGTAAATTGTATTACATCTCATATCATAAATAATAAATCTACATGGTCTAGTAGTTAGATTTATGGACAAATTCTAACCAGCAAATAAGACACTCTTTATTCCAAAAGTCCTGACAGTTTGTATAAAAAATGAATGTTCAGATTCACTTACGCCCGAAATTAATATTTAATATGCTATCCTAGAAACCTATCTTAAATTGCCGACTATTGTTCGATTGGTCTCCTATCCGCATGTCAATATCTTAACTCGACTATCCTTGTTCTTCAACGATAGATCACTGGCAATCCGTTCCCGATGCGTTCCCTCCTGAACATTCCATTTTATGCAGAATATTTAGAATGTTTCATTTGTAGTTAATTTACTTTCTGTATTTTCCATGCAAACTATTCGTTTGGTAAGTCTTCACAATGGGTAAAAATAATACTGTACAGATTTATATAACTAGTTACCTAACATTTAACACCCCAGTCTCCCATTAATATGATCACGTTGATCGTGTCGGTTTGCGGCAACCGCACAAGTGCACCGCACGACACCTCACGTGTGCGAACCATTTATCCCTTCCGCGTGATTTGACACCGAGAGTGGCGGATTGGGATGCACGTGATATTTTGAGGGCTGAATGTACCGAATATTTTTTTAGTTCTTAGAACGCAGCAATTGTGTGACGAATTAAATATTACTCTGAAGAGACCAATAATTTCGAAGTGTGTATATTATATTTTAATTGGATTTAATTTGGGTAGCTAATTATATTTTACAATGAAAATTAACAACAAAGACTTAAAAATGTGTAAATCATTACGATTCCTAAGAGAAAAAAAAAGGATAATAATTTTCCCACTGTAAATGCAAATCTGATTATTGTATGCAAATATAAATTGTATATTATGGGATATAATTTGAATAAACATTTCTTTTAATCTATCAAAGTGTTTGATGAGATTCAAACATTCAACAGAATCTAAATACTTCTAAAATTAGGCAATAAATACTAAAATTATAAAAATATGTGTTTCATGTAAGTATTAAACACAAGTTAAATATTATGACATAAACATTTACTTGTTTAGGTTCAGTAACAACAAATTAAAACATAATTAAGTTATCAGCAGATTGAGTAGTTTATATGGCAAATATGATTTCATTTGTTTTTTTTTATACTGGAGAATATTTCCCACACAAGATTAAACAGTGAGGCTACTAATACATCTCTGCCTATCCCATCACATTCAGATATACAGTGTGAGTTGTAATCTATATATATAAAAATGAATTGCTGTTCGTTAGTCTCGCTAAAACTCGAGAACGGCTGAACGGATTTATCTTATCTTGGTCTTGAATTATTCGTGGAGGTCTAGGGAAGGTTTAAAAGGTGAGAAAAATTCGAATAATTGCCGGGAAAATCCTCAAAACAGCATTTTTCTATTTCCCATACAAACGTTTTCTAACTAATACGTAGAGTCAATTTGAGCTTTATTGCTATTGTATAAAGTTCACTGTTGTCTAAGCAATGTAGGTGTGTTCCTAACATCAAAGCAGTGTGCGTTGGAGCACAGAACATAATAATGTAATGTCGCGTTCTGAAACTCAACAAAAGTGATATCGCATTGTGACTAATAAAATAGATAGGTACAAAAACTGTCATATTACAAATCTTTTTGACAGGACGAAGTCTGTCGGGTCCGCTAGGATATATAAATCAGTTGATTCGGCTACTAACCAAGATGATGTAGTCAACTATCCACCGGGATTTTTAAACTCGCTGGATTTGCTAGGATTGCCACCTCACAATCTTCAATTAAAGGTTGGATCGGTAGTTATAATGTTGCGAAATATCAACCAACCGCGTCTTTGCAACGGCTCACGGTTAGCGATAAAAAAAATTACTAAACAACGTGATAGAAGCAACTATAGTGAAAGGAAAGTATAAAGGAGAAGATGTTCTCATACCGCGCATCCCAATGATTCCGACTGATGTGCCATTTGAATTTAAAAAGACTACAGTTTCCAGTGCGGCTTGCTTTTGCTATGACCATAAACAAGTCCCAGGGGCAATCATTAAGTGTTTGTGGTATTAATCTGGAAAACCCATGTTTCTCCCATGGTCAATTGTATGTTGCCTGTTCCCGTGTTGGAAAACCATCAGATTTATTTGTCTATGCGCCAGGGAATCAAACAAAAAATATTATATATCATAAAGCACTACAATGAAAATAAAAATGATTTTTGTTAATAATTATGATGATTACCAATAAAGCGATTACTTACTTTTAAATGCTTATATCTGTTTTATTTAATAATTATTTTTTATTCACAACGCCCTATCACCAGGGTGAAGGTTCTGTTCAGGAGAATTTTTGCCCCGACAATAAAATAGATAGGAACAAAAAACTGTCATATTACAAATCTTTTTGACAGGACGAAGTCTGTCGGGTCCGCTAGTATGGTTATATTTATGTGCCTAAAACATATTATAGTTTTGTTTAACTATTCATTGTTGAAAGTCCCTCCAGTGATTTTTTGTAGCAAATCATGACATAATTTAAAAGTTATTTTTTCATAATACCATTAGGGGCTAAGGTTCAATAGTGCTGTAAATGTTTAAAAAAATTTTTACTTTCAAGAAATTATTAGTGAGTTAATTTGTCATACCATAAACTATGCAACCATTAAAGTAAGTACAAATATTTGATTAAAATTTTTATTATGCAATTTATAAGTTGATGTAAATACCTTAACAAAAAAACTCAAAGAATTTGATTTAAAAACAAAATCAATGACATCAAAAAATTTATGCTGCATAATAAACCTAATATTAACTTAGTTATAGATATAAATGAGCTGAAGGAATACAAAAATGTTTATTCTATATGGGAAAAATGCTTATAATGCCAGACAGATAACAAAAACACATTCCTTATTTAAAGATACCTCTATATACACAATTTTTAGAACAGTTGCTATGTGCTACTTTAAATTTAATTATATTTATTTTAACAGTTTCCAAAGGTAGTTTTAGTTCCTATATGCTACTTTAAAAACATATAAATAATGTATTTAAAGTTATAAAATTTACTGTAACAATTTCCGTAAGTAGTTTTAAATAGTTATATTCAACTTATAGGCATATTCGCAGAATACTTTGGCCATAAAAGTAGTAAAGGACATAGCTTCATTTCTAAAGATGAGTAATAAAAAATAAAACCTTTAATAATTAATAAAACACATGATTATAGTAGCCCGCAAACAACTTAAGCACACTAACCTGGGGATTTTCATATGTAAGTTTAGCTATATTTACTATGCATTACAAAAAATAATTATGACTGTGACAATAGGCTTGCAACCTAATGAATCACATTATTAGGTTATGAAATTGTAATTGTATGTGCTGTAATTCTGCCTACCCTTTTACTTACTGATGTAGTATATCCTTGACATAGCTACCATTTAAAATGAGAGTTCAGGCATTATTGTAAGCTGAAGTAGAAGACTCTTCTCGTTAGCTTTACATATATTTTTTTATGTATGTATTTGTTTATGTTTATATGTATTCATTTAAAAGTATACATTCATTATGTTTTATACTTATAATCTTTATCTATTATACAGGTGCCTCCATCTATCTTTACACCACCCTTAGGTTGACTGAGAGAGAATGCTTTTATAATAATAACATCCCTTGGTTGTAAGTGAACTTGCATACTATATGTACAAAGTATTTTAAATAAAATAAACAAATAAGTATGCTACATGTACGCATTAACAAATTGTTATTTTATTTACATTAAAAAGTATTATATCTTTAAGACATGAATTAAGCCTTGGCCTAAATTAGTACTTTATCGTGTAATAATGATAAATATAAAACAGTTGTTCTAATTTTAATTGAAATGGTGTCATTAAAATCACTGATAATAATGTATACAACTTTTGAAAACATATAGCATACCATGATCATTTTTAAATGAATTGTACTGGATACAAAAAAATCACAGTATGTATACAGTTCAGTACACAACATTAAACGGTTTTAAAAATATTTTCATATAAATAACTGCTATAATATATGTTTTAAAGGGGCGTTTGGATCATAGGTCACTGTATGAAGGTTGATGCAGATTATTCCAATATTCCTATGAATTATTGTAGTTGTTTGTCTAATCCAACCTTATAATGCCTTCATGGTACAAAAATATTAAATATGTATCACAGAAATCAATAGATGGGATGTTTAAGAATCTGCGTAGAAATAGAATACGAAGTCGACTTACCTGCGAATATGTGAGTCTCAAAGCGTACTGGGCAATTTGTGTCGTTCTCATTATGTCCAAACCAGTGTGTATGCTGAAAATAAATTAAACACATTCAGTAACACGAAAAACTGCACGAAACATTTCCACTTTACATAACCTATGGTAATTTATTTTCAACTTTATACAAAAATCTCTTTAACACTTTTGATCAAGGATCGTATAAATAGTTCAAAATAATATACTTCAGTAATATTTTAACGTTGGTTTAAATAAAATTTGATTATTATCTCGACTACATACATGCACCCGCTGATTACCGCGAATGAAAGAAAAATCCAGATGTCAGAAAATTGATCCAGATGGCTTGAAGTTTTGAATGGTGTTGCTAGGAAAAATTATGTGTTTTCAATTATTGTTGCCGCTTGAAAAAAATATCATCCAGTAGGTGTGACCAGCATTACAACTTTTCATCCTGCAAACTGGAAAAGTAGGCGTGTGAATGGGGGGCTTTATGTGTAATGAGGTATGCATGCTAACAGATGGCGGTGTAATAGTATAGTTTAGTTAGTCTACTCGCCACTAGATGCCTTGCACATTGGAATTTTCTTTCATCGCAAGGAGTTCGTCCGTTATGATTAGAGCTTTCTTTTGGGTTGATGCACCTTCTTTTTCCAAAAGGTACGGTTTCGATTCATCAATAATATTTTTACAGGCGGTTCTTAGAACGCACATCTTTAGATATTTTTACGTAGTTAAGAAAGTTTGTGATCGCCTCTTTTTACTGGTATCCATCGATATATGTATGTACTACTGGCATCAATGTACCTATGTAAGGGATCGGGAGATTTTGGATTCTATTCCCAGATGGTTAAATTTTTTAACATGATTATCTTTGGGTTCGGTCACGCTTGGGAGGTTGATGTCATTAAATATTGGAAAGGAATAAGGACAGGTGAAGGTAAAAACCAGCCAGAGGCCGAATACATGATCAATAGATATAATAATTTTAATGGAATAAGTAAGTATGTTTAAAATGTAATTAAAGTGTAATGAATATTACAGACATCTAATTTAATGTAAAGATAACATCATTTTACATATTGCAGTATGAAATGTAAAGAGGTAGGTACCTAACTGAAATTGTTTTCATCTCGTTTACATTATCTATAATAACTTTAGGTTTACTATGAAAAATATAGTTGAAATTTAAATTCAGGTCGGATGCAAATTCTAAAGGCAGCTTACATTTAAGTTTTAATTGAAACGATATCTCATACTTTATGGCCTGAACTGTGTATTGAACGTAGAATCTCTTGTTCGAAGTCAAAGAAGTTACAATTTTACGAGACTAATGCACGTTTTATGTAGTCGAACTATCACGCGAAATTAGACATCTCTCATGTCTTCTAAAAAAATAAAATATAATAGCCGGCGACCAACTTGAACACACTACCACATGGTGGGGAATTTTTTGTACATAGGTGTAGCTACACTATTACCTATATTACTTATGTATGCTCATGTAACAGTACATGTAAACTTTTTTTTTTATAATTGTACGCCAAAGTGACCCCTTTGCACCTGATGGTAAGTGGAGTGGTATCGAATAAAATGTCGGCTGACGAGAGATGATTATCCCTTGATAGTCGTCACAATTATGCCGTCCTCTTGGAGACGGATATACGAAGGCTCATCCCGGAACGCGACACACGTGGGCCACTCGGGCGAGTTTTAACACCTTGTGCACGCTGGTCCCTACCCGAGCGGATATAAAATATATCCTACCACCAGTAAAACCCTTTTAGTATTCCTTTCAAGTAATTTGCCGTCTATAATACCCATATGGGTATATTCAGGCCATCACTTTGAAATTATAATTCGCCAGCACATAGAAATCTTTCCTTGCATGACGCAATTTCGTAGTGAAGCCCAGATGAGTTACCTCCGGCCGAGTACACAATCACACAGTTTGCTTTACGACTTATCTTGCGAGATATTATCTGATAAGCGAAAATAGAGCGTTGATAGCGCGTGAGATGCTGAAAACACATTTGGGAAGCGAAATGTTTTAAACACATTCAAAATTATTATAATCGACGAATACTTTGCTAATGATTGTAAATGAGAAATATTAAGACGTTTATTAGAAGTAAACGCAAAGACCGTTGAAGATATATAGATGAAAATAGCACTCAGATAGATCATGTTCTTTATTAATAAAATATATTTTTGTCATGGAATAGTACATAGTGAAGCTCACGTTCCAGAAAAGGATTCATGCTAGCAGAGCAACGAGTAATACACGAGCCTGTATCTTGTAGTTAGACTAATCTACTGTAGGATAGCATAATTTTTTATGGCTATAGGTAATTATGTAGAGTCAATCCAAACGCACGGAAAACTGGATTATTTTAATAAAAAAATATTATGATTAACAGTCGTTTTCAATAAACGATCCCAAAATCAATCTTTAATCCTATTCTAAGAATGAATCAATCAAAATAGCTCATTTGTAAGCATGTCAAAAACACTTTGCTCTGATTGGTCCATTTTGGCGATAGATCTAAAAATGCGATTGGGTTCGTTTCTTGAAATTGCCGGTAAGTTAAACATTGGATTAGACTAAGCATCATACTAATGCACCCTACACAACTAATTTAATATTTGTCGTATTTATTGTAAACTAGTTAACCCGACAGACGTTGTCCCGTCTTAACTATGAATTTGCAGCGCGTATTCTGTCAATCGCTGAAATTAACTTTTTTTAAATTATCTGACGTTCCGTTTAACTTCCTTAATTTTTCTTTCATAAGAACCTTCTCCTGACAATAACAAACACAACAAAAAAAAATAGTGAAATCGGTCCAGCCGTTCACGCGTGATGGCCTGACCAAGGGTAATAGGGATTCATTTTTATAAGTATAGATATAGATATAGATATAGATAGATTACCTTCTCTGAAATTGAATCGCGTTAGAAATCATGATACTGCAAAGTAAAGTAGGTTTCGGCCTATTTTGTGTCATGTACATAATGCTATTACAAATATGAAACGGTTTGATTAAATACTATTGTTTGGACTAGATGCCTTCAGAATACTGGACAGATAACAGACTTCTTGGTGTCAAGGTGATAGAGGTGTTGAGTAAGCACCTTTAATTATTGTGCTAATAATTTTAATATTTTCTCGAATAAACGTAATTTAATGATTTCATAGAATGTTTACGCGAATGTTTGACAATCAAATAAAACTAGCGTTCTGATTTTATCTCGGTTTTAATTTTAATTTCCTCACAAAATTATTAAAATAAAAGTTATTTGATTTTATACACGAAGACGATTGAATTTGTCAAAATTTTACGGAGTTTTAGAAAACTATTTAATTTTAAGTTCACAATTAAAATACTTTATACGGTTGAAAAGAAATAATGTTAATTAAAAAACAAAAACGATAATTTCCGCCAAATATTAATTAAGAACTATAAATATTCGTGTATTTAAACTAGCTACGTAGCAACGCCTTCAAAATCAAACCAAAGGCAATGTTTGAACTTCTTACGCCGCTATAAAATAACCTTCAATTTTAATACCAGAATCAAGGTGATAGCGCTGAGGCCTGAACACGTAAAAAGGAATTTAAAATGATAGTCGTTTTAGGTTTTGTTCAGACCGCCATAATTATTTCGACATGCGAGGGATAATCTACCAGTCGATTTTCTATTTCGATGTCACTCCACTTACCATCATACTTAATACTTATGTGGCGGAGTCACTTTGCCGTCCCTAAATGAATAAAAACAATAAGTCTAATAATAAGAATAAAAAAACGAATAATAAAAAGTAACAAAAAATATTTTCTCCAGTACTTTGAGGCACATCACTCTATACTAAGAATTAAAAAAAATAAAGACAAGAATAATAAATGCTCAGCCATAATTAAAATTTTTGCCGCACTTTGAGGAACATAACTCTTAAACCAAATGAATGGGCGCCATTTTTAAATAAAGATGACTTCTCTAATCTTCCGATACGGATCCTCATATTTGTATAATAAAGCTTTTAGCGACATCTTATTTATTCTAAATTATTACCTATTCTAGTAATGTTTACCTAATATGGATTCAAATAAGTAAATACGATAACTTAATTAAGACTACCAGACGATTTACTCTGAATATTATTCATACATCACTATTTATAAGTAGCCTTAATGTTCGTACGTCAACTGGTTCCCTCATAGGAAATTAGCGTTGTAGTATATCAAGCTAGTACTGCAGCAAGGAGATAAATGGGGTTTCCCATTATTAGCACAAAGAGTATAATTATGTTGTTAGTAATTGTTTCGGCCGCCAAGCAGCAGTGTGTAGTCACTGTTGTTTTTCGGTTAGAATGACATTGTAGCCAGTGTAACTACTGGACATAATGAGACTTAATATCTCATGTCTCAGGATGGCGATCGCAGTGGAATACCAAACAATACATTGTAATTTAAGGTGTTAGATGATGTTTCTACTGTTTATGGGCGGTCGTATCGCTTACCTTCAAGCAAACGGCAAGCTCGTTTCATCATTCAAGCAGCAATAAGAAAATGTTATATTTCTTTATATGTGTTTTGTTTTTTTCTCCTTTTACTGTACATCATCATTATCATCAGCCGCAGGATGGCCACTACTTATTACTGAACATGGGCCTCCCTCAAAGAGTTCCAGATCAACTTTTTGGAAGCGGCCTGCATTCAGCGACTTTTCTAAAGTTATCTGTCCATCTCGTAGGTGGTTACTGTACATGTTATATCGATATTGTCCTAATAATAAAATCTTTCTCTTTTTATTTTAACCTATAATGTCCGCAGGTTCAAATCCTAAGGGCACACGCCTCTGACTTTTCTAAAAAATCATGTGTGTATTCTTTGTGAATTTATCGTTTGCTTTAACGGTGAAGGAATACATCGTGAGGAAACCTGCACATCTGAGAAGTTCTCTATAGGAATTTCGAAGGTGTGTGAAGTCTACCAATCTGCACTAGGCCAGCGTGGTGGACTAAGGCCTAATCCCTCTCAGTAGTAGAGGAGGCCCGTGCTCAGCAGTGGGCAAGTATATAATACAGGGCTGATATTATTATTATTATTTTATATAAGGTAGGTCGACCACGACGACGTTTAGCATTTGTTGCAAATTTTATAAACGCGCTTCTGTACGTCTACTATCGCACGTATGCGTGACGGCAATGCTATTGTGTCGATACATACGCGCGATACAACTGGCGATCACATGAATTCCTGTATAGAAGTTGCGTCGCGAAAGCTGCGTGTTTGGATCACATCTCTATGGCTTCAGTATCGTCATTGTAGTGAAAAAGAATAGTAGACGTCGGCGATGCTGGATTACCAGCAACGTCATCGCGCCTGTTTTGCTACTGCATCACTGTAATAGTTGCCATGTTCAATTTCCCTAAATACGATGAGTTTCACTTTTGTAGTTTTGTTTCACCTTTACGAAAGACATGTGCACATAGCCCGCTCGACAGGCTTACCATGCGATGCATTTTTCAATTAGTAACTGTTTATAATTGTAGCGAGAATTTTCGCTTTACCTTCAATACCATGTATGGTAGCGCGTGAACTGCGAATCATATTGGGGTTATTATATGTGTTTTGCACATGAAAAGTCGCATTTTATTCGTATAAAATGTTCTTTAAAAAGTTCATTGTGAATGAATTCCTCTTAGCTGAATTTCGGCCACGGCGCGGCGGCCAATCTCAGCGGTGATCAGCCAAGTAGACAGGAGATATTATAGTGCACAAGTGTGTGCCCAATACACAAGTGCACTATGTGTTACTTCACTTTCATAATCCGGTGAGACGACAATCTGACATGACCGGAGAAGGAGCAGGCACGGCACCAACGATTTTACGTGCTTTCCGGGGCACGGGGGTATCACACTGCCAACTTCCTGACTCCGAGCTGCGACTGAGTAATTTTTAAGTTGGAAAAACTCATAAGTTCACAAATTAAGTTTCAAGAGAATATCTACCTTTAATCTAGACATATAAAAAAGATTATTATTATTAAAACTCTATGTTTTATCGAAGAAATTATTTCTTAGTTTTAAGTGAGACTCATTGGCCGTATTATTAACAATAAATATTCGAAGAAAAAAAAGTGTATTACAATTATATATACAATTGTACTCATTTTCGGTACATAATTGTTGAATTGGTTCCACCGAACATTTTGTGGCCGGGTTTATTTTTTACGAAATAAAATATTTTACAAAATGCAACACGCGTTAGAGGCAAGTTTTTCACTTAACTACTTAAATAGCTCATTGGCACAAATCACCTGTAAGATCTTTAGTAGTAATTTGGACAAATCAAACACGTTAAACTTAGGCGGTAAGAACGTAGCACAATACGTATTGTATTACAAAGCGCAAGCGCAGGTAACAAGCTTTCATAAGAAACAATGCTATTGAAAATTGAAAGTCGGTAAAATGCGTTTCCTACTTGGTTTCCCTCGCCCGAGATTGTAAAACGATAAGAAGTGTAAACAACGCGTCCTAGCCGCACTTGTGACGCAACAGGCTCCCGGCTCACCTGTATATAAAAACCGACTTCTTAAGAAAGACGCCATTTTACTGTAGCCGCCATGCACGATAGTTTACGATTACATTATTTTCGGACTAAAATCATAGTGCTTAGATAATTAAAATTCATCTTTGACAAAATAATTATGAGTATAATTTTTAAAATTCGAATTTAAAGATGTGTTTTAAAAAAATAAGTGCGTCAGGCAATGTGGAAGATATATTGATCGCGATTTTTTTTAATAGTCATTTCAAGGCAACGGAAGCTGGTTGGACGGTCTATAGATAATTAAGCGGTATTCACGGCCTGTGATTGGTCACATGTAGCGTAACAGGGCGTCCACAATGATGAAATAATGAATTGAACATGTGATTCAAGATGGCGGACATTTTCGGAAAAAAAATTGTGGAAACTCCTGCGTTTTATTTGGGTAAGAGTTCTATTTTATATATTTATTTTTGGCAACCAATAATCTTACAAGGCCCAAAACAAAGACATGGCAATAGCGATTTAAAAAGGCGCGAAATTATATAGGTATTTTTTGGTTCATAATTAAAGTTAAGTCTTTCGTTAAAATTTGGAGGATCTTTATAATTTTGTGATAATGAAAGAATTCGTTATTGCAATAATTACGTAATTTAACCATGTTCCATGTTACAACTTACAGGAGTGCCAATCAAAAAAAACCTTATCCGTGATAACCAGAATAATAAAAATGATCATAATTTGTGATAAGAATTAAACTAAAGTACTTCGTTTTATCGTATGATGATTGTTATCAACTTGGTCAACAAGAAACAAGAATTAGTTGAAATTGACCCAGATTTGGAACCATTTTCGTCTTTAGTACCTAATTAGTATTAGGTTATTTAATGCACAACAGCACAATTTATTTTCTAAACATATTGTAAAATAAGTACCTAAAATATCACTATTTTATTTAAATAAATATTAATACTGTAAATGTGTTAATTTAGAGTTCTAAATCTTTATCTAGTCTAACTGTAGCTAAGGCTGCCGACAATTCTGCCTTACAATATTTTTTTCAAAAATTATAAGTAACGATATCAATAAAAATATAATACCTTTTTATAGAACCTATGTCGAAAGTATTAAAAAGAAAAATATTGAGCGTTTGTGGGGTCACATTGTAGAGCAAACTCGTACGATATCAAAGATTACGGGGTAGTAAACCGTTGATAACACTATCACAAATGGAACAGCAATGTTTAGTGCTCTTAAGTGGTTGAGTTTACGACGGCATGGTTATTATAGTATCTTTAATTGGTTTATATTTCGGCTACAATTTTACAAATTTTACGTATTTATAATAAGAGAAAATTTGAAGCGTTTTTTATTTATACGATTAAGATTTTATCATTATTTTACACAGGTAGTTAATGTAATACCAAATTGCTTATAAATTAATGCATAGGAGCATTTGGTCCTAAGAGATTTTTATTTCCTGTTATCTTTATATTTCCATTTGACAATAGTAAAAAACTAGTAAAATAATAGTTTCGCAAATTATGAGTTAATTCGCGACGAAAAATCATAATGATAAAATTCAATAAAAAAGTAAAAAGTCCATAACAGAGACTAAAGTTCAATATTTTTGTAAGAATCATAATTTCAAAGACTTTTAGGCCTCTTTACACGTATACGTTTTTTTTCTTGGTTTGAGAATATGAAATTGTTAGGTTGTCACCTTTTTTACATTAGGTTCTTCATATTCAAGGCCACGATAATAGGATTTCACTCTACTCTTGTATATAAACCTCTTTGGATTTTAGGGTCGTCTCTCAGAGCGTATTCGACTAACAGCGTGAAGTTTAATTTTGTTTGTGCTCTTTAATTAATAATTATTTGTGAAGTTTAATTAATAATCATTTTAAATACTATAGAATATAATATTTATGTCTAAATAAAACATAATATTCACAAAAGCTACACTTGAAAGTATTTTAGTTACCTGTTAAACTTATGTAAAACAACATATTACATAATAATTTATGTAACACAAAAAAGTGCTATGCGCAAATGTATTTTGCAACCATCGTGGTTTTGCACGCACTTTATAATTGGTTTTACAAACTCAATACCATTTACAAAATTAGTTGACTCTGCTAATATATTTTGAATAAATAAATTAGATATTCCAACATAATGTAAAAAAAGTTAACAAGCACCCATTAAAAATAGATGAGAAACGTTACTAAGTTAAAAAAAAATAGGTTTTTGTATAGACACCGCGAAGTGACTCGACTGTAACTTATAGTAAATAGATTTGTGTCTAAATAGAGTATCGACAGGGCCCTTATTCTGTATGATAGTGTAAACGCGTAACGCGGCCGTGTCATGTTATCTTCGAGAAATGTGCTTGAAATGGTATTCTGTAAGCCAAATTTCTATAGTCCTAAACATGATGCGTTGTGTTACGTGCTTGTTACACACTGTCAAAATAACGTGCGGGATAGAGAATAAGGCCCCTGATGAGAGATGTTTACTTCATGCCAACACCATTTTGCCAACTTGTTCCAAACCGAATATACAGATTGATCCCGGAACGCGACCCACTTATACGGACCACTATGGTGGATTTTACAACTTACTCGTTATCTAGGCGGATACAAATATAATAATATATTTCCACCCGTACCCATCAACGGATTTTCAGATTTTTATTACTGAAATGGATTAAAATTTCCATGACAAGTTTTAAATTATGGAGAACGTACAACGCTTTTTAATTCAGTTAAATGTAGAAGGAATTTTTATGAATATATTATGTAGAAAAGTAGCCACGTATTGCCATTATTTTAGTAACCCCAACACTACATTCCTGTGACTACAGTAGGTCCCATGCGTTTACTTTGCACACCAAAAAACCAGTCCTTTCCTATTTTATAATTTTGCCACCCCTTAAATCCGTAGTGTTTGTGAGATCTAGTTTTACACCGAAGTGCTAATTACACTCTTGACCTGGTTGTGAGTCGCTAAAGGCTTCTCAAGTTCCCTCTAAATCTAAAGTTAATATGTAGAGTTGTATTTTTCACATGCTTACTATGAGGTTCGGAATATATCCATATAATAAATAAGCAGGAAATAAATATCGAAGTCATAAGTGTTTTAATAGATGGAAAATTTTCTGTCTTTTTAAACGTCGTATCTTCTACTATAGAATCGACTGCAGTTTATAATATCAACAATTATATTACATTCTTATTTAAGTACACACTCATCCCTGAAGGCGTATGCAGAGGCGCAACCAGGGCACTCACTTTTCGCCAACAGTGTGCCGTCCGATGTGATAGGAGGCCAGCCTATCGCCATATCGAGCAATAATTCCAGACTCCAGGCTGATACTGAGCAGAAAAACCTAAACTTCACTTTGCCCGACCCAAAATTCAGACCCAGGGCCCAGATACGGAGCACAAAAACCCAAATATCTTTTTGCCCGATCCGGCGAACCTAGGACCTCAGAGTGGTGGATACAGTACAACTACGCTACCGAGGCTATCACATCTACGTGTACGTCACAGTTTCCATCTTATTCAAGTGAAGGTCAATAATAGTTTGAATATCTGAAGGACGCTGCGTGATGTATATTTATCTTATCAAGTAGAGCGAGCCACTCATAACGTTTAACAACTTGCTAATAAAGCCGGCGGGTGATTGTCACTTTACGCGTAAGTCACGCATCGGCAACAATGTCATTGTAATGGACCTTTCAGCTGCAGAAAAGTCTAGAAATAGTGATGGAATAGAGGTTGTTATTGTGAGGAATAAAAGGATCAGTAGAAGACAGTTCTGCTTAGTGATTGTAAGAAATGACGTAGAGTAGGGGATATGCAATCGATATAGAAATTACCCATATTTGACCACTGTTTCTGAATACATCACTTTTAACACTAACTTTTAACACTATATTTTGTCAAAATATGTTAAATATTTAAAGGGATAAATTGTTTTGTAAATATTCCTTACTGAAACATAAAGAAATTTCTTAAACCAAAACTATAAAAATTCAAATTCTAGCGAGAAAGCTGGAGTTATTGTTCTAGATTAATAAAAAATAATCTCAATCTTATTAAAATTGGCATTTGGTCTTCTTTAGCTTGAAACATTACACCGTCATCTTTTTAACAAAATTTTTATTGGAGTAATATAGCAAGCTCGGTGAATGCCTCGTTAGCGCAGTTGTATTACTGTAAGATTACAGAGCTGAGGTCTCGTTTACAATCCCTGGGTCGGGCAAAGTGATGTGGGGTTTTTCTACTGAGTATCGGCTTGGAGTCCGGTATTTGTGTCCGATATGGCGATAGGTTTCCCCCTATCACATCATCACGGAATGTGTACGGCGAAATGTGGGCGCACCAGTTACGCCTCTGCCTACACCTTTGTGGATTAAGGTGTGAGTGTATAATATAGCAAGTTTCCAAGTACTAACTATCGTCTTTTCCATTTCTGTACTGCGATAACTAAAAACCTTTCAAATTAACATCAGCAACTTCCAGCCGTAACACTTGTCTCAGCGTGCATGTTTGCTCAGCTGATTAACGAAATTATAACAAATTCATATTTATACTACGTTCATAAGATTCAAAATGGGTTGTATTAGAGTTTATTGTTTGAATAGCAGTGTATCTTCAGCTGATATGACTCAATGCGGTGTCCTAAAATACTTTGAGACATTATTAATCGGATGTCAAGGAATGTTGGTTACCAACTGAAGTATAACTTAAATTATAAAATTAGGGTACAATAATTCTAGTAAGGACCTTAATAAGAACAAAGTTTAGACATATTTCTACAGTCTATAAAGTTGTTATTTTTTATTATTGATCCATACATTAAAAAGTTATGTTGTACTTAATTTTGCAATAACAGTTTTGACCATGGTTGGAACTATCTTCTTAATAGTCCAGTGGAATATATTTAGTTTCAAAATTCATCTGTAATTCAAAGCTTTACCCAACATCTCCAACGCATGGTGATTAAAAACCAAAAGAATGTTACAAAAGGCAAGTCGCCGACAAAATGGGTCATTGCATAACATAATTACGTATTCCTACCGACCAGACGAAGGCATAGAAATAACTGAAGCCGTTAACAATAGTACGAGACAAAACTCATGCAAATCACCACCAGAGACGATTTGTTAAGTGTTCTCTATGCCTGATGATTTTGAATGGTTCAAAAATATACGTAACTACTGTTCGAGGCAGGATTGTTTGAGGTTTTGTTGTTGTGGAATTTGAGGAGCGGTAGCAAGGATATTCAGTTATAGTAAAGTACATCGAGAGCTCTTTAATTATTTGTTATCGTATCAATATTTCTAGCACTTATATCTATAGTTTAATTGTAAAGTTCGAAATCGTTATCAGTGGAAAACGTGATAATGAAGAAATATGTAGATTATTTTTACGTTTTGCTAAGTATGAGTAGCAATTATTACAATACGTGTTTTTTGAAAAGAGAACTCAGGATCTTTCAAACAGCATACGTGGCTACCAAGAGAATGTAATAAGCTGTCATAATAATTATTGGTAGAAGTAGTTATGTCTTATTTTCTTGGTTGGCATTGCAACGAAGATGTTATGGTGAGCAGAAATCTACGTCATTGGCTAATATTTTTCGTTTACTAGTGTCGACGTTGCAATGATAGCTAATAATTTTCTACACTGGGTATTAATCTAGTGTATTACAATTTGCATTGGCGTCAATAAAGCCACGTTGCGGATTTAAAAAAATCCTGACATTTTAAAACGTCTCTTATTCTTTCGTAGTATGCATGACACTTAATTTCAGTAAACAGAGCACAGTCTATTTCATTTAATTTGAATAGGCAGTGGCCTGTAAAATGCTTTTGAGTTTTAGGTTTCTCTATAAGCAGCGTACGAATCTACTCTACATGAAGCATCATTACCATAAATAATCTTTGAGGAACATAACCTGTTCCTGTAACAAATACTCTGTTTTTCTCTTACTCCTAACAAGGCAGAATAAATGCGAAACCAGGCATGTAAGGTATTATAAATTCTTACTCCTAAAAATCATCTTCTCTGTCCTTATTGAGTTTGGCGTTTTCCATAAGACAGGGTACAGGGTTGCCTTTACAAGTTTTCGGACACCTATCGTTCGTCTATAAAACATTTGAAGAATAACGGTGCTGCCTTGAGTAACCGCCGCCAATCAAATTAGTCGTGTTTCGTGAGTGCACAGTTCACATGCGTTTAGACACTCCATGATAATTGACGACATGCGAGCCGCACTGTTGTGGATTTTGTGTAAAATTGTCGCTTGGGAGCAAATTTTTATGTATAACCGACGTATGGTAGCTGATATTTCATTAATATTGATAGATTATGCGCCTGAATAACGCTATAACTCTCTTATACTCGCTAATATAGGAATAACACAACTTCATTTAAAAATTACTGCGCTGCTAGTCGCTACGCCACTTAGCCTGCGAACATATGACACATCTTATAATGTCAAGTTAGGTGATTGCAATGTCTTTTCGTTAAATACTTGACAGAAATAGACGCATCGAATAAAACGACTTGAAAATCCTACAGATCTTATTGTTATATATTTATAGATTTTTATATAAATATCAAGATCACTGAAATTATATATTTTTTATATATATATATATTTTTTTTTAAGTTAGCTTACGTTTTGATGGCAACATCGATCTACGGTACACTAAGTTGTAAGCAACATTTCTTTAATAGTCTCACTAATGCCTTAAGAATAATTTAGCTGGTCAATCTCGGGAAAAATAGAGTAAAATGAATATTACTTAAGACGCGAAGATCAGTTACTTTGTAGTCCTTAGTATATACAATTACACCGTCATTCGTGATTGTTATGTAAAACTTGTGATCTCAGAGTCTAATGGAAAGATGTGACGTCACGTCTCCGTTTATAATTTGTTTGTATTGCAGTATATACATTGTTACATTAGCGTGCCTTTACATATTATGCGTGTGTTACTACCATTGTTACAAGCTCTGTTTTTCATTAAATACTTGCCAAATATTCCCAATATTAAATAATTGAATATCTCATTCTTTACATTTACTGTCGGCTTTTAATTTTTGAAACAAAAAAAAGGCATTTACATCAGTTCACATCCATCAGCTTCTATTTTTTTCAAATAACAGCGATTTATATTGATTCACATCGATTATTATAAAATTTGCTGTCGTCAATTGTTTTTAGTCCAGCTAAATTCAATTTTATTTTTTTAAGTACATTTCTTTTATGCTACTTTCGTTTGTAACTAAAAAGGTTTGTAAGACAAGTTTTCCTTGGTCTAGTGTACGAACTAGCAAACGTTTACCACTTGCCTATTAAGATAATTTACAGCTCGTATGTGGTTAATTTATTTTCGATTGTTCCCTCGCCTTTCAATTTCAATGCATCTGTTACTTTGAGTGTTATTTCGCAAACTGTTACGTCATTTACTTTTGATGTTTCGTATCTTGCTGTCGTGCCTTCTAGAAAATATTCAAATCGTTTATTGAATATAATTAAATTTCTAGATAATTCAATTATGCAGTTCATAATAGACATATTTAAATGTAGTAGATACTAATAAAGGTTTTCATATGTGGTTCCGTCATCTATTGAACTTAATTTATTCTTAAGTCCATAACCAATGCATTTTATAAGAATCGTAGGTTATTTTTATATACTATCTGTTGTTTTTATAAAAAAAACGTGCTTTTTAATTGTGAAATGATTAAGATTAGGACTATCGCTTTATCAAACAAGCGTCATTGCTTCCGTAGACTGCTTACGCATTAAAATTATTTTATTTGATCGATCACGGAAAAATAAAGCAAGTTTTATCTCGTATAAGAGCGCACGTAGATTCTTGAATTACAACTTTGGACAGTCGAACCTTTGTGATTAGAGATTACTGATAAATGGTAACCTCATCAATACTGTTATGATCTGAAAGTTGACCCTAGGTAGTAGGTTTACCTTTTAAAGTTTCCAGATATTTTTTTTGTGTAGTAAAAAAATACATATTAATTTGGTTCGTGCTGAGCGGTAAATGACAATGAATATCAGCTTAACTGGCACTATAGAAACACAGCACTGACTTAAAAAGAATAACAGTAACTGTATATTTAAAAAGAAATAATTTTAAAACTTAATACATAATATGAACACATTGTTTTGGGCGATATGACGGAGTGCGGTGCATATTTCAGTATTCATTCATAATGTTGAAGAAAATCTATATACGGTTGTACTTAATGTAAATGAAGATTATGTCAATAGCGTAAAAGTAGAATGCACTCAGTATGGCGCCACGATAATCTACGATTATTATTTGCAATATATATTTACACACCAAGACCAGGCAGAGCACTAATAATAAGTATCCAGGCCTTTTCTTTTCACTTCTTTTTTAGGAGCACGCTCATTCTCGATAGTTGTAAGTCCATAATTTTTGTACCCGCTCTTTCTGTATTTTTAATTGCAATTTTTTCGATATATCCTTTGTTGCCACTGCGTGCCCCTGCGTGATCCCACAAAAAAGCCCTGAGTATTACTATTATTGCACTATAAGCCTAGTAAGGATATTCCCAATAAGTCTGTAATTTTTGTAATAGCGGTGATTATAGAATAAATAAAATATGTAGTCTTAATTTATTCACATCATTTTGGCGCTGTATATTGGAATCTCGTAACATTTATTGTGGGAGTGCTTCTCTACAATACCTTGTATTACGGTATTTATCAGAACAAAGTAATCGATCACCAATTCCCATCCACTTACAAGAATGTCATAATTTACCCAATTGTAATCATGTCAAGGACTGCCTCGGTGGCATAGTTGTACTGCATGCGCGGTACGACAGCGCTCTGAGGTCCTGGGTTCGAATCTTGGGTCGGGCAAAGTGATATTTGGGTTTTTCTGCTCAGTATCAGCCCGGAGTCTGGAATTTGTGCCCGATATGGCGATAGGCTCGCCCTCTATCACATCATGGGACGGAACACACTTGGCGAAACGTGGGTGCCTTGGTTGCACCTCTGCATACCTCTTCGGGGATAAATGCGTGATGTTGTGTGTGTGTGTGTAATCATGTGATCATAAAGGGCACGACTGCGGACCGTTATGGCGCCGCGGTACAAAGTAATGCAAACACTGTTGGCAAATAGCGTGCTCTACCAATTATCACATATGGCGACAGTGTCGTGGGCGTATTTTTATATTTTTAGGTTAACACAAATATTTTATGTATCACCATTTGTCTTTTTGGTGTGAGGCATAATGGTTGTAGTTTTTTCGGTTGTTGGCGTTACGGAAATATGGTTAATGTAATTTGGCGCGGTGTTTCGAGTTGTTCTGTGGCTTAAGTCTGATTTATTTGTTGTATTGGTTCATAAGTTTGGTTGTTGTTTATTTTATAAAAAAAATATTTTATTAGGCGAAATAGTTGCTAAGCGACAAAGCTTTTAAATACCTTAAATAATGATAATTATAATTATTAAAGTCCCCAAATTCCGTTTTCATTTTAGATATTTGGTATCTCCTGTCTTGTTCTACTTAAATTATCAACTATGTAAATGATTTTAATAAGTTTAAAAACTTTTCTTACTAAATTATTCCTGACAAGAATTTGTAATAACACAAATTAATCAATGCTATTTCTTACCTTCCAGTTGCCGCTTCCAGACTTCCAGAAATAAAGAAGAAAGAAGCAGAAAAAAGAAGATATAAGAAATAAGAAGCATATAATCTGTTAATGAAGAGAGCTATCCGTCGACAGTATTGCCACTAAACACTGTCATGGAGTTGCTCTCTTTATGAACGGATGCAAACTCAACGATGCTGACGAAAATATAAGAATATAGAACGAAGATAGAAGAACGGTTTAATTTTGTTTTTTTTTTCTTTATTTTATTTATTTGGTGCCTAATATTATTTGTTAGTAATTTATACGCACTCGCCCTTGGTAATGATAAAATATTGTGTTGTATAATTCTACATAATAATTGGTCGGTAGAAATAGATTCATTTAACTATACATTTCTCTATCATACCTACATATTACTGTAAAGGGTACGGCTTTACTTCGTTAAATATCGTTAGAATTAACGCCACGACGTGTTTACACAACCTTAGAACTTTACTAAATAGTTTAATCTATTTCTACTTACGTCATAATCATTTATAGCGAGCGGATAAACGCGCGTTTTCAAAAATTCCCGTGTGCGTACGCCCTTATTTGCAAAATGTTTCTAGAATTGTAATATCTCATTTAACAGAACGTGTTGTAAATGACGTGATTTTTATCTTGTTATCACGTTACCCCAATTCCATGATCTGAAGACAATAAGCTTAGTATGATGCCTCAGTACACTGCCATAACGTTAAATTACTTAACAAGTCAAACAGCGCTGTGTACACTGCATTCTTCGTGTTATCAGTGATAAGGCGACATGAGATCCGACGGCCTGTGATAACGATACGGAGGGTAAATATTGATAACGGGTCACCTGTTTAGAGTTAGATTTCCTGTTAATTGTACGATATAAGTTTAATAACCGTGTTTTTTATACCGACAAATTTAAACATTTTGTGTAGGCAGCGTAGATCAAACTGTTCCGATTGTGGACTTGGGAAGACGTTTACCTGGTTTTGTCGGAGTGGGCACTTAGTGAATCTCATACCTTAGGTATCAACTATCAATGTTGGGAATCATAGTGTTTTGTCGACTCCTGCGTTAAGCTGGCTAGGGTGTTGTTGAACATATGTTTTAAGAGTATGAGGGGACGAGTAGGCAGCAATAAAAGCGGACGTATGGGGCGACATAGTCGGCAACATGCGACTAAAAAATATTTTGTTAAAGTGCGTATTTTGGCGTAAATCGAAAAGCGCGGTGGTTTTAGTCTGGCAAATATTTCATCATCTTTTGTTACATAATGATTAAGAAACAACATGTTGTAACGAATTTAAGAAATATATTATTAATAAATAGATTTATATTTAAAATCGCATTTAGAGCAAGGAATTGTAAAGTTATACATATTGAAATGATATTTACCTGGTTGTATTCATGATTTATAACATCAGTGTTAATATTTTACTTAATTGCGTGCACTGTTTCTCCCGTTTTCTCAAATTAATAAAAAAATATTTTTATTGTGATTCTAAGCGTTAGTGACTAAGGGTTCACGTAATCCGATTCCTGCTCGCTTCAGTTTACTAGTACCTGTTTATTAGTACCTATAAGTTGTGTCTGGTTCCCTTTGAAAAAATTCCACCCTTCACCATTAGTAAGCGTGGTAATGTAGTCAATCGGCTGCCTGCCACGACACAATGTTATTTCATTACATTTGTACGTTTTTGTCTGATTTCAGATGCAGTTTCCACAGATTTATACGGCACAAGTTATTATTAAATAAATTTAAAACTTCTGTCGTTGTTTTCATTTTATATAAGCTTGTTATTTTAGTTACATTCCTGGATCAAAAAGGGTGAATTCCATTTTCATTTAGCTGATATTTTTAAAAGTATTTGATCACCTAACTACATATTTACACGATTGTTAGACTATTTAAGTTTATTGTGGGCTACATACCACTTACTGGTTCATTCCTATGGCATTAGGAAATCGCATAATAAATACACAAATATTGGATAAACATTTCTTAAACTGTTGCATTATGTTTTCGATCTTCAAGTATCATTTTCTTTAATTTAATTATGAAATCATTTACCTAAATTTATTTTTATTTAGCTTAATTTCTTTTTGTTCTACTTCATTGAACAATAATGGGAATATGTTACCTTACGATATTTCATTTAAAAAATCTGTCTTTCTTATAAGACTTAACAGGTAACTGAAAAGTTATGTAATAACAAAAAGAACCAAATTAGAACTACAATTTATTTTTATACAACTTATCCGAGACAAGTTAGTCATAATGGTAAGCACTGTAACATGCTCGTAATCAGTAGTAACACAATTCATAAATTATAATGGCACAGTTCTGCACATTACTGAACCATCCCAAGACATATTAATGGATGTATGAATAGATGCAACTCAGTTTAGCTATGATGTGAGATATCAGCTAAGATGGTGACAAATTAAAACTAGATTAATATAGTTGCAATTTAATTAACCCATATTAATGTGAGCTCAAAATATATTTTGTCACAATATGATACCCATTTTGACAGCTTAGTTTTGTTTATTTTGCGCCGATTCAGCTGAGAGTAAGGTCATAAATGACACCTTAAGTAGTTTATTTAATAGTTCAATACATGGAATGTCTACTTGAGATTACTACTTGAGATACTTTACTCAAAGCTGAGATTGATTTTTAAGACTAATAATGCTCAGTAACCACGCTGACAATACAACATCCATGTTATCTACAAACTGCGGAATTTTAAATAGGCTATCAAGAAATTGTAAGTTTTTTACTTACAACTTTTTGAGTGGGCCAAGATTAGGCCAAGACTGGGCAGTTTTTTTACTGGGCACCTGTTATCAATTCATGTACTTTAAAATGGGTTATCAGTCAATCTAATGTAAGGCAATGACTCCCCGCCCTAATACAGGTGATTCTGTAAATATTTAGTTTAATTGTAAATTGCATAATCTAGATAGCTTTTACCTAAAACGCTTTACACATTTTAAGGTGACCATCAAGCACATAGGTTAAGATGAGTTTTCATTACTGTAATATAAATAATTTTAATCCTAGAGATATCAGGCCTATTGGAAGTGTTGATTATGTTTAAGCATCCTTTAGGAAACAAACGCTACTTATAAGGTAGAGAAGGGACTTGGCGAAGCGCAATAAATCTATAATTGTATATCAGGTTTTATGAAACGAATGTATTTATTACCAACGTAAGTAAGAAGTAAATCATGGGGAACCGAAGACCGGGTAAAATGGTGAATATTGGAGAACGCCTATGTCTAGCAGTAGACTGAAAGAAATAAAGAACAACGATCTATTGTCGATTGATTTATTTGACTGCTATAAGCCAATGATGATAATGAAGTCATAGGTAAGTAAGCTGGTAAGTAAGAAGTAAGTCATACAAGAGACTTTACTTAGCTCTTCTCTGGAGAAAGGCGCTTATGAAAAATAAGCGATCATTTGTGGAATGGATACACAAACGTAGTTAAGGGTCGTATTTATAAATCGACCTCCCTTTAAGTAAGATCTCAAGTAGACGTTTGATGTATTGTACTATTTAATGAACAAAAGCGTAAGATGTCATTCAAAAGTTTGTTCTCAGGTGAGTTGACGTTGTTCAATAAATAAAACTTAGCTGTCATAATCAGTTACAGTTCTTAGTGTGGTACACTATATTGGCTACAGCGCATGTGTACCGTGGGCCATAGTTGGCAAAATGAGAGTGATATATAGGTATATCTACACCTGAAATATAAAAGGGCGTAATGTTATGAGCGTGTGTACGTCTACCGCGAAGGGGTCTTCTTATATAATAAGTTTTTGAAGAGTTTATTCCAGAACGGATTTACAAAAGATGTTTTTGAGACATATATACCAGTATGGAAAAGATTTCACTGTGGTAAAAAAAATCATCTAAATGATTAATAGAAACGACTGCAGTTTCATCCACCTCGCTTTACTATAATTATTTTGTTATTTCTGCATAAAACGAAACGTGAGCCGATATCCAATAATGTTCTACGAATAAATGATAAAATGATAATTATTAAACTAATAAGTAATTTATCAATTGGTTTTGAATCACTGCAATACAAAGATGGCGGGTAGTCATTTGATTATTTGTTTGTTTTTAAGTTTTTTAAGCCGTGTTTATAGTTCAGATGTGTTGTGCGAAAAAGGATTTTGTAGTGTGAGTATTGTAAATATAAGTACATAACAAATATAGGTATCTATTCCATTGAAATAGGACATAAAAATATTTTTGTTTTGTTAAACAACGGAAATAGATTCGTGATCTCAAGATATGCATACCAAAGAATTGAGCAAGCAACGTCACTACACTCCAGTTTTATTCATTGTTTAGATCGACTTTTGATCATTATAATCACTCATCAACTATTGAGAACGTTATTCTTCTACTACTAAAAGGGTTCCACCACGCTGGCCAAGTGGAGACTGACAGATTCCATATACCTTCATAATTATTATGTAGAAGAATTATGTAGGTATGTAGGTTTCTTCAAGATTTTTCTTCACGTTTCCTGTCCCTCATTTATCGGGTGCCATTCCCGAGGTAATCAATCATAATATCTGTCAACTTTGCCTGATTTATTTGACGGAAATAAAAGATTTGTGATAATTAATGCTTTTATATTTAGGTATTAGTTAATAATAGGATTTATGTATTTGAATCTTTATTGTTTTAAATGGGGATTTCCTGAGACACGGATGTTTATTCTGTAACATGTGTATATATGTGATTTAGGAACATATAAACAGAGGCGGTCTTAGGGGAGGCGAACCGGGCAACTTACTTTGTAGTCCGCCTCACCTTGTTTTCTTTTTATTTTTGCTTAGGGCCTCGCGTAGATTAGAAGGGCTTCTACACATAACCTAGGAATGAACGTCTTGTATAAAAAGTTTAAATATTTCCGTAAATACACTGTCATTTGATGCTTTTAAAAAAAAATAGATGTTAAGTTGGATTCAATGATTGTTAATGTAACACGTGTGATGATAATTCTGCTTTAACTACCAGTAGAATCCCACCCAAAATTTTGAATTACAATTTACAATATGTCATTGCGTTCGTTAATCATCGGCTCGAGTAAGGAGAAGTTGGGTTTTATAATGACCAATATATTGGCTTTGATATCTTTTAAGCTATAGTCACGCATTATCCGACAGTCGGGCCATAAGACCGGTAAAATCAACATAACCGTTCTGCTCATCCCCTAAGTGATGGTAGCGATAACGCGTTTATGCCCGCGAAAAAAAGGCTTTGCAACAAATTACACGAGATGCGTATTAATTTTCATAGGCCTGGAATACAATACTCTAAATCTGTTCCGGTATCTTCAAATTGAGCTGAAGATACCGGAACAGATCGGGCCTGCAGTAATATTTTGTCAATAATTCTATGAATTCTGAACTGATATGATTTGTAGATTTTAACATCTTTCGATACAATTTAGTGTTTTATCTCATTGTTTAAGTTTACTAAAAAGTTCTTGAGATTGTGCCGTTATGACTCATCGAAAATTTATGCATTTTACTAATAAATTATCTACAATGATAACATGTTTTTAATATTGTCTTTAAATTGGCTACTTGATTACGACCGTACTGATTAATTAAATCGCAATATTAAATCTTCATTTCTTCTATAGAACTTTGGTCATGACAATCACATAACTGCGTGGCAATAATAAAAACATCAGCCCTGTATTACATACTGTCCCACTGCTGGGCATGGGGCCTCCTTTACTACTGAGAGGAATTAGGCTTTGGTCCACCACTATGGTTTAGTTTGGGTTGGCAGACTTTATATTCCCTCAAAAATCTTAAAGAGAACTTTTAAGATATGTATGTTTCACAAAGAACACACACTTGAGATATAGTCAGAGGTGTTGCCCTTGGGTTTCGAACCTGCGGACATGCGTCTCGGCAGTTCATTCCACCCCAACTAGGCTACTGCGCCGCGTGGTAGGTAAAATAAGAATTTATGTGCTACTGCAAAGAACATGTTTTCAGGAATTCATCCACAAACACGGTTGTTCGCCGCCAGTGCCTCACTGCTCGTACAACAACGCCACACACAACGGCCTGTGGTTGCCTTCGCCTACCATCTGCAACTGTTGCCCCTTCTGTCTGGAATTTTTAAGTAATTGTATTTCGGTTTTCATAGTTAGGTGTTTTGAAATGGGTTATATCTTGGATAAGTATCTTATTTTATTTTGGTCATTTAAATCTATTTATGTTTTTTTTTTTATTTGTACATCATCATCTGCAATAAGTTTGAAATCCAAATTAAATGGAGTTGCATATAGTGCTCAATGCTCGGGCGTCCTTTAGAGCATTATATTTATACCGCTATTTTATTATAAGCTAGCTCTGAAGTCTATAGCTTTAAAAATATAGGCGAAAATTTATATCATGTGTATAGTGTTTTTTACCTCGTTTTCTAGGAGAGGATGAGCACTGCAGTTTAGGAGGTCCCGGGGCCGGGACTACAGTGGGTCGTTGTGGTGACGGACTCACGTGCGTCGCCGACCCTATTGATGGGTACAGCTATTGTAAAAAAAGTAAGTATTGATAAGTCAGTATCATTCTGGCGACGGTCGAAAGTCCCAAAACTTCTCTTTTAATTCTTAACTAGAGTATAAATTGTGTAAAACTTCAAGGCACTGCGAGTTCATTCTGCGTAAATTGAATCACCAACAGCTAAAATTTAAAAGTTGTATAATTGTAAAATGTGCGAGACATCTTTAAGTTTTCGGATGACTAACACCCAGTCCGCCCTGTGACCACGAAGGCTGAAAAGTTTTCGAAACGTCGAGAGAAAATTATAATATAAAAACTGCCAAAAGATGGTTACCTACCACTAGAAGGTCGACCTAATTATGCCGGCCTGATGGAACCAGATATCCACAGGTCGATAGATTATAATATAGATATATAACACATATATAGATATGTGCCGAGCTAAAAATATTTCTATTACATTTCCAGTGTCGTCGAAGTGCCATACTGCACAAACAAACTTCGATACAAGACGCACAAGAGGGGAGATGGGATCGCTCGAGTTTCGGCCGCACTGCGACGCTAAAGGGAAATACGCGCCCTTCGACTGCGTGCTGACACAAACGTAGATCAATTATATTACTTTTTACATTAATAGTAGCTCACCTGTCTAGTGGTAATGAATGTGCCTTCCTCGCCCTGATTCGATGCTCATTAGGGGAATATTTGAATTTTGTAACTATTTGCCCGAAGAAATTGATTGACTGTCAATTAGTAATAAAAAGTCGCCCAAATATATTCTGTTATTCATGGAAAATAAAGTTTTTACGAGCCTACAGTACGGTGAGATAAAGACAAGAAGATTATATATTAAAATCGTGCTAAACAATAATAATAAAAGCTCAAATTCCGGTTTTGTATTTTCCAGGGATAAAATGAAGCCTAAATTTTAAGTAAGACCTCTTGCAATACATCGGTACAAAATTCCATTTAATAGTTTTTGCGTGATGCGTAAACAAACATACAGTCCGACACATAAATATTTTAAAAACTGTTGTTTTGGTTTCTGTTGATCTAATATAGACTCCCATGTCAGTTTCACTACAATATGTGAAATGTACAGACACCGGCCTGTTACCATTTTATTACATCTAGGTAAAGATATTTAAGGGTGCATGTTGCTCTACCAACTGTCCGAGACCAAAGCTAAACTTGCCTGCAGGCTGCACTCGCAATCAAGGACTTCTCATTATAGAAATGAAAAATCAAATCCTACTTCATTCCAACATTACACGCAACGAGCGATTTATGATTTTCAGATGTTTCTGCCAATCTGAAGAAGGTGAGAGGCTGTTCGGGGAGGTTGTATACCGCGGTACTTTAACTACACAGAGCATGCATTGTGGTTAGTAGCTACACCTACTTATTAATATATCTTTATTACGTACAAAACGCAGGAAAGATGTTTACTCTCGGCATTAAATATGTAACAGCAACGCACAGAACTTTGAATTTATTTGATTAAAATATAAAACAAACAAAAATATTCAACATTTTTCAATTTGATAGCAATCACAGCTGCTATATAAAAATATACAAAATAGACTTATCCAGTTGGACTGCCCTTGAGAGATATATTTTTTCTCGAATATAAACAGTCTTACTTATAAACTTATTTTAGCGTTAAGAATTGTTTAAATAGCTATAAATAATATCATCGGTTCTTAGTTTAAACCTTATTAAAAGGCAGAATTGCGGGTTTTGACTTACAGCTGATCGAGTAAATTTGTGTTTTAAGTAAGCATAGCTTTGCGATTTCTTTATAAGTAAGACTGATAGTGTTTATCCATACGACCTACAACCCTTGGGGAAGACACGACTATTGTCTTCACTCAATTTACACCCTTAATCATTCCCAGGTTGCTCTCGGCTCCATCAGAGGATCATGAAGAGGATCCAACCAGGACTGGCGTTCCCCGTGTTCGCGCCGCGGTGCACTTCCGACGGCAACTTTTTCCCTGTCCAGTGCATCGGTCGGAAATGTTACTGCGTGGACAGGGTGACAGGACACATTGTCAATGCAAACCGGCCGGGTTATACTCTGGACTTGAGAAAATATCCTATTACTGATTTGGCTTGCTGTGAGTATATTTCGGAGTGATTATAATTAAATTAATTTTCGTATTTTATCGCGGTTTTAATATTTTAGTTTTCTCAGGACGTTTCGAAGACTTTGCAGCCTTCATGGTCACGGGGGGGATTGAAGGCTGCAAAGTCTTCGAAACGTCGGGAGTTGAATTACTAATGTTGAAACAGTTAGGTTTTTTTAATTACTGAATATATATTGTTATAATTAGTAATTTTCTGACATTTGCATAATATAATAATTATGGTTTGTGGTTCGACATATAGGTTTTATTAGAGGCTTTCCACTGAAGCTTGCAGACAATGTACCTACTTAAACAATATTTTCGGGTAATAATTTGTATTATTATATTTATCAAAATATTAATTGAAATATTTTTCTTTCTTAAAATTACTTAAAAATCTGTTTTGCCGATCTCACGTTGGACTAGAGTAACGACCGGTGGAAGAATTATATCTTGAAATGATTACATATCAATTTTAGTCGTATTACTTCTCTCACGTTATTTTACATTCTTTTTCCAGACGACCCTGCTTTAGACAATTTTCCACACCTAAATGAAGGTTCACCTCCTTACAACTTCACGGCGCCGTGTTTTGAGGAGCAGAGACTCAAAGTGGAGATGATACAGCAGAGTAAAGAGGATGGGTTTAACGTAGACTTCTTTAACTCCTTCGGCGAGTGCATGCCAGACGGGACTTACGGGCACGTTGTTATGAAGAGGGATAGATCGTGAGTATTACTTTTTTTTTAAAAACACTGGCGATACTATCTTAATATAAGCAACGCTTTATTTTTTTAAATAGGTTGACTTACTTTATTGCATGACTTTAGAACGGTTATAATATGTTGAAATTTCAGGAAAATCTGCGCTGACGAAACTGGCCGTCAAATAGCCAAATATTCTGCAGCCCCGAATACACCTGAATATGAATCAATGAATTGCAGTAAGTAAATATGTATTTTATCCCATTTTACCCAAGTAATTGTACAATGATGGGAACTTCAGTTTCTACATTTTTATTTTAATAAATTATAAAATAAAAATTTATACAATGCCATCTATTGCGGAGTGGAAACTTTAAGTTTGTATTATATACCTATTCGTCGTATGATGTCGCTACTAGCGATTGATGGAAGAGATAATAACTTTAAAAATTGAAAATGACGAAGTTATTCCGCTATAATAATTTCTTTTTTTTTATTTTCGGAGAGTTTAATGTTCAAAGTTTATTTAAATGTTGATTTTTGTTAAATAATTAAAATAGTTTTAATTGAATTGCTTTCCAAAAAGGTATGCTCATCACTTCTGAGTTTTTTTATAATTTGTTTATTTTTTTAGAATGCGCGTATACCTCCCATGTTATGGGTTCAACGAGTGAGAGGCCGGTTTGCTGTAAAAACGGAAATTTCCGACGTATACAATGCCGTCGTGGTTTCTGTCGTTGCGTCGACGAGGACGGAAGGCAACAAGGAAGAGAAGCCGCTGATGTTACTTCTCTATCTTGTTTTACAACTAATTGGCGGACGTGTTAAATTTACATAAACCATATTATCTTATTAAAAATATTGTAGGAGTTCAAATTATGTGTTTTAAATGTTATATCATTGCCATAATGTAATATTATTCATATTATATATTTTGAATTAAATATTGTACTTACTGATGATATGAACTTATTTTAACCTTTCTTCTTCATTAATCTAAACCTGATTTTCCGACAAGCTTTCTAATTTTTATGTCCCAATATTTTGCTCAGTTTGGTAGGTTTTGTAGTTTTATCTTGGCAGCCAACAGGGCGTCCAGCATCCATGGTCATGAATAAGCATTAATATAGAATTTTTTAAAACCCTATAATAATTATGTATTTTAAGAGATCAATAAATATTATTAATAATTGTTGTCTCTGATACAAAAATACCCTCGTGGTTCAAAAAAAATATTTGTGTCCTAGAACTACCAGTCTTGGCAAAAGAAATAAAACCAACATTCCGTGTCATTGAACCATACAATACCTATGTATGTATCAAAGTAGTAGATGATACATACCAACCCACCGTAGAAAGGAACGGCGTCAGAAAATTTTGTGATTGTCGCAAGGGGAATGTTTTTCTTGTGTTCTATTTGTTTAGAAATTCGCGAAGTTCATCCAAATGATATTGTGTCTTAGATAAATCGCCGATATGTGATCTGATATTTTTGCGAACCATTGAGTAGTTTTAGTTGGTATTTTTCTACTAAAAAGCGGCTTAGTAGGTTATCCCCATTGCTTATTCGTCATCAAAAATTTTGTTGTTATGCCAGACTTATTTTTAGCTGCGAAAATCGAATAAAAGGACCTTTAAAGTGTTTTGTGTGTTAAAAACTTTATATTTTGTGAATAAAATACAAAGATGGGTCTCATAATTTCAAGATTTAGAGTAAGTATTTTACGAACTTATTTTAGTTAGTGAATAAATTTTGTAACGTAGCCAAGTCTATTTCTAACAGATTATCATTTGGCGCCTTTTCAAATCTATAATCTCGGTCTTTGACGAGTTAGAGCGTAACTAGATTAGAGGTTAGTATCAATATTGAATTGAGGTCTACCGCCGATTCCATTTTTTACTACCTGCCATATGTTTTATATGAACAGTTGGCGTTATGCACATATAATCCTAGTTTATCATAAAATATTTAGTGCATTGCATCCACTACTAAACTAGTTTGCAAATTGCTAAAGCATTTTATTTTGTTGCCTATCCAAATATTGATCATCTTGTCAATTCAATGTAGGTACTTCATATTTTAATATCAAAACTTTACTCAGATAAATCCAGTGACACATTTCTAATAATCTAATTTTATGCAAGTCCTGATAGTTTAGAATTTCTTTTTATATGGTAACATGAAGTATAATTAGTCTCCATCTGATAGGTTATAAAATTCATTCAACCTTAGAGTTTTATACTCAGGGAAGATGCTAGAAGTTCCAGAGAAAACTATGTTTTTTTTTATACTCTGTGAAATTAATAACTTGATTTATTGATTTACATTTCAAAATTTTACATTGTCATTTCTATAATATTAGATACATAAGGTATGCCTTTCTGAATGATAATTGTGGGCCTGTATGTAATTGAGTTTTTATGAGAGCATAATGGTTTTTTATTGATTGCTTTAATAAATATTGTTTTCTTGCATACTTCTCATAGTGGCATTGTGTAGGAGCCGTATTGGGATCCTAGGTTAAATTAGTCCAGTAGTTACACTGACTACAATGTTCTTCAAACCAAAACACAACAGTAACTACACACTGCTACGTGGCGGCAGAAATAGACATTCCAGTGGTACCTACCACCAGTAAAATTTTATTATAATATTGCTGGATTATAGTTAATTGAAAACGTTTGGTAAATATTCTACTATGTAAATTATTATTATTTGTATGCATCATTCTGGCAACCGTCATTATATTATGTACTAGCAAGCATTAATTATATTATAGACAGTTATTTTAAAATTCAAATTGAGGATATATCATTGTTTTGTAGTATGCTATATTATTACTTTATTTTTAAATAATGACAACTTTATTATTTATATAAATATATCATAATTAATAAATTTTAATTATATTATTTAGTAAATTAAAGCTGTTTTATTATTTTTATATTTTTTATTAATTCTCAATTTACATTTTATTATGTCATAAAAATGCATAGTCATATTAATATTGCTAGTTATAAATGTATGATATTGTTTATATGAATGCAATATAAAATTCATCAGCCAAAAAGTACCAATTATAATAAGAGAGCTTTAAATTGGTTAATTGAAAAAACTTAAGTCATTAGCTTACATGCCGTACTGTAACTAGCCTTTCATGCTCATAGTTATTATAACTTCACATATGCATGACCCAATATTTGGTTCAGGTCTGGTTTTCCGAGTCCTGTACCTGGATACCACCAACACCAGCTTAGTTAGGCTAGTGTTTGTGTGAGCATGGGAGATTTTTAATAAATGTATGTCTAATGGGTAATCTATACTATTATATAAAGCTGAAGAGTTTGTTTGTTTGTTTGTTTGTTTGTTTGTTTGTTTGTTTGTTTGTTTGTTTGAACGCGCTAATCTCAGGAACTACCGGTCCAAACTGAAAAATTCTTTTTGCGTTGGATAGCCCTTTGTTCGTGGAGTGCTATAGGCTATATATCATCACGCTATACCCAATAGGAGCGGAGCAGTAATGTCTAATCTCAGGAACTACCGGTCCGAACTGAAAAATTCTTTTTGCGTTGGATAGCCCTTTGTTTGTGGAGTGCTATAGGCTATATATCATCACGCTATACCCAATAGGAGCGGAGCAGTAATGTCTAATCTCAGGAACTACCGGTCCGAACTGAAAAAATCTTTTTGCGTTGGATAGCCTTTTGTTCGTGGAGTGCTATAGGCTATATATCATCACGCTATACCCAATAGGAGCGGAGCAGTAATGGCTAATCTCAGGAACTACCGGTCCAAACTGAAAAATTATTTTTGCGTTGGATAGCCCTTTGTTCGTGGAGTGCTATGGGCTATATATCATCACGCTATACCCAATAGGAACGAAGCAGTAATGGCTAATCTCAGGAACTACCGATTCGAACTGAAAAATTCTTTTTGTTGTGAATAGTCCTTTGTTTGTGGAGTGCTCAAAGTTATATATAATCATGCTATGACCAATGGGAGCGGAGCAGTAATGAAACATGTTGCAAAAACGGGGAAAATTATTAGTTTTGAGCGCTTCCGTTGCCTGCGCTGCGTAAACGGTTAAAGTTATGCAACAATGATGTATGACGGGATTGTTCCACTTAAAAAGTTCTAAAAAATATATTATAAAACAAAAGTCCCCCGCTGCATCTGTCTGCCTGAACGTGTTAAACTCAAAAACTACCCAACGTATTAAGATGAAATTTGGTATGGAGACAGTTTGAAACCCTGGGAAGAACATAGGCTCCCGGGAAACTACTACTTTTATAATGGAAAACTTTAGTCTGAAAAACTTTACAACGCGGGCGGAGCCGCGAGCAAAAGCTAGTTATATTATATACTATAAAATATGTTTATTTAGTTATTAGCAGTCATGCATTTGTACATAAGCTGCGGCCTATGGTTGGCAGCGGCAGATTTCAGAGGACGCTCACTCGATTTAATTAAACATTCATTTATTTAACTTTAGTGCCTCCCATAATACAAACAAATGGAAAATTATTAAGTAGTTTAGAAACCTACCTACTCGGGACGGCGGAAATAAAGTGGCCTACACTCATAACAAATATAAATCTGGCACTGGTTATTAGCCTTTTGCGTCAGAAACCTTGTTATCAATTAGCTTAGCATCCGTTGACCATCTTCTTATGACTCACTATATTAGCGCTAGTGGTTTCTGAATTGAAGTTAGGTAGCATGATTTCAAAAACTTAGGTATTTAGCATGTATTATGGTTAAATAATGCATAATTTTCGTCTCTACATACCCCTTTGGGGACAAAAGGCGTAAGTGTGTGTGTAATTACGTCCTCAAATGATTTTTAATGTTTTTCAAAAACCACATTTTTGTTACATTTTTCGTTCTTAGACGTTATTTCGTTTTGGATGTTAAGTAATCGAATTTAAAAAACTGTCTCATGGTCGTTAAACGTAAGCGACGTCTCTGCGGCAGTTAGTAAGGATAGAGACCCCAACAAATCTATAACGGGTTTCTTGACATTCTGAATAAAGCCAAGTCAAGATCTGCTATCTTAACCAACTAGAGTACACGGAGATATTATTGAAAGTAAATAAATCGAAAGTGGAATATCAGGATCGTGCGCAGTGAAAATCTGTAGTCTTTGACCAAGCCCTTCTTATTGCAATATAATACCTTGTATATTGCGTAGTGTGGCGTACGCCTCTGTTGCATAGTTATATTGCGTTCCTACTACGACTGCTATACTGAGGTCTCGGGTTCGACGCCCAGTATCAACTTGTCTATAATAAATAATAATGATTATTATTGTGTCCGGAAAATATCAGTAGGCTCGCACCATGTTGCATTACATAAAGCCCTTGGTCCTGCGCCTGATCTCTCTCCGGTCATGTCGAATTGCCGTCTTACCGGACTATGAGGCTGAAGGAACGAGTGCACCTATGTATTGCGCATACACTTGTGCACTATAATATCTCCTAGGTACCTGGCTATTCTCCGTTGAGATTGACCGTCGTGGCCCGAAATTCGGCTAGGATGGATTTTTACTGTTTTGCTTTGGATATTATTGTATTTAATTTAAGGGACTAGGTAATCAAGTGTAATGTTTGAACTATAGGCAAACTTTAAGTCAATATTTTTCTACATTCCACCTTTATCTATCTAACGATTAGAAAAGCTATATCCGAATTAAGAATAACACATTCATTGTATTTTATTATCGACTATCGTTCGTTGCTATTGAATCATTTATCGAAAGAAAGATATCCAAGGCTATTATACAAACGTTAATGAAAACATAGCATTGTAATCACTTCGGAATGGTCAATATCGTTCATTCTATTGTTTCAACTCGTTTATTATTAAATTATTCGTATGTTTTAATTATTCTTTGAATAAACTGGCCAATGTTAAAGTTTAAATGATGTGGTAGGAACCTTGGACAATATGTGTTTGCGAAACAATCAAAATTCTTGTAAAGGAAGCGAACGTTACTGTTCTAAATGGTCTAGGTCAGATTGTTTAGTTCCTTAAACACTGATTTAGTTTTAAACGTTTTGTACCTAGATTCATTGTTTTAAGTTCGAAAATCGAGCAGTATGCTGTAGTCCTTTATCACCATTTTGCTACTTATTGATTAGTAAGATATGATTATATCTTTGACCTTATCGGTTCTTATTGAACTCTAAAAAGTTCGGCATTTCATCTTACCGCAAGGAGTCTTACTACGTCTTACGAGTCATGATCTATCCTTAGTCCTTACCAAAGGGGTTCCTTGTTATTTTTATCTTCTTTTTTTATTACATGAGGTAAACGAGGCGATATATTTGAATGTAATTCAGCAACACCCAGTTATAAAAGAACAGTGATGTTTATTTTTCATCACATTTATTACATTTGAATGTATCATTGATTGACGTACATCTTCTTATATCCATTTTATCGCTATCATTCTGTTTGTTATCTATTGCGTAAGAAAATATTTAAACGCAAGTAGTATTTGTAAAATTCCACGTTATTTAAAATGCAGTATGAATGGATTGATCTGTATTACTTCATGGATCAGTCTTACATATTTCCTTTGTCTAGTAACATATTGGGCTTCGTCTGGGATTGTGACCTTTTCGAAGGTATTAAAAGGTGTTACGGCTTGGAGCTGTAATAGATTTATTTTGACTTAGGATTTGTGAAATAACTGAATAAAGTTCGGATATGCCAAATTGAATTTTACTAATTTTAAATTAACTCCAACCTTTTTTGCCAGTATCTTAAACAAAAACTGAGTAATCTCTATGTTCCGTTTCAAATGCATTCTCTATGGTAAAGATTTTAAAAAAGGTTATGGCAATGTTCATGACAAATGAATATTGTACTGATCGCCAGACAGTGAAAGTTAATATTTTATCGAGTTGTGATGATTGTTGTTCAGAGAATCGAATCCAGGTCATTTCAGCGCAGTTACAATAGTTTAATCTAAACAATCACTAATCATATCTTCATCCTTTTCAAGGGTAGGTAGAGATGTTTCGTAGCTGCGTTTCGCCAGTTATGTAAGGCTTCATATTGTGCTAGGAGGCGAACCTATCGCCGTTTACAGGGGTCAATTCCAGACTCCAGGCTGACAATCACAAAAGTATTTAAATATAATTATGTTAAGGTTAAATTTCCCTCGACCGTGATTTTCTTTATAAATGTCAATTTTTGTTCTGAAGTCTACAACGCTGGCTCTAATATTACTCATTGATAAAACACGTTCACTTTCAAAAATGCACGTAAATATGAAAGCCCGTACTCGTTACATTGAATAAAACGTAATCAATTTTGAATCTTAGTTACAAGCGTTAAAGGTGTAATAAATATTCGTAATGATCTTCACGGACTGGTAACCGTAAATTTGAAACTTTCATCTTTAACCGGCAAAAAATATCAAATGTCTATACTTTATCTTTCCATATCTTATGATTCAAGGTTTTATATTTGATACGTTTAAGTGGAGATTGTGTAGGTAATTTAAATTAAGAATAGAATAAGTATAAAAGTAGCTTTAAATACCCGCTTTTTACGATCGAGAAAATTTTAAGTATTTTATTATCAGCTGTAAGTATGAGTCATTGACCGCCAGTATCAGATTTATACTTTCTTTTATAGGCTACTCGGTTTGTGATGTCACGCATTTTCCACTTCCGGGTGCCTATTTTGCGGAAGTAAAATAAAGGTTCTCTGGATTTTAAAAAAATCACACGTAACATACTTTTTGTTTAAAAAGGTCAAAGGTCCTTAAGAAAGGTACACAGGTCCCGCATTCAATTTTCAGAAAGTTAGAAAGTTGGCCGTTTTGGTGTAGCCCTTACTTTAGAATCTGCCACCGCCTAGCCCGCGGCCTATACGGTCTATTGATTGACAAATTCAATACCGTTTGACCACGTTTCAAAACATAATTCAGTGGTTATGATTTGAGGATAATAATTTGTTGGATATTTGTTCCCAAGCTGAATATTACGTATGAAAGTTTGATTTTGTTTTAACTAAATAAAATTGGCTTTGCTAAACATTACGCGTTGGTTGTATTCTGCGATACGTTTCCACTTCATATATTCTTCACTTCGTATATTAGCGTCTAACAGCCTCTTTTATACACGATCCTAATCTCAATCTTCAATCCAATTCCGAGAGTGAAAAAAACAAAATAGCTCATTTGTAAGCGTGTCGAAAATACTTTATTCTGATTGGTCCATTTTTGAGATAGATCGAATAATACGAAGATAACATGAGTTATTATACAATCACATTATATTTATTATATTACATTGACAAGATTAAATTTATTATGATTTGAAGAAATCATCAATTGAGTAAAAGCATTTATTAATAAGGAAATTCTTAAGTTTACTAATAGTTGGACTAAGTTTATTATAGGTTGCCGGCCCCATTCGATACATACCCTTCTGCAGAAGCGTTGTGTTGCTCCTTCCTATAGATAAAGTTTTAGCTTCCCTTGTTCATAGCCTTGTGTCGGTTGGAGGTCTCATTTCAAACAAATGGCCATGGGTTTTAATGAACACCGCTACCTCATAAATATATATAAAGACGGAAATGTGACAAGTTTTAGTGACTTAAAGTAGGGTTCACAGCTTGCCCTAGGAGGTAAGTTACATATTGCACGTATACATTTCTTTTGAGAGACAAATACATCATTTTTATCTGTTGAATTACTCCAGAAGGTTATCCCATATCTTAAGATTGACTCCACGTAACCATGGTATGCTCTAAGTACCGCATCGCAATTTACGACTTTAGATAATTTATATAAAGCATAAGCAGAGCAATTTTTTTTTTACATATAGCTTGAATTTGCTGTTTCCAATTCAATTTACTCTCAATTATTAAACCTAAAAATTTTGTTGCATTTGTTTCATTAATTATTACCCTATTATATTTAATGTTTAATTGTTGAGTTATATGTCGCTGACTAAATTGCATAAATTGAGTTTTCTCCAAATTTATACGTAAATTGTTTTGTTCTAACCATTCGATTGATTGTTCCAAGGTATTATTTATTTCATCTTCGTATTTGTAATTTTTATCAGACTTAATAATCTATTACTTTATTAAAAACTATTCACCTTTCATGGAACCATTTTATTATCGAGTTAGCATACAGCTCGCGTGGTTTAGGAAAGTTTCTGTAGTTTTAGTGTTTTCTTTTACGCCTTATTATTGAAAATAATTGACCAGAATTTTAATATGGTATAAAACATGTCATTTTTTATCAATAAAAATTCAAGCTAACTTGTGATATAAAGGTTAATAATATTTGATGATATTTATGATTATTGTAAAGTAGTAGCATAATATTTTTCCTTTGCTTATTTTTTTTTTTTGTTTGGGAGACGTTTAATTTCAACAATACAAGTTTGTTTTTTTCATATCTGGCATGCCAAATCCAGTGCAGCAGTTGTTAATGTAGCGACCTAAAATAACGTCAATTATGCCGGCCTGTCAAGCGAGGGCGTTGCATCCCTCGGAGGTCGACTGAATTATGGACTAATTGTCGTTTTACGTTCCGTTCAAACGAATCGATTTGCTGTAACGTGTTTCATTATTGTGTCGGGCCGGCAAAATTGTGTCGACAGCCGAGGGGTATCATCTCTCGTCAGCCGAGATTCCATTGGACCCAAAGTGACCTCACTTACCATCACGTATAAAAAAAATATTATCGATAACATAATAATTATGACTACCGAGAATTCCTGTCCGTTAAGATTCTGTATAGTTATAAATTAAGGAGTATTTTCTTAGTTGTCAACCTAACCAAACAGCACGATGCAATATCTGGACACATACGAGCTGTTTACCAATGTTATATGACACCTTAATGTGTGGCCGCGACTTGACGCTTTACTACTATTGTATCAATTGTGACTTTACATTATTGTGCATTTCTCTTATCAATGCTACCCTAATCTTTGATTTCTCACCCTCTCTCAGTGACCGTCCTAAGCCGAGGTTCGTAACTCGTTAGTGAGTTGCCCTCAGCATGGTCACTTATATTTTTATAGGTTGCGAGCGCCTAAATCCACTCATCCAAAAGTCCGGTGTGTTTGTATAAGCCGACCCTTGCCAGGCTGACAAACTTAAGTTATAAATAAAAAAATAACTAAATACCAAAAAAAATATTCAACTTTACCTATTATACTGGTTACCAATTTTGGAGTCGGCGACTGTAACAAACATCAAAAATACACGTCATGAGAATCTCCTCCTTTTTTTAAGTCAGTTTAAAAGGATTCGTAATCCAATAAAAACCATTAAAAACGCATTTTTACGTTAAGGGATTTCTAATTTTAAACTACTAAAAAATTTCGCGACATTTGTGGACATGGCTACGTTTACAATTATAAAAGGATATAACGAAAACATTGCTATAGAAATATCTGGAAAACTAATAATATAACACTCCTCCAGCGCAAGAAGACGACGACAGAGTTACTCGAACGACTGGAGACAGACCTGAAACGGATAGAGAAGGATGGCCACTACAAGGAGCAGACTCACAAGCGCGTCATCGGCTATGTCATGGCGTATTCTGTGGGCTTGTATGTGTTGTTCGCGGTGATGTATTACTACATGTACGTGGGCAGGTCGCAGTATTGGCTGCATTCGCTGATGTACGCGTCGCCGTTGCTGGTGCTGCCTGTTTTGTGAGTATTCGATGTATGCTCTTTTACCTCTATAACTGGTGTATACGTGCCTATATTGTATAATGTAGTATAGAAATATTTATAAAGGAGTCGAGGGTAGTGCGACCCGGCCTGTTCTCGATCTACCGTCCTCATAAATATCAGTCTAGTTTTACGTGTGTTTCATCGCGCTTCGTCGTACACAATATCTTGTGAATATAATATTATACATACTAATAACGAGATGTAAATAGATGCTCTAGATGTCGGCGAATGCGTTATTTTATATCTGTCAGTATTCTTTATAAAGATTCACAGAGGCTGCAATTTTCTTTAAATTTAAATTTGATATTAGGTATGAAATACTCAGATCATTCTCTGTCAAAAAATCCTTTGAAAATGTCAGTAATTTAAAAAAAACATCTAATGTATAGTTTAAAAGTAGATTGATGAAAATATCACATTTAAAAATGACTAAAATATTCTTTAAAAATAGAATGAATAGAATGACATGTTTGTTCTCAGAGTGATCTTCCTCCGTGCGGTAATCTCATGGTACTATAACTGGACGCTCAGCAAGAACCGACTGAAACTCACCAAAATGAGAGAACAGAAGAAGAAAATACTAGAGGATGTGATGAACACGGAGACTTACAAGGTAAAACCGAAAAGACAGGTCTTGGAACCAGTTATTGTGAACCCCATTACCTGTTATTATTATTATTAATAAGTTAAGTGTGAGATTATAACATATAACTCGTTTTATGGTTTTGGATGAAGTTTGAAACACGCATCACTGGATTAAAATTATTCCATATTTTACACCAAAATAAGCACCGTGAGATTTTTATTCCGATAAATGATTGTAGGCCCATGTAGGCCTTGCAAGCACAATACAGTCGATATTAAAAATATGAATACACCTAAAAGTTACACACAATCCTGACAACAATTGAACATGACTATACATTCACACACTCACTTCTTTAGTCTCCAAAGCGTTAGGCAGGAGCTCAATTGGTGCACACACTTTTCGCCGTGCGTATTCCGTCACCTGATGTAATGTCAAACTCCAGTATCCGGTACTGAGTAGGGAAATCTAACAGGACTATTCATGAAGTAATCAGTAAGCAATATAACATTAACCCAACCTTTAGGACTATTTATGAAGTAATCAATATAATATTAACCTAACATTTGTGTTGCAGGTAGCGAAAGAGATCCTAGACAAGTACGGCAGCCCCGAGGAGCAGTCCAAGGCCCTGAAGCCGTTCACGCCGACTATGAACGTTCCCGGTAATCCGCCTAGTACGCCAACCCAAGGTAGACTCCTCTATGTATAGCTCCTCCACGCCGTCACCAATCATATACATAATAATCATATATGTAATATGTAATCAATGTACCTACTCATATTAGATCTGTAATCTATGAGATGTAGTAAATAAAAGAAAATTATTGTCTATGTGTGATTTTGAATTAACTGTCATTTGAAGCTCATACGCATGTTACCAAGAATATCACATTTTTTTTATCAAAGTTTTGATACGTTAAAGTCTAGGACAAAAAGTAATTCCATTAAAAACTTATCGATATCATTCATAATATAAAATGTAGTTTAACGAAATTAATAGATATTTTTTCAATGGCAACAGTGCTTTTGCAGCTAGCCAAGAAGCAAAATCACTAGAAATCTGAGCAAATATAATAAATACGGCTCTGTTTCAAATTTGAAGTATACAATATTAAAGAAATGTTGAAAAATAAAATGTTTTTACATAACATAAAATTTTTGTGTTATCGGGCAAAACCTAACCGATATATCGAATTTTTCGTATTATATCGAATGAGACTCTTAAAATTCATAGTGTAGCCTGCTTTTGCTTACTCTGCACAAGAAAGTCACTTAACAAATGGCAAGTGTTTTAAATTTAAGGCATTTGAACTTTGCACTTTAAATAAAGCAATTACTTATACTCTGCTCGCGCTCATTTTGCACGGGGAAGTCCCGTGTCATTGGCCCAAACATCAAGCGTTATGCATTTTAATTCCGATACAAACATATAGATGGTGTTGTTACGAACTAATTATGCTGCATCATTTTACACTGTTTTCGCTAGACTTGTTTATATGCATGTGATATCGCTTGATTCACCTCTACAATTTTAAAGATGTCATAATATATATCATATTATTGTATGTTTATTATTCACAGCTACGCCAGGCCAGTTGAGACAGCGGCAGTTAGCGCTGCAGTCGTCGACACCGATACCCAACAATATGAACATGCTGGCATTGAATAACACCCCGACGCCTATGTTCAAAGCGCCGCGACTTAGAGTGAGTACTGAAATTTTAATGTCTACACTATACCAGGAAAATTGAAGGTATGTGAAGTCTGCCAATTCGGAGTAGGTCAGCGTGGTGGACTACGGCCTAAACCCTCTCTGTAGGAGAGGAGGCCTGTGCCCACCAGTGGGACAGTAATACCTTTTACATCTATAAAGTAATACTTTCATTAGGACAAAAAATATTTTGGATGTATTTCCTTACTACATCGGTGGCGTAATTTATTTCATGATTTCTGTGTTGAAGCATCAGGTTTGACCTCCAGGTCCAGTAAAGTGATATTGGGTTTTCTCTTCAATATCAGGCCGGAGGGAATTTGTGGTCAATAACTCTTATATCACATGGAATAAGCATGATGAAAGGTGCAGTAGTTACATCTCTGCCTATCCCTTCCGGAATAAAGGTGTGAGTGTGAGGTAATTATCGAGTATTTTTTTGTTGCAGTCTGACCAACTTCCCAGACCATTGTTAGATAAGAACCGCTCGGCGCTGGACCGAGTGGTGGATTACTTGCTGAAGGACGGACCCAACCACCGCATGGCGCTGATATGCAGCGAGTGTTCCTCGCACAATGGTACGATTTGATACTAATAGTAGAGAAGAAGTTGTGTTAAAATTATAGTATTAGATTTGTACTTTAGTCTCCATCGATTATTGAGAACGGTTATATAACGCATTGGTTTGATGTAATCTCTAATCTAATCTAATTTGATCTAAAACCTTTTTCTTTTTATAAGGTTTGTGTATACTGCTTCTTTTTCACCCTTTTTAGAGCTACAAGAAATAATTCATACATGTTTAACTTTCAAACGCAAAAAATCTTGTATGGAATCCAAAGAAACATTTTCATCTTTGCTTGTACTGCTGGTTATACCAGTCATGATAAAGCTGGGTATCACATGGCAATTATAAAAAAAAAAAAATATCCAGTTAAATTTCATTCTCAGAACCTGAAGTAACATAAACAAAATCTTTGTTTATTTTATAAAGAAAAACTAAAATATTCTATATCTAAAAGCTATTAAAAAGAGCTAATTAAAAAACCGCAGGCATGGCGATGGTGGAGGAGTTCGAGTACGTGTCGTACGTGTGCGCGTACTGCGGCAAGCTGAACCCGGCGCGCAAGCAGCGCCCCGCCGCGCCGCTGCTCTCCCCCGCGCGCGCGCTGCCGCCGCTCGCCGCGCGCGACCACGGTCAGTCGCATGCTCCGGCGCACACACGTGGCGCACACACGTGGCGCACACACGTGGCGCACGCGGTTCGAACCCGGGTGAATAATGTTTGGCCCGTGTAAAAGCCTCCTCTCGCACTTGTTCGTAGTAGACAGTAGTCCATAGCTCAACCTAAAATATTGTCAATCAGTGTGTCGAATTTCATCCAGATTTTGGGGTTACTGAGATTACTTCTAAGTTATATTCCACCATCCTTACGAATTTTCGCGTAGTTACATTGAAAATGACAAAGAAAGACTGTATCTTTTACGTATTTACAATATCTGCTAGACTCCGTCTCATTCGTCTCCTCATTCAGTTGTAAATACATGAAATGTTGGTCCTTCGAGTCGCATCTTCTATATTTTTTATGGTCTTTTAGAATTATTTATCTAACTACATTAATATATTTCAAATATTTTTGTAACAGGTAGTGGCGACGACTCCTCTATAGCAAGCTCGGCGAGTGACAGTGAAGATGAGAACAAAATCGATGGCGAGTCTAAAATTGGCGGTGAGTACCCCCTCACTAGTAGAAGAGGTTTATACTCGGCAATGAATCAGTATAATAGTATACGGGACTTTAATAGTTGTAGGTATATTGTTTTTAATTATTCGTAACGGTCTCAGATTTATTTAAGGATTTAGCTACCAACGAGTCAAGAAAAGTCTAATTTATACTGAGAGTTGATTGGTTACCATAAAACGATTGATTAAAAGTAATAGAAACAATTTATCACTTCGGTATAAATTTATTCGTCTTATCTTATTGTCATAGCAATACTAGCCGTATGAAAAATAACGTAAGCTTCAGTTTCAATTGCGCAAGTCAGCGAAAATACAACCACTACAAATATCGTTATTTTTGCAGGTTCAGAAGGCGAGTCGGATCGTCCCCCCTCCCCCGCGGAGGAGGAGCCGAAATCCGACCTTGAAAAGAAACAAGACTGAACGACTTTTGTCAATTTAGATAAAATCTTAATCATTTATTCTTTGTGCGTTAAACAGCGAATGAACATTTAAAATGATAGTCGATTTCCGAACATCCTAATACGTCATAGGATTTATTTTGTCGGAAATCGGATCTATCTGGTATAACTCAAAACTACCAAAGCTCATTTTATGCCAGATAAGTATGAATGTATTTATTCAATGTTTTTAAATTTACGTATCCTACATCAAAGTAGGAAAATTGGATTCAAATGCGACGTTATATCAATTACAATTAAATGTTATTGGTGCATGAAACAATATTTTTTTTATCGACATTGATTGCAGACTAATAATTGTCTCTCATTGGTTATAGTGCTCGTGTACGTAAAAGTCTGATATCTACTGGAATCAGGATTTTTCATGATGCATCATTTTCGATATTTATTTGCTGAGTGACCGACAATAATTTTTGTATTGTCTTCATAAATACATAATACTAATGTTCTGTTGAATGCCAACGGACTGATATTCCGGGTCTCGAATTTAATATCGATAAAAATAGTCCCCCGAAAAGTCAAGTGTTTTATAAATAACACTATTTGATAGACTTTATCGAGTAAATTACTTTGATGAAATGTATCGAAGATGCTATGTTATCGATATTATTTTGTCTTTTCTCACTGCTTGTGACCAACATTACAAGGATTGTTTTAAAGCACATTTCGATTATGCGGTAAAATATTTTCATAGGGTATCAGAATATCGAGACACTTGGAGATAATAGATTTTTATGTTGTCTTCGTACCCTAAATATCTTATCTTTGGGAAACCACACACCTGTTTATGCCAATGCTTACTTTGAGCCAAGAAATAGGCCACGAATACGCGTTATGAGAGAACATCCCACGTTCCACGGTGTCGAGACCAGTGTGATATAATGATACTGCTCTTTAAAGTACAAAGTACTGTTTGAAGTACATTGTATTTTAAAGTGTGGGTGACATGGCTTATTTTCTGGCGAGCGATATCTCGACATCCATTTGTATAAATTGAGGTTAATACATATTTTACATTAAAATAAAAGCCTAAGAACGCTTCTTGATGATTCAAGACTTTACGCTTTAAATTTACAATTTGTAATGGAATATTTGATTGCAACGATAATGTATTCAGGTATCATATTGCTATTCATTTGACACCTATCGTAAGCACGTATAGAATATCAAAGTGACGTCAGCATGCCAATTTCATATAAACAATGGTTTGCATTTTATAAAACTAGTGACATGTGCAATCGAATATTCCATTGTAAGGTGTGTAAGCAATTTTTATTAGTATAGTCTGTCCTAGCCCTCATCAAATCGCTTGTGAACATTTCCACTCTTATTTGATTATTAGGCTTATGCAGACTACCCATAACAGAAAATTCAATAGCTTATATGCAGTGCAATAAGTTCTTATAAGTAAAGAATGTCTCCCTTCCAATTATCGGGCTCGAAGGACCATTTTAGATTAGCTTTGAATGGAAAACCTTTGAATGGAAAAGAAATATAAGATTAGCTGTCTATTTCGAGTAATAATAGTTTATACTTTGAATGGAAAAGAATTATATCAAAGGGAGATATGAATTATAGACATCACCCATAGCTGTCCACAATAAGTGGAATATGCCCTCCACATCCATCGTGCCTTGCTTAATACTACTCTGTTTTATTCAGAGATAAGGAATGATTATTTTGTCATCATGATTTTAGATGGAATATTTTTGGTCCGTTAATATGATGTGTATTTTTATTGTTTGTAATTTTATTCAATTATTTTATCGATATATGTGTAATAGTGCTGGACGGTATTTATCTTGATTTATATTTTTAGATCACACCACAATTGTTAATCAGGCTGGTTACTTAAAATATTAATTTATTTACATATATACATACAAAAATATTGACCAGTTATGCGTTGTATAAAATCAGACATGCGAAATTTAAAAATGTACATTTTGACAGATAAAATTATTCAAGGATTTCACGATTTATCTATATAAATCGTGAAATGAAATCAGAAATATAAAAAATATATTTATTAAAAACTAAATGTGAGAAAAGGTCGACTTAATTATTTATTTTAACTCAGTAATGATCAATAAGGCATTCGATAAACTATATCAAATGTTGATAGCACAATAAGATATTGGCAATCTATACAGTTGCTCAATAAATGTATTCAACACAACAATATTGTTGAAGTTGTTTCATGAAAAAATGATAAACAAATTTTTTTAGCATATAATATTTTTTAAACAAAAATATGCATATTGGAATCGAACTACATTGGTTTTGATTTTTGTCCTAGAAAAAGGGGATACAAAAAATTGCCCAGAAAATATATTTTTTCTATTACCCATTAAAATTGAATGTATTGGTTGCGCGTGTAATTAATTTTAATTAATGGGCATATATTTGTAAATTTTGTTTCTTAATATACTTTTTTAACGCCCCAACTATTCGGATATAACTAATTTAAATTATCGATTAACCTATCTTTAGATACATCGATACTAAACTTTTATTAGTAGCACGTTTCATGCTCGAAAATTGAATCACTTATTTTGGCTTTTATTAAATTTTTATACTTAGATAAATGGTATTCCATTGATTGAAAGATCGTGGCTATACTGTATAAATATTCTTATAAAGTAATTACCACACTTTGGTAGGGAGTGGGTAGGGTAAATTACCACTTAATTGAAAATGAAAAGTAACAAAATTTAAGGACTATATTTAGGGAAGGAAAAAAAAAATATCATAAATACCTGTTCCATTATTGGAGGATTGATGGATACCAAAAAATAATAATTATATATTTGCCCTGGCTTTATGATGGGGCTTCTTTTGACTTTCTTATCCTACAATGTGAATACCACTTTATTCATAATAGCATAATTTTCAAAATGGCGTCGCAATCAACGTTACATTCGCGCCAAATTATTTTTAATTAACATTCGTGCTACAAAGTCTTGCTTACACTCGACATGCTATTTCTAGTCAACATAAATTATTCTTCATTCATTAAAAATATAGCATTTATATCGATTTTTGTCATAGTTTTTGGTGTATTGTAAATTAAGTTTTTTTTTTTCAAGAAATCGTTTATTCCCTAGACATTCCTATTAATTAATGTTCTTTTTGGTTAGTTTAACATTTTGTAGTGTTAGGACATCTTCCGTAATCACTCTACCGAGAAACTTGCATAATTAGTATAGTTTTAGTGATAATTTTTGGGTCGAATAGTGACTAATTTGGAATGTTGAAGTTTCGCATTAAAAACGCATTCAATGTATTTAATATCTACTAATATATAGCTACTTAATAATAGTCTTCCCTTTTATAAGCATTAAAACTTTAAAACCTTACCCAAATTGCCACGAGTCTGACATTAGAGGTTTAAGAGATCAATGTCACTATTTCACCCAATCATTTTAATTTAGTTCTCATAAAATATGTTAACGAACAATTATACGCTCTACTGCTTAGCTGATATAGTTTAGTTTTTGATTTCAGGTAAACAATGCGTTCTCATTTTTAGATTCATACAATTTTGTAGACAGAGGTATAAAATATTTTTTTTTATCAGACACGACATAAAATCATTACAAATTTACTTTATTGAAGACATTGTCTATCTTGGTACATGATTTCTTCGTCGTCAGATGACCCACTTGCACTTATCGGACTGCAAGTTTAAAAAAGTCATTTCATGCGAAATCACGTAATTTTAATGCTCATGCAGCAAGTATGCAAACAATATTTTTATGCATTAAAATGTATGCATTCTATAAAAGCCATTTTTATACCTCTGACATACGAATTGTATTCAAAATTAATACATTTTATTTATTCAATTTGTAATTAATTAGAATACGACCAGGTGTGTTTCAGGTTTTTGTTTTGGGGTTTTGAAATGTCAATTTGTAGTGAATAAAACAGTTTAAATTATTTTAATGGATTGTTAAAAGTCGTTCATGTGTGTAATTCGTCATAAAAATTGTTGGGTTTAGGGTGGTTAGATGCGCATCTAGAGTTGTTTATGTTGGGTTAAAAATACAAAAGATACCATATCCCTATTATTCCATAGTTCATTTTCGCAAAATCAGATATAACACTGCATTTATAATTATCGTGGGATTAATGTTTTCAACTCTAGATGTTTCATGGATAGTTATTTGGTACATACGAAAATTCTATAGCGAAAAAGAATTCTCAAATATTGTATATATGCGAGTCAAGTGAATAGTTGTTAAATTTGTTATTTATTGCTTGTAATGTTGATTAGCTATTTTATAATGGAACTAATATACAAGTTATAATGAATTTGTTTTTGATTTATAACATACAAAAATTATAATTGCAGTTATGTGAAACATTTCAAATTGCTTTCCATGCATTAGATGACAGTTATGAAATAAACGTAACACAAATCATTGACTCACTGTTACAAGGTCCTATGTTAATTTGAATTTATGTTGAAAAAAATAGATTTAATATTTTTAATGTAGTTCGAAATTTGAAGACAATAATTCAACGTTCTTCTTTTATTTATGTAGCGGATTAATTTTTTTTTTTCTTTTTTTTTTTATCGAAAAGGACATAGAATTTTGTGATACGTGTAATTAAAATTGTGCTAACAATATAGCATATAATCTTGTTATAGTGAACCAGTAAAATATTAATTAGCTTATTAATTTTGTCTTTCTAATGTAATCTTGATGTTCTGTATTACATCATATGGGCTATGAAAAACACGTTTTTTTTAGTAAATTTCCACTGCTTATTGTTCCGTAAAATTTACAGTTACTTCAACTTTTTTTTTTCTTTGTATTGTTATACAATGGAAGAAAGGAAAAAAACAATTTATAGAGTTGAACTCTACAGTTCTAAATTTGCGGAGTGGAGCTCATACTTTGGGTTTCAACATGAGCATTATAAATAGTATTTTATCGGTTCCTGCGTCGAAAGGGGATAAGGTAATATTATAAAGTAATTAAAAGAATGGAAATCGTGAAAAGAGTGTGAACACCGGTGAAACTGGACGTACGGAGCGACATATTCATGAAATTATGTCCAGGCTCTTCAATTACTTTTTTTATTGCTTGACGAGGCGAGCTTGCCCTTCGCCTGATGGTAAGCGATATGACCGCCCACGTACAGAAACACTATCCAACATCTTGAATTACAAATTATTGTTGGTTGTCCTGAGACATAGATTTAAAAAAAAAGTTCCGAAATCACCGCTTATTTTGAAGTTAGCGATTTTGCTTGTTATTTTGTTCGCATATGAAAACTCTGTATAAGTATGCCGTATAGAGTTCATAGTTCGACCGAGTGATGACCTCATATATTGATAAAGATAAACAAGAATACGGCTTGTTCAGCGCGCTAGTTAGCGACATGTTCATGAAGTTGATTTTATTTTGATCACGGAAGTTTATATGTGATTATGTATTATTATTGTATAGAATTGATATGCATAGTCCGACACTAAACTAGCTGAAAAACATAATGATTTCTTATGTTTACGAGAATGTTAGACATTGAAATTAAACTAATTTTCGGATTCTATCGCGGTTTTAGTATTTTATTTTCTCCCGACGTTTCGAAGACTTTGCAGCCTTCATGGTCACGGGGGGGGACTGAGGTGTTGTTCATCCGTAAAGTCAAAGTTACAGTATCTACCTACATTTTACAATTATACAACTTTCTTTTAAACAATTTGGCTGTTGGTGGTCCGATCTATGCAGAATGAGCTCACAGTGTCTTGAAGTCTGGCAGCCGGTCTTTTGGGTTCCGATTTAATTAAATGTAGAATTGGATCCCAGGCTTGTGCAAGCTTCCAACCAGCTTCCCTATTGAAATTAGGATGTTTTTTAATTTCAATAGCCTCGCGAATCATCATAGGCAGGAATCAGTGTTCTTTGGCGAGGATTTGTGGCTTGTCTAGTCGTAGATAATGATTGGCGTCTCCCTCAGAGTGTTCAGTGACTGCAAACTTCGTCGAGCGTCGGTGTTTCACATCAGCTATATGTTCTTTTACGCGGGTCCCTATATTTCTTTTTGTTTGCCCGATATAAGAGAGGCCACAGTTGCAATCTATTTTGTATACTCCCGGTTCTTGTAGAGGTATGAGACACTTGACAGGTGGTAAAAATTGACTATTCTTCTTAGGCGGATTAAAATAAGTTTTTATGGAACCACGCTTTAGGATGTAGCCAATCTTGTCGGTGACTCCTCTTACATATGGTAATACAACCGGAACACGTTCAACTGTGGCTGGTTTCACTCTGTTTCTGTGACGGCGGCGTGGAATTTGGAGCTTGTTGTCTTGCAGTACTTGCTTGACATGTTGCAGCTCAGCGGCCAGGTGTTTCTCGTCACAGATTCCTTGTGCTCTCTGAAACAAAGATTTGCCCGGTAGCTAACTGTTTTGGATGGTGATGAGATTCACCGTTCAGATATTTATCAGTATGGGTCTGTTTCCGGTACACAGTATGACTTAAGGTCTGATTAGGATTACGAATGATTAAAACATCTAAGAAAGCAAGAGATTTATTGTGTTCTAGCTCCATAGTAAATTGATATTATTGTTGATGGAGTTAAGGTGATTTAAAAATGCAGTTACTTTATCAGATGGTAAAATTGTGAAAGTATCGTCTACGTACCGTTTATAAATCCTTGGGGTGACCGGGGCTGTACTCGGGGCTGTCTCCTCGAAGTCCTCCATAAATATATCGGCGACTACCGGAGATACAGGGGAGCCCATCGCTACCCCCTCAACTTGTACATAGAACTGATTATTCCACAATATATAGCCAGATGTGAGGCAATGTAAATTTAATGTGTAGTAAAAAACGTTTTAGCACTCCAAAACGTTTTTATCTACACATTAAATTCAATCAAAATATTATTGTTTCTTCATCTAAGCTAAAGTCAGTCCTTTGAAGTTTATTTTGAACCTTAAAATGACCTTAAAACTGCATACCAAGTGCCTCTTTATATGCTTTAGTTACGTTGTGATTCTTTAAAATAAGTTTGGCAGTAAGCAAAAATTTATCAACATGCGTGGTTACATGAAGCACCTATTTATATATTACTTATAAATATACGTTAGTTTAGTGAAGTTAGTTTTACGAGTTGATACAATATCGCTGAATTTAGTCTCAATCTAAAAACATGAACTAAAATTAGACTTGTTTTCCCGTGAAACATTTTTTATCGCTGCCGACAGTCAGTTTATCCCGATTCGCTGAGTAGTGCGCGCGTTATTCCTATACTATGACGTCATTGCTTAGCAAACGATGGATTATTGAAATGTTAAAGGTTTACCAAAATAGCCCATGTTTGTGGGATAGAAGACATCCAGATTATAAAAATAGATTGATTTGTAATAGAGCTTACGAATATTTATTAATGATATATAAAAAAGTCGATGAAAATGCGACAAAAGATTCGCTGCGTAAAAAACTGCAAAATTTAAAAACTGGCTTCTATAAGGAACTGCGAAAGGTATGTGAATATAATTATGACTATAAAATAATAAATTATATTTCGTATTGTTAAATACATTATTTATATTGAACAATCGAGATTGAAACTAATAGATGGACGCCGAAAAATGGCACTGTAAAATCACTTCAGATAAATTAGAGCGCGTGTTAAAGCAAGTAGGAAACTATTAGAAATATATAAGAACATCGTCCAGTTTTCTTATCTTACTGAAACATGGCGTTTGTTTTGTTTAGAACGGACCGTGAATTAATTAATAATAATTTCAGTATTTCTTGCCTTTATATATAATAACAATAGATTAATCATGAATTATGACGCCATAATATCAATTAAGTATAGAAAATACTCGATAATTTATGCTAGAAGATTAAATATTTGTAAAAACACCACTCATGTAGCTAGATAAGTAAGTTTTCAATTAACGGAATATCATTTTGTTTTACAAATAGATCTATTATATTGCATCAGATAACACTTATTCAGTAAGTACAAATAAAACTGGTTTTATTTGAGATATGATAGTGAATGACCAGACATCTTATTTGTCGGACAATAAATGCTACTTACGCCTTATTTTGAGCGATTGAACTCTTCAATTACTTAGTGTGCTGACGCCCATTAGTGATATTTCATCACAGATACAAACAGTTATATGACCTTGTTCACTATGTAGTCTAAATTATTATTAGATTTAAATGTATATTATACTGTATTTTACGACATGTTTTACTGCTTAATAAGTGAATAGGCTTATGTTCAGAGATGTATAAAAAGGTTTGACAATTGTATTTAAAAATGAAATACAATACTTTAGAATTTTTCACTTCAAATGCAAATACAAATAAGTACCTACTTTTCTGGATTTTAAATATTATATACAAAATAGGTATTTTTAAAATGCTTTTTTCAAATGTTATGCTTCTAGAAAAACCGATTATCAGTTTTCTTAATTGATAGTAATATTAAGTAGACAAGTAGGTACATCAAATTTTCATGAGCCTATTGAAACGAGTACTTGTACAGGGAGTTTTTTTGTATAAGCGCGAATGATCATAACCGAAATATAACGATTGGAATTGGGCTATTTGTGAATACAAGTTGTATTATTTAATTTCATAATTTATCATTTCAGGTGAATATGTCTAAGCTAACTGCGACGAGGCTTGAAGATATCTACGTGCCCAGTCTGTGGTATTACGGCTCTTTAAGTTTCTTGGCAACAGAATGTGAATATTCACCGGACAACTGTACTATAGAAATAGAGGTACAGAAATTTCATTAAAATTACTTTGTGGTAATAATCAATACGAATTGCGTGGCTTACTTACAGTCGGCTGTTAGTGTGGAAAATGTGTGAAATATTTTTGTTCATAATTTAAGTAAATGGTTTATGGTTTAAGTATATTAGTGGAGAAATAAAAATGTGGATAAAAACACTAATATAGCAGATTTAAAATTGTGAAATTGTTCAGCTACTTTTGAGGCTACCTGTATAACCTATATTTAAATAATATCTACAATCTGTCAATAATGATATATTATTAACGAGATTTTCTTCAAATCGATCCTAATTTTGCTTATTCTTTTTAATGAACAATAAAATCTGCTGATTGTCAATTAACCTTTACTTATAAAAAAATACAAATAATTTTCAGGACTCTGATGAATCTATGGAACACGAAAATAATGAACGGAATGAACTGAGTGAACGTAACGAAAATCAAGAACCTGAAACAAGTCCGGTACTACCAAAAAAAATTAAAGAAGAAAAATTAGAAAACATCCAACCAAAAGTAGAGACGTCCCCTGTTGAAGAAAAACCTGCTGTACAAATAAAAGATGAAGATTGGGATATATTAGGGAAATCTATTGCTATCCAATTACGGGATATAATGAGTAAAAAACAATTTATCATAACACAGAAGTTAATTTCCGACGCTATTTACTTCGCGAAGATGGGTTTACTTTCGGAAAGTTCACAAATTTCGTTGGAGACACAACATCCAAAAACACCACAACACGAGATGCCATCTACATCTTCACATAGATGTTAAGTTTATTATCATAAGTTAGGGAATATAGCCCCCTGGCGGTAGGTCGGTGGACCGTGTCCACCCTAGGTTGAGGTAGCCTATTATTATAGATGCTGTCAATCAACTTGACCCATCGCTAGATGTCCGCGAGTGCGACGGCGTATCCACCAAAAGATTGGTAGATCAGGCAATTTCTGCATCCCGCAGCCCGTTGAAGCCTCGTCTACGTATGCGTCAAAGAAGGCTTCAACTGCTTTTGTTCAGTATGCCGGTGTAGGACGTACATAGAGTTAGGGTCTCAGCCCAATGCTCGCTCGGACTATAATACTCCGGAGCGTCGACAAAGGGTCCTAAGATGGTAAAGCCTCTATAACCATTCCACAACCCTCCAGTGCGGTAGTGATAAAGCGAACATGGAAGTGAACATGGAAGTTGGTCCTTTTTATTTTATGGGGCACAAACCTCATTGAAAAATAGCTAACTATTCCCATACGAATCTTGTGTTTTGACGGTGGTCTTGAGGCAAGCAATCCAGCTAATATAGATCAACATTGGCTGTCAATATGACCCTCAAATTGCGTTGGTCCATTTTTTCAAAATTGTACATTTTCAAAGCAACATCGATTGTCAATAATCACGTCTATAGATACCAGGGTATAACGGAAATAATATTGTTTTTATATTGACCAGTAGCGTAGCTTGACATAAAAGGGCTCTCTTTCAAAAATTTTTGGGGGCTGTTCAGGGCAGTGCGAACTTTAAGGCGCGTTTTAATGTAATGTATATGGACCAAGAGGGGCGCCCTATCACTGATACGACTGGTATAACAGCAGCTACGCCCCTGATGTTGGCTCCTTCCTGAAGTAGGGACATTGTACGGTGCATAGGTCCAGATTGAGATCATGGTAATGAATCCATAAAGCCATAATTGTAAATTTTTAGAAGTTCATTGTAAATAAATATAAAGAAGTTGCAAATGCACGATACCTAAAACAGAAAGCATTTAAATGTAGACATGCTCATAAATATAAAGTGGCTATCAGTATAGAATTGTAAATCAAAAATTTGTCTTAAAGGGTGAGATTAAGTAGGCGTGCGGTCAATAAGTACAAAGTTGATTGTCGTAATGTAGTGTAACTGAGGGTAGTCGTTTTAACATTTCCCGAAATTTTTTTCGATGAAAAAACTTACAAATAGCGGTTGCGCTTACGAATTGCAATAAATCATCCATCAGTATACGTCCCAATGTACGGCTAACGGCAGCATTACAGGACTAATAGCTTTATTTTATAACAAGTGTCCCATCATGGGTAACACAATACAGATTGTAATATGTTTGTTTGAGTTAGTTGAATTAACATATTATTTTAGTTGCTTTCTTAGTTTTATTCCGGAAAAAGTCTTTCACTTTGACGGATCCGCGAGCAACAACTTGCATGAAATAATTTTTTATTTTTAAGTTTCATAATAATTATTATTTTTATATGTAGATATACTTATGTTTGTAAATAAAGTGATGAAACGATACATTTTGTTTCTCTCCTTTGCGACAACATAAAGTATATCAGTTAATACTTACGTAATTGTTAACGTAATATACAGATTGTAACAAAATTCCCTTAAATCTCGAAAGAGGGTTATTTCACCCATCAATACGAGTAACGCTTACTATGGGACCAACTTCCAAATAAAAACCCGCTGCTCCATATATGTTCATTGAGTAGTAATGTTCAATTTAGTTGATTATAAGGTAGGGCATTGCCCCACAATGCCCCCCCCCCCCCTAGCTACGGCCCTGCCTCTCACGTCTATGAATAAATTATACTCAAGTAGCAATATATCTTTATATTCTTCGGTCAGTATCTGGAGATTCCTTGGGACTCTAGGTATTGGCAAAGACAAAAACCTAGAATCCTTTGGGGCGACTATTGGTCTGGATGATTTAAATTGTCATTTCTCATCCACTACTCCGTTAAATCACCAAACCAGGCGTCGTACCATAGGCTTTTTAGCTGGTCTCCCAAGGCCTAATATTGACCTCTTTCAATTTTCTCCAGTTTCGTTGGGTGAGATCAAAAGAGTAATCCTTTCCATTAGGTCCAATGCAATTGGTTGCGACAACATCAGTCGTTGTATTATAATCCCTATCCTAGACCACCTACTCCCAGTCATTTCACACATCATTAATGGCTCCCTCACCTCTGGCATATTCCCGTCTCTATGGCGTAAAGCCATTGTAATTCCCCTTCTCAAAACCCCTAGCCCTTCACATGCAAAACATTTCCGTCCTATATCCATTCTTCCTTTCCTCTCCAAAGTGATTGCGGCCTGTGCACATAAACATTGGTCAAGATTTGTGCACCTAAATGATTTGTTGTGTCCACTGCAATCAGGTTTCAGGTCTGGTCACAGCACTACCACAGCACTACTTAAAGTGACTGACGATATTAGGGCGGGCATGGAGGATGCCAAGGTCACTGTGTTGGCTTTGATTGATTTCTCGAACGCCTTTAATACCGTTAGTCACGACATCCTTCTAGCCATCCTCTCTCACTTCTTGAGCTCTCCTTCGGTTGGTTTTCTTCTAATCTTCAGGGATGCCAGCAGTTTGAGGGACTTGGCGATGCCTCGTTCGGCTGGTGCCATATCGAGTCTGGAGTCTCTCAAGGCGGCATACTGTCCCCATTATTGTTTTCTATCTTTATTAACCTCCTAACTCAAGAACTTTAATGTGCGTACCACCTGTATGTCGATGACTTGCAAATATATTCTAGGGATGGAGTAGTTTGTGTAGCCGCGGCTGTGGACAGGGTGAATAGGGACCTAGCTCAAATTAAAATCTGGTCTGACAATTTCGGCTTATCTGTAAACCCTGCGAAATGTCAAGCCATTATTGTGGGTAGTCTAAGGATAATTTGCCGGTTGGATATTACGATCATTCCGCCTGTTATATTCAACGGCAATATCATTCCTTGGAGCTCCAGTGTGTAGATATCGGTTTGCACATCGACTCCACCCTGAACTGGAGGCCCCAGGTAACATCTGTCTGCCAGAGAGTCACCGGTACTCTTCGGACTCTATACCGCCTGAAGAACTTCCTGCCGCTCAAGACCAGGACTATGCTTGTGCAAGCCTTAATTCTTCCTGTAATCGACTATGGTGATGTATGCTATTTTGATCTGAATGCAGACCAACTCAAAAAACTGGCCCGACTTCTAAATAACTGCATTCGATTCGTATATAATCTCCGCAAATATGACCACATTTCTTCCTACCGTCTTGATCTAAAATGGCGACCTATACGCCAGCGCCGATATTAGCGGGCACTAACCACTCTATTCTCTTTACTTACCTCCCCTACTCCTCCTACTTACTTATCCTCCAACTTCCAATACCTCCGTAATATCCACGATAGGAATCTTCGCCCTTCTAGCAATCTTCTCCTTAAATGTCCATCTCATAGCTCTAATTTCACTCACTCTTCTTTCGCTATCCAATCTATTCTTCTATGGAATTCACTCCCTCTCGAAATTGGAACGGCCACTTCTCGGCTTGCCTTCAAAAGGAGAGTACGGCAGCTTTTGTTAAGAGAAGCAGAAGAGTTATCACGTTAGCTCTAAACTTTTTATTATTAGTATGTACATAATATATATTCATGTATTTATAATCTGTATTTTATGTATTTATAATATTTCTTATAATATTCTGTTTGTATTTAATATAGTTATACATTATAGTTCTCTTGTGTATGTTAATGTATTATTAATTAATATCCTTGATGCACCTACCTTATTTATCTCTGCACCACCCTTAGGTTGACTGGGAGAGAATGCCATTGGCATTAAGTCCGCCGATATACATGTTATGTATATGAAGTGTAAATAAATAAATAAATAAGTATTACCTACCTCAGGTACAAAATTAAACATTTTGAAACTAAGCATTCGAGTGGCTAATATAATTTACCAAAAATTATTGTACAAATTCTATTTTGTCTTTCTATGCCTGTAGGTAGCGGCCTTTTGGGATAATAGTAAATATTAGGAATTATTTTAGACTGGGCTGTATAGTGTTGCCTTAAGCTTTTGCTATGAAAAAAATATAACGTCATTGACTATGTAATGCCAGAACATCAGTGTTTTCACTTTTAAGGATTTTGCCATATTTTATGGCGAGCCAAGTAGAGTTATATTTTCTATAAGGCGAGCCGTCTAAATTACATATAGCTTGAATCTATTTTTTATGTTATGATTTAGAGAATGGGGTAGTTAGTAGTAGAGAATAGGGTAAGTAACGGACGACTGCACATTTTAAACGCGTAATCGCTATTTACCTCGTTGACCTGGGTCTTTTGCTAGATTCTTATTATAATATCATGTACCTATAGATACTAAATGAGTGAAATCAGATTATATTATTTCAATGTGTTACGTCATACACATCTGTTATTTATATACCTAGGGTAAACTAAAATTATTACGTAGAAACATTGGTTTCGTATGACATAACTGACATTTGATGCTCTCTTTGACAGATGAGACGAGCTAAGAATTGAGATCGCAAGGTTGTTTCTCTATAAATAAAAACGATAGCTTATCAACATTAAAGAGCTAGAACAAGTAATAATCTTATCGCCACGCCTCTGTGATACTAGCGAAGTATACGTCATTCGTACATTGGCTTCACATTCTACTGTGATTTCCAGCCACAACTTATCGTGTCGAGAACGTATCAGCGTGTAGTGGATAAAGATATATTTCATAAGTAATAACTAAACGTGGATACCGGTAGTGTAATCGTTGAAACAATTTGAGTGGACTTGGTACCCATAATGTCTGTGTTAAATAATTTCACCGTGTCCATTGCCAAGGGATTGAGACGTGAGTAGTTTTATGTTTTTTTTTTTATTTCCTTTATGGCTTTGCAGTTTAGTTGCATTTAGCCAATGTTAGGCTTTATGTTTATTGATAGAATTCGTATGCGGTTGATTACCTAATTTTTTATTATCATTTAACGATCCATGGATATGCATAAAGAATGAGAAACTTTTTACGTAAAAAAGTAAACAGGATATAAAAAAATTGAAGATAAATATAAGTTGTAAATATATTTGTTTTTAATAAGTATTGATAAATAAAACAAGTTAAAAAAGTTTTGCTATTTTTAAATTCCAACCATTTTTATTCCTTATAGATTAAGAAAAAAAAACATCAGAAAATTGACAATTATTTTGCACATGTCTTTAGAGATAAATTTTATTATTCTGGGGAAAAATATTAAACACATTGATTAGAACCATTAAAAATAATGCATGTTCATTTATTTTTACAGCTGTTATACTTGTAGGGTATGTGGAGACATTATTACTGTAGTGTTGTATTTTTAAAAGTTTAATAGTATATGTAAATGTTCATCTGTATATAATACTAGCTTTTGCTCGTGGCTTTGCTCACATGAAGGGGTATTCTAGGATAATTTTTTTGTGACTTGTTTGGTATGTATCGTTATATTATAACCAAATTACACAAAATCATTATAAATTGTAGCCTATGTGTTATTATTATGAATAAACAATATTACTGTGGAGTTTCATCCAAATCCGTTCAGTAGGTTTTTTCTGAAAAAGGAACTAACACACATACATACATATATCCATCCTCACACTTTCGCATTTATAATAATAGTAGGATGCTCAAAACATAAACAAACTGATGCCTTTTTCACAATTTTTAGTTTTGTTAAAATTTCAATATTGAAATCAAATTTTTTCAACTAAATTAAAATCCAAATAAATTATAGTTTATTTTGATGTAAACTGCTTGTGAGATGTTAACTGAAATATTTGTAACAAATTTTATTTAAAATGTAATGGCATTTTTTTTCTATATATATTTCACGGGTAATAAATATAGTAAGTAGTGTGTTACAATTAACAGTCTTATTTACACATAGATAGAATTAATTTTTCTTATATAGTATTAATAAAAAAAAAGCCACAATCTATACAACAAAACCCCTGAAATCTGTCTGTCTGTATGTGAAACGATTTTTGTATGGTTTTTACTAAAAGACATTGCAATTCTTGAGGAAGGTTTAAGTTAATAGTACATTACGGTTTTGTATAAATTGAATAAAATATAAAGAAGTTGTAAAAAATCATAGGGTCAGGATTCACATGAGAAAAAAATTGTGACACACTTATTTCCACATGGGCAAAGCCATGGGCACAGCTAGTATTTGATAATAGAGATAGTTTCTGTTTAGCCTGCACACATATGGTGTTGTTTTGTATAAGTATTATTCCACTGTCAAACACAGACATTGAGTCATTATTTGTATAATATTGAAACAGTTTTCATATTTAGTGTGGTTTGCACTTGTATTTATAATAAGATTGAAGTTTGCAAGTATGTTAAATTTTGATATTCTTAAAGGCAATCTTATAATATATGGGATATGCACTAATAGATCATAAATAATAATAGAAATTAATATACATTATTAAATAAGAAGAAATTGTGAAATTGGCAAAGTAAGTACTGTCATTCATAAAAATAGCTGAACAAACCCAAAACCTTAAAATTCTTCTACAAGTTACCTAACTTGTAGAAGAATTTTAAGGTTTTGGGGTTTTTGGTTTGGGTGGGTAACCAAAAAACATTGCGATTGAAGGTTCAATCGCAATGTTTTTTTTTTCATTTAAGATAAAGTAAACCTTCTGAACTTTATTTTAGTAAAGAAAAAACGATTGTTGATGAGGATACAAAAGTTGAAAGGCAATCGAAATTTTGAATTCTTTCAGCTACTTATGTGGCTGTTTGTACACTTCTAGCATTTGTTTTACCAATATTTATAATCCAATAGAAGGTCTCTTCACCATGCTTGAGAATAAAGTTGTTACATACATACATAACATCACGCATTTATCCCCGAAGGGGTATGCAGAGGCGCAACTAGGGCACCCACTTTTCGCCAAGTATGTTCCGTCCCATAATGTGATAGGGGGCGAGCCTATCGCCATATCGGGCACAAATTCCAGACTCCGGGCTGCTACTGAGCAGAAAAACCCAAATATCACTTTGCCCGACGCGGGATTCGAACCCAGGACCTCAGAGCGCTATTGTACCGGGCATGCAATACAACTACGCCACCGAGGCAGTCAATAAAGTTGTTATATTCACCTATTTTTCAGTAAATGTTCATACACCCTTGAGCTAGCATTAGGGTATCTTCTTATATAAGTCATATTTGTAAATAGTAGTTATATCGGTAATTCCGATGCATAATAACTCTTTTAGATAATACAAATACTCTCATGACGTAAGTGATTATAGTAAAAACAGTTAAAATCATTAATTGCATAATATTATAGCACATTTCATTAGATTTTTTTTATATTGGAACGCCAAAGTGATCTCATAGCACCTGATGGCAAGTTCAGTAGGTTCTAGACGGATTTTTGATTGATGATAATTTTTGTCATTGGTTTTTCACAATAATGTTTGTGATTTTGATTTAATAATATTAAGGTTGTTTCTTATTTTCCCGCATAAGGGGAATTAGTGTTATCATATGTATGATAACTTATCAAATAAGATGTAATGAGTGTTTTACCACCCATCATGCTTTTGCTAATCACAATAATTTCACGTGCTCGTTTCGCTTTAGTAATTTTGATAACTGATTGCATTTATAATCAGTGCATATTGATAAAATTCATAATCTGTACTTTACTATGGAAAAATATTACTCCAATAGCGCGTTATTTGGTTGATTGTAACGATTGGACTTGATAATGCATTTGATAGTAAAATAGGAAAAACAAGAAAAAAGTCCGCAATGCGAAACATACCTAGTACTTACTTGCATTACATTTCGCACGCGCGGATCTCCCCACTTAGAGATTTTCGAGAGAATACATAATATTTGAGAGAACTAACCCTGATTAAAAGGGCAGGCCATCACAATTCTGACAACATAAGTTTATTACTATGTTTTGCTGGTCTACTTAAAACTTGGCTTCTCTTAGCGACAAAGTGTTTATTTGCCAATTATGCCCTTTCCACCCTTAATCATTAGAGATTTGCGAGAGGATACGTAATATTTTATAGAACTAATCCTGAGTAATCATGCGATCATAATTTTGACGACAAAAGAAAAATTGTTTAGCTGTTCGACTTAAACTTCACACTCTTAGTGAAAAAATGTTTTACTGGTGTGTTCATACATGTTATCCAATAATGCCCTTTCTACCCCTATTATCAAGCCAAAGATAGAAAACACACCCGATATTCGACCCTAATTACTTCCAACCGTACACTAATTTTTGATAAGAAAATCCAAATATTCTTTAACTTCGCACATTGCTGGTAGTGACCTTGATAATGTTAATACAATGTGTTATCACCCGTTATCGTTATTGCCATTCTAATATGTTTTGCGTTGTTTTTGTAGCCAAAAATGTAAAGCGGAATTAGTTCAGTGATTAGCTGCTAATTTTAACATGTATTTTTAACATTGATTATGCCCGCTGTTTAGTTAGGATGAGAGTTCTTTTTGGAGTAATGTTGTTTGAAAAGTCCTCTAACTGAATGAAAGCTGTTTTGGATTTTCCCCCGATAATAAAATAGATAAATTGTAATTAGTACGTGATTGAGTTGTCTTTTGGTAATGCGCGAATAACCTTTGAGTTAAGGAAAAAAAAATGTAAGACGGTATGTAGAAACATACAGAAGATATACATATAAAATTTACTTTGATAAATATGTATTGAATGCCAATACGCACGCGTTAAAGTCTTTTGCCGGGATAAAAGCCCGTATGGGATGAAACTCTAGAACAAAGTAGCTTTCTTTTATTGAAAGTAGGTTATTCCAGAAACAGAACTAGTTTCGGAAATTAGCTCTACATTTAGAGTCCAGATTTATAAACAAATATTTGATTTTATGATATTAGTATGGACGTCGATGACTTCGTAAAGTAAACCAAAAATATATTATTGTACGTTCGTCACTTGTTCTATAACTGTATTCAAAATATTGTGCATTTATATCACGACCTTAGGTTTTATAAATAAAATCGTATGATTTTATTGCGTTGATGATATTTGTTGTTACATATAACAACGTTATTATAATGAAATCGTAATCTTTCCGTGTTTATGCGTGCGTCACGCAAAAACACAATTGATTTCAAAATCTATTAAAAAAATATGACGTGTCATTCTGAGTCACATTGAGTCTTATAATAAAATTAAGTTCAGTTAGAAAGCACCATCATAGCATCACCGCGTTCTATCAGATCCCATTTAGATGCAAGCGTTAGACGAGAAACGTTTGAAAACGGAACGGAGTCTGAAGTAGATCATATCTAGACATAAGGTAGCAGCTACTGAACATTAATTTTATTTGAGGATTTTTTATGCATTTTAAATTAATTAGAATCTCGTATTGAATATGACTGAGTAGTACGTAACGCGTAAACAATTAGAGATACCTATATGACGCATATGTTTACGTTACAATAGAAAAGAAGAACTTGTTGAATAGACACGTTCCTTGAACACGAACTTGTTATTAATTGCGTGTCCATTGAACCCTTTCAGTGCATATTATGATTATTTGTTTTCTGTTTGGTATTGCTTTTTATTTACTTCTGTGTTTTAATGAGGAATGAGTGGTAGAAGTCGCTGTAGAGGTTTCGAGCTGTTGAGTCGATGTATGTGTGGCCGACAAAGGGTCTCACTATTCGATACGATGGCCGTTATTTCGTATTGCATTTAAAAATACATTTTATCGAAAATCTATCTGGAATAATATATTATTGATTGATGATTAAATTATTCAAAACACGCAAGGCTCAAGCTGTTTTCGAGAAAATCGAGTTTAGAAAGTTTGCCAGGTATTTGTTTCGTATCTAATGTATTGAACAATTCATTTGGTAGAACTTAATTTAAATACAAAACAAGGAAAGAATTTATATTTGGAATAAAAAATTATAATAGAATGCACGAGTAATCGAATACCCACGTTTCGCTTTCGAGAATATTTTTGTTGTTATATTTTTGCGATCCCCGACCAATGCTTCTAACTCTGAGTGCACAGAAGATATAAATAGTCGGCCCACTTATTATCTTTTTTTCGAGATTGCGTTACGCGTGTCAGATTTATTTTCATTTTTGTTGGAGTTGTGTATTTTATATTTATCATCCTTTCGGTGAAAAGGACATATTTTTTGTTCTTGATCATGATTGTGAGCTACAAAGCAAAAGAATGTGCGAATGACAAATGTGCTTAAAAAGAGGTACACAGTTTTATGCGGCATTGTCATACATAGTCTCAATACTTCAACACAAATACAGTTAAATAGAGATGATATAACGAGTCCTCCTAGCTTCCTCCCCCTCTTTTTTAGATCTATAAAAATCCATGTTATGGATACCTTTATTGACATTTAATATATATTTACATCAAACAATTTTTTTTAAGTTCATGAAAATTCGTCTATCCGTTTTTGAAATAACATTGTGTAACATTGATAGCTTTAAAGCTCTCAGTATATGAGCCTAAATTTCCCATGTTTAAAGGACATGTAAAGGAACAAATTAAAATATTTAAATGAAGATGTGACGCCGCGTCCCTTCGTAACGGGTTAATTGCCACTGTTTGTAGAGCTAGGCTTATTTGTTTTAAGTGCACTTCGCAATATTTGTGTTTCCTTTATCGATAGTCGTGTTTGTCAATACTCGTGATGGCTGTGTTTTCACCGCTTATCTGTATCATTTGCGATTTAATTAGCATTTACATCTAGCTATTTATACTATACTTGTATTACGTAAGGTTTGCGGTTCTCGAATTGTTATCATCTGTTTCTCTTAATTGTTAATCCGTATTCGTAAATTGCGAAATAATTATATTTTGTGTTTATTTGTGAATAGGTAGAAATAGGTATGTCTCTCTAATAATATTAATCGGGGATTTAATTATCTAATGCTCGCAACTTATACCAGAAGGGTTAGGTTAGGTTAGGTTAGTTAGTTTTTTTTTTATTATCAAACTCCGTAGTCAACACTGGCGAAAACCTGCGAATTGGATACTAGAATTTCGCGACTTAGCGACAGCAGGGGCCTGAAGGAAAGTTGGGAAGAGATATTCGGGGTTAGGACGTTTGGGGGGAGGAAAGGAATCCACTTACCATGCACGGAGGGTAGAAGACCAGGAAATGTTCGTGATAAGCCTCAATGTGTAGTAACAACCACCGGGTAAACACACTGAACTGTGTGCTTATGGTCAGGGCCTATGTTCCCCCGTGCAAGGCCCTACATACGGTGAGAAGACCGAGCGCACAAGAATTGCCTGGGAGGGAAATGGGTTAGGTTAGTGCAGGTAAGAAATTCCGATCTAGGAAAAATAGTTTCAATGCAATACAAAATAAATTGCATAATTCTAATGTGAAACAATTTTTTGTATTATATATTACAAGTATTTATATTCGGAAAAATGATATTGTTACAACTGCATATAATGAGAAAATTAAGAGAGTACATTATGCAACAATTTTCGATATCACTCGTCCTCTGCGAGATACGTAACTATCCAGGCAGTGTTATTGTCTGACGCATATAATAATAAATACAAAGCGCATGACTAAAATTAAATTGAAACATAAATCATGTGTTTATCAGTGAAAACATTCCATTCATAGCGACGCACGAGAGATAACGTGCCAATTAATGTCATCAGGTCATTGGGGCTCGGTTTCGTGAGGTTCCGTACCTACCACTTGACGATCAAAAAAATATCTCCACGCGTTCCTGAGAAGAAGGGTCTTGACAGAAGTACGGCCGGTCGGAAAGACAGACAGACGGACGGAAATCAAACTGGTCCTATAAGGGTTCCGTTTTTTCCTTTCGAGGTACGGAACCATAAAATGCTGAGATTCAGAGAAACTCTTTGTCTAAGCCTTAGTTTATTAATGCTAAAAGCACGTTGTTTAACTCGGCATTGTCACTGGTGGGAAACGTTTTTTTGGCATCATTTGAAAGAAATTGCGTTGCAGTAAATTTAATGGGTGAGAACGGTTATCTAGAAATGCAGTAGTTGTAAATATGCTTAAATTTTTGCGAGTGTAGAAGTGTAGTAATGAATAAGGCAACGTTATAGGGTCCGATGGTGACGCTATTGTTGTGAACCGAGATCGTAGATATTTTAGTTTAACACCTGCGAAAAGCTCTAAACCGGTATTGAAACGCTAATTCTCTTAGAGATAATGTACTTACGAATAGAGTTCAATATCGCAGCATTGTCCAGGCCGTTCAAACAAATTCCAGCTTTATAATGTTAGTGTAGACAAAAAAATATAAACATAGAAGTGAAGTTATGACTCTATGTAGGCATTTATCTCTGGAACTATCTTATTGATTATAAAAATGCGTTGTAAGACACTACACTACCCTTGAGTAACATAAGCTATATCTTCTTTGGATTTCAATATTTACATTTCGCTAAAACATACGAATTCAAACATCGCGAGACGGCGAAAAATATCTTCAAAATTGGATTTAAATTAATATAAATTAATGTCAATCGATCAATAAACGCCCCGCCCATAGATTATATTTAAGAATTTAATGCAAAATAAAGTACTTGGATATTAAATGTACACGTTCGCCAAAGATAAGCAAATGGTAAGAATAAACTTTTTATAAACAGATTCGTTCTGATAAAACGCAGGTTAATGTCAGCGTTTGAAGGTCGCGGTGTTGCGTCACATACGTTAATTAAACTTAGGATTTTAGATATCATTATCTTACTTCTTGCTATTTCGAATTTAGTGGAGATGTTTGGCTGTTAGCAGGAAACGTAGAAATTACTAGACTTCCTGGAATTCACATGGGGAATTTTAGTATGGGAAAGATGTTTCAATAGACCGTATTGAAGCAACAGTTAGTCTTGTACACAGGGCTTAGAGACTCGGTCCAATGCTCGCTCGGATGATGCTATGCTCCTAAGTTTAGACATTGGGCCGTAAGAGTGGAGAAACCAATATAACCGTTCCACTCATGTTCCAAGTGAGGGTAGCGACAAAGCGTTTTTTATGCGCAAAAGAGATAGTCTTTAATGTATTATGAGTATTGCTTTTTGATAGTGGGAGGGTAGTCAATGGTATATAAAAAAGGTATAGCATGTATTTTGCACTGTGGTGAATAAATGTATCCGTAGCGACTCCTAATGTATTGCTTTCCGTTGTACCACAAAGTGAAGGTAATCCTATGATTGAGATTTTAATAGTGGGTTTAACTTTTGATGTTTAGGTCGATTCTTCTAAGGTTCACAGGCGCCCATATCCCAGAATTTGTATTACTTATAATTATGTTAGTAAAATTAATCCTAAGTTAGATATTTTTCATGATTCATGCAACAATAGAAGAAAAAATACTAGATCACCTCAAAACTTAAACTAAAGCCACAGTCATTGTATACCCTTATAAATTGAAATATAAAAAAATTGCATTGTGTGTATATAAATAACACAATTTTTTTTAATAACATCATGTGGCCAATTATAAATAGGCTTCTCAAAGTATATTACACTTTTGTAAGACAAGTTGCTCTAGATTTGTATTTTGTAGATTTTAGATTTAGTTCTAATGTTTTTATTTTATTATTTACCAAATATGAGTGTGTAATTTGTAAGCGTTGTGTATTCCTTTAATTGCCTACACATAACGTGATTTTAGTACATTGTTTAAATAAATAAATATGTTATAAAAGAATGCTCATAAGTTGCATTGATAGCGCATTATCCGTATGAAATTAAAAGAAACCATTAAATAAAAAAACATTTAGATAAAATTATATTTATTCATTGAACCTTCGTTCAACCGTGGTTCTTAGTATTTTATTGTTTGCAATATTGAAACACGTGATAGGTGCGTGATATGTAGGGTATATTTTTTTTTCATTATTGTTCATTATCTGACCAATAACATTTTATAATCAGTTATTAACCTAATTACTGTATGCTTCCAAAATGTATTGACGTAAGTGGTAAGGGAATGGAACGAAACGATTAGAAACGCATTGAAATAAATTTATTTTCTGGATTATATCGCGGTTTTTTATATTATTATTTTCTCCCGATGTTTCGAAGACTGCAGCCTTCAAAGTCACGGGGTGGACTGAGGTCGTGCGAAAAGTCAAAGTTATAATAACTTGAAAAGAATAATATAAATAATCCGAGACAAAATCCTAAAAATAGTTTTATTTCAATGTCTAACAATCGCTAAACATAAAAAATCACTATCGGTAACAAGGATTTTATTGTTGTAAGACTCCGTAGGGCCCTAGGCACCTCCTTAAATAGTTTACAATATTTGGTTTCGATTTACTGGCATCTATGGAACATTGTATTGTTTCTAGAATAATTAAAGTATAATACATCATCATTTATTTTGTGCACGTATTGTTATATATGAATTCTTTACCAATATTTTTTTGAACAAAAATGTAGAAATTCGAAAAGGCAGATGTGGTAAATAAACTGTTTAAAAAATGTGAGAAGTTGGCATAATGTATTTATCACTCTAGAGGACTATAGGTTATAATACTGAAGATAAAACTATACGCGGTATGATTTTCTGGATCCGACTTTTATTTACATTTTATTCAAAGATAGTAAGGATAGGAATGTATTTTGTTTGTTAGTAAACATAGATTGCGCAGTGGGCGTGGTGGTCATCCATCTTTAGTCCTTGAAGTGCAACATATTTAATATATTGGATATCGACTGATGTGGCAGTAAACAGTAATTGCCACTATATATTTTATAATTATATCGTTACGTCTAACATCATTGTTGTGGGCAGTTTTTTTGGGATAAAAACCTACGCTAGCTCAAGTGTGGTAAAATTTTCTAATAGCATAAAGATTACAGTGTCTATTCAGCAGTTGTAGAGATTATTTTCTGCAAACAAACTAAGAATTTTACCTTGCAATTCTACTGCGATTTTGTTATATGTTGCAAATATTATAGACTATATTTAAATATTTGACATCTTTAAAAATATTTGGTAGTGTCGATTGTTCTAAAAGTATTGTGGTACAAGTAAATGTTTTTGCCCCCAGGACTCAGACAGAAGGAACTAGTCGAAGCTTCAAACACAGCAAGCAGACGCCGCGGAGGCAGCTCAGCGTCGAAGGATGTCGAACCTAAATTGAAGATGGAGAAATGTTTGATCGTCTCTAAAGTTACCAGATATGAATATGAAAGGTAATGTGAATGTCCCTTAATGATTTCTTACGTTGACGCGAATTTTAGACATTAAATTAAAACTAGTTTTCAGAGTTAATCTTGGTTCTTTATAATATAATTTTCTCCCGACGTTTCGATTACTGCAGCCTTCGAGGTCACGGGGCGGACTGCGATGTTGGACGTCCGAAAAGTCAACGTTAAAACATCTATCTACATTTCACAATCATAATTTTTCCTTTCAAAAAGTATCACTTATTATTTAGTGCAAGCATTATTTGCATGATTCTGAGACATGAGATGAGCCTTACAAAGCTTAGCACCAGCTAAGATTGTAAAGATTTTTGTAGCCAGCGTATGTACAGTGCTGGCTACAAAAACCCTTTGTACGTGAACCCAGTGTCGTTTGCCCGTAACAATAGACAAAGTGATTTGTTTTGATGGATTCTCACGTATGAGAAATTTATCACTGTTTAAATATGAGACAATGTGTCAATATTATCTATTGGAGATGTTTACTAATGAATTATTTTGTATTATGATTTACTATCTTAGGATTAAAATGTATTGTTCTTTTGTCCCCATCAGACAGCCTAAAAACGTTAATTACTTTGACGTATTTTCTACCGATACAAATATATCGATGGTTGATTACTAACGAAACGATAGCATCTTACATATTATCAGCCGACATGGCTAGACAGCGCGCAAATATTCTTTTTCACGCTTGTTTTTGATGACTTCAAATTTATTACTAGCTATTACCTGCGGCGCCGCCCGCGTGAAATAATTTTTCCAGGATATTTTCCGCGCAATATAAAGTAGCCTATAGTACACAAGAGTAATGTAGCTAATTATTAGTGAAAAATTCAAAACCGTTTTAATAGTTCCTGACCGTTTAAACAAACAAGCCTTTCAACTTTAGTATATTAGTATAGATATCAAATTTAATTTGCCGGTCTTTATTGAAAATTACGTACCATGTGAATGACCTGTTGGTATGTTCAATAAATAGCCTTTCGTAAACATTAATACACAAAGGATCATTGGTTACCGGTTGTAATTGTTTAGCCCTTTGATTTATAATTATATGAATTTAATACACGGGTTCCAATATCAGGTACGCATGTTAGTTGCATATACGCATATATCCAATATGCATATAAGAATTTGTGCGTTCTTCCTATACGTAAGTAATTATACGCACCAAATAACACACAAGCCATAACCTTAAGATGGGATTCCATCCTCACCATCTGAATGGATATTAATGATTCTTCTCTGGTATGATGGACGTCTATTGTCGACGATGATCACTCTAAGTGACGCAATCGTTCATTGGCGCCTTCTACATAAAAGTTTCGACTTTCGTATTCTCACGACACTTGACTTGTAGTTCTCTAGATACTTCCATCATGTTTGTTTACTTCGAACTTATGTTTGATCAATGCTGTCAACATTCGATTTCAATATGCGTGCTCGACGTCACGCACGCACGCCGATTTGTGATGTTAAAGTGAGACATAGCATGACATAGATTTATATAGCATTCGATGATTACAGATACGCGATTACAATAATACTATAATTGTTTTGTAACATTGAGTTGTTCAGCGGAACGTAAATGAGCCTTTGAAGAATGTGGAGATTCAAATAGGTAGTTGGTGGTAGAATATATTTTATATTCGCCTGGATAGCGACCACAGTATACGAGATGTTAAAACCCGCCATAGTGGCCCACGTAAGTATCGCGTTCCAGGATCAGCCTGCGTATATCTGGTTCCAACAGGCCGGCATAATTGTGTCGACTGTCAGGGGTAATCATCTCTCGTTAGTCGAAGTTCTATTGGACCCCACACCACTTACCATCAGCTGCAGTCGAGTCACATTGCAGTGACCGTATAAAAAAAATGGCGCAGATGTTAATCCGAAACTGGTGTGTTACTTTTAATACAGATCCGTTTAGTTCATATGTCTAAGCTAACGAACATTCAAACATCTGCAAAAACTTTTACATATTTTATAATATTAGTAGATTAATAAGATTGAGAATACACAACACTTGAGATTAATTAAATGTTTTACAATTAATCGCTATAATTTTCCTTCGAACTTTACCAATTCAAATACCAATTATCGAAACAAAACAAACGTGAGAACTGATTACTGGTAAAAACTTATTACATACGCTCGAATGATTTGCACGACGCACGTGTCCCAGCCCGCCAATTAATATATCAGTTAATTAAAACTATCAGTTTATTGTCGCGTGTTTAAAAGTTAATCTGTAATTGTTTTATGGAGTATTGTGGCTTTTGTGAAATGGGTCGGGGAATATATTGTATTAAAAGCACGTAAAGCCATTGGTCCTGCGCCTGATCTCTCTCCGGTCATGTCGTGCCGTCTCACCGGACTGATCGAAGGAACAGAGAGTGCACCTGTATATTGCGCACACACTTGTGCACTATAAGATATCCTGCGTACTTGGCTGATTTCCGTTGAGATTGACCGACGTGGCCGAAAGAGGGTATCAATGACTTTCGTTGACTGACTTTAGGGTGGAACTGGCCGAACGTCCAGAGCACCAAATCGTAGTGAGGGTATCAAGGGATGTTGGGAGGTGTCACAGACTTGAACATTATCATCGACAGACTTGAACATATGATATGTTTTTGCCAGTAAAAAATACCCTTAAAAAAATTGCTTATTGGTAAAGAATGATTTGTAGATAAGTTTGGGTAACAAAACAAAATGCATATTTAAGTCATTGTACTGTGTGAACTTGAAAAAGCCTTTATTTCGTAATCTCAGACAGACATTTATTTTCATAATGTTTGTGTGTGTATATTACATCAACATAATATTACATAATTCAGTTAACTTGTCATAAATGCAACTTAGTAAGACAATGATAAACAGTTTATTATTTATTGCTTACTTTCTAACGTTGTATTATGATATGTTTACGTTTTAGTTTCTATTATATATTTAAACCATTTATTTTTCTACACACAAATAAAACCAACAAAATAATGGTATACAATTATTGGTGGTAATCTACTGAACGGATTTTTATGACATTTGGTATGGAGATAGTTTAAGACCTTAGTAGGTTATAGACTTTCTATTCCGGGAAAATACAGGGTCATTTTGACACTGCGTTTCTAAATGAAAACACATACTTATATACTTGGAAATAACACTTTACCATAAGTTACATGAGCCATAGATGTAAAATAAAAAAGTTATAATTTCGAACAAAATAAATATTAATAAAAAGTAACTTATATTTTACGCGCCCTACTGCCATTACTGCTTACTCTTAGATAATTCGTCGCAGCGGCAACATCAGACTTTCAGTCAGAAATACACCCACGCACACGCCATATTCGCATTAAACTACAACATGATCAAACATCAGAAAACTAAAACCAGGATTTTTAGTGAAAATATTCAGTATTTGTGGAAGATTTTTGGCACAATATCAGCAAGGGGTGAAGACGAGTACCTATGTGGTTTCATTTAGTAACGCAATGTCAAAATGACCATGTATATAGCAGGACTTTTATCCCGGAAAACTCCTTCACGCGGGCGAAGCCGCGAGCAAAAGCTAGTTCTACATAAAGTAAGTCGGCTGAAATCGGATTAGATGGACCCGTCGCCACTGTAACTTACCCACTGGGTTACTTTTGGGAAACTAGCATCATCGCTTAAAAATTCTCTGCGATGGTTTCCTTTCAGAATATTGAGAGATATAATTTTGTAAAGAAGTATGAATCAGTAGTAATCCCAGCGTCATATGTAAGTGGATTTCATTATTTCCGAGTTCACAATTATAACCAGTTATTGGGCCTCGCTTGATAAGATAAGAGCTCTGTTGATAAACTTTGCCATATGTTTTGTACAACGCGCAATTTTAAGCTTTTCGCATTGTTATGTTTTCCGCAATAGTCATCACGCTATTATGAAATATCATCGATAAAGATATAAAATCGATTATAAATGGCGTATTTGCGTCTTCTTTAAAATAAGTATGTCATAAGGCGTATGTATTGAGCTGTCGACGTTTTATTAATAACTAGTTTTGCTCGCGGCTTCGCCCGCGTGAAGAAGTTTTTCAAAATAGAAAGAATCCTATTACCTTCCCAGAGTCTTCAACTATCTCCATACCAAAATTTATAAATATCCGTTCAGTAAAAATGAGAAAATCGATCACATACAGACCGACAGAAAAGGGGACTTTGTTTTATTTTATATATGCTTCGCCCGCGTGGATTTCGGACTTAAAAAATGGAGCCGGTCGCGAACGTTCAAGAATGTTCGTTTTACGAAGCTACTCGCTAGGTGATTCGCTAGCCTCTAGGTGCCAAGCAAGCCGCCTGTGCGTTCGCGACCTTATATATATACAGAAATAATCTTTATAGCATGATTCAGTATTCACGTATGATGGCTTATTATTAGCGTATCACATGTATAACTTTGGTGTTTCTATATCGATTTCTATGATTATTTTTTATGGAATATTTAATAATGTTAACTTTTTTAATTAGGGATGACTGAGAGTGTTATAAACGTAAGAGTAGACAAATATAATGAGAAAGTTTCGAACTGCTAAGTTATCGGGAGTTACACGTGTTATTGTGAGTCAACTATAAAAGATAGACATATGCTGTCGTGGGATATTTTTTACATAATTTTAAGGAGAATATTTCCGTCATACATGATTTCTGTGTAGCTTTAACCATTAAGGTTGCACACGCGACGGAAGCTTAAAAATGGAGTAACTTCTCCCGTTTTCCCAACATTTCCCTTCACTGCTCTGCTCCTATTAATTGTAGCGTGATGAAAAGTATACTATAACCAGCACAGGAGTATGACAAATAATTGTACCAAGTTTCATTAAAATCCGTCGAGTAGTTTTTGTTTCTATAACGGTTATACAGACAGACAGACAGACAGACAGACAAAAATTTTACTAATTGCATTTTTGGAATCAGTATCGATCCCTAATCACCCCCTGATAGTTATTTATTTTGGAAATATATTTAATGTACAGAATTGACCTCTCTACAGATTTATTATAAGTATAGATATAGATAAATATGAGCTAATGTGTCAAATTCCGCTCCTAGGAGCCAGAGAATACAGCATCGTGCTTATCAAACGTTCTGACTGTTAGTAAAAAATGCTGTTGAAATGTTAATTCGCGCCATTTCAACAGCATTTTTTTCTAATCACAAAAATCTGATCACAATAATACTGTTACCCATGAGCGTAACAACATTATTGTGATCTGATTTGAAGAGACACTATGCAGGATAATTACTAAACATTGTGATGGATAATATCTAACCTCTCCAAGTGTTATTTGAGGCGCTATCATTGTTTATTTACAGACGTATTTCTACCAGCAGCATATGATCTGATGTCGTAAAACGTGTAAACAAGCTGTTATGGTACAATTTAAATTTTGTAATATAAATACATTTTTCGCAGGCACAGCCACGACTACATACCTGACGCGGAGCTGGAGAGGATACTCCGAAAGCGAGGGTCTGACTTCGACACAATGTTGTCGAACCACAGGCAGCAGAAGGCGTTCGAAGAAAATGTAGCTACCAGCCTGAAGGAGATGGGGCTGAAGGTCGAGATGGCTAGCAGGTGGGTTTTAAACATTATTAGAGTACTCAGTAACAAAGCCGTCTCAATTGTATTGATCGTCGGGGCGTGAATGTCTGCTTGTGCCCTTTCATTAATTAAAAAAAAATATTTACCTTTTTGCCAAGGTTCAAGCAAAAAAATTTGGCCGCAATGTTTTCCTTTTTTTTATCGGGTGATCGGCTTGCGGCCCCTAGGTGACTGCGCCCTATTGCCACATATCCTTTACATCTTCGGGTGAAGACTGCCCTGTTCGGCCGCAAATACACATTGATAAAGTACTATACCACAATGAAAATATAATTTCGATAAATCGCCGAACAAGTTCCCTGAGTAAACAGCGTTATGTTCTACCTATAGATCATAGTAAAAACCACGATTAATTGTAAAATAGTTTTAAAGAAATCATTACATAGATCATTCCCTATATAATGATTTCTTATGTTTCTTTGTTTTCTGCTTTCCCTCTCAGTAGTAGAGGAGGCCCGTGCCAAACAGTGAGACAATATATAATACAGGGCTGATATTATATAGATCATAGTGTTGACACTTTAAACGAAGTATGTAAGAGCAATTTGGCAGGTCGAAATAATTATAGTGTCAATCAAGAGAAACTGAATTCTTTTTGTAGAGATATGTTTTGTATAACGATGCACTAGTCAGCTGCAATGTAGTTGTTTTTTATCATTATCACATAACAAACCAGTTTTATAACGCGAGGCCTTGATGCTCAATTGGCGAGTTGATTGGTGGAATTGGTTGCAACCTTACGTAAATGTCACATGGCCTTATAGGGTTAATTGACCGAGAAAAATGTTATATCAGAATACTATATACATGAACGTAGCGATAAAATAAATCACGTAAAATAAGACTATTTCTCAAAATAAATGTACACAACGAAATAGATTTTACTAAGTTATATTACGATTTATTCTGCCTTAACAGATTCTTATTTGTTTTGATAAATTTATTCTGTATTTTATTTGATAGAATGCATGTACCAAGACAAACAAAAAAAAAAGAGAAATGAGACAGAAAATGTTTTAATACTATTTCGTTACGCACATTTATTCAGAGACATACTTATTAAATTTTATGTTACTTCTTAATAATATAATAAATCCGAAAGGTTATGAAAATGTTTGTTAAAAGCTATCAAAGACATCGCTGAACGTGTTTGGATGACATTTGGCACATGGCTAGATTCTAAACTGGATTTAAAAGAGGAGACTTCTATATCCGAAAGCAGAGTGGGATTTTTATTAAGGACTTTCGCTTGGGCGAAGCCGCGAACAGCTCCTAGTTTTATTAATTACATAAGGAAGTTATTTTTGGTTTTCAATATAACGAAATTTACGACTTATGTCTGCGTCACATCATGTCTATCTTTGAACAAATATTTATATTTTTGTAAAAAAGAAATACATAGTATTAGGTATGTAGTAGCATCATGTATTTCGTGCTATACGTGGTGTAGGTAATTTTCAATAAAACTTTAATTGGCCAACCAGACAATGTTAACAAAATAGAGTCTAATTGTTACATACGCAATGTCAGTCAATTTGAAGATAAATCATAAATTATTTATTTATGTACTATTTAATGACATTATAAAAAAATGCTCGCGAAAGTTGCGTACGTACCGCTACGTAGTTTTTCCAATTAAATATCCTGTATTAATCCAGGCCATGCTCCATCTGTCTGCAAAATTTTATCTAAATCCGTTCAGCAGTTTCTGCGTTCACTTCTAACAAACATCTTCATAAACACATTTACCGTAAGGTTAAGGGAATGTTTGTTTACATTGTGTGCATGTTTCGTTGAACGAGACATTGTAGAGTCGAGACAGTTGCGTAATTATAGAATTACATCATATTATATACTTCGTGCTAGCTTTGGCTCTTAGATTCGCTCGCGTATGTCAGTTTTAGCGACCAAAATTTGTCGTTGGCACTCATAGAAATAGTATCTTCCTATGAATGGAAATAAGTCGGAATAAGTAAGTGGTTTTGGGGAATACTTTCTAACATCCAAATCACAAATTGGACCTCCTTAATTATACTAAATATATTCTTACATTTTAAAAAACTAAGTCGTCCCGCTGCGTCTGTCTGTCGCAACTCGATTAACTCTTTCGAGTTAATCGAGTTTACTAATATTTTCATACAGTTTTCACTAATGGACGAAGTGCTTTAAGAGGAAGGTTTATTTGTATATTTCATTAATGTTTTGTAAGGCACAAAAATGTAGGCATACTCTCTGCTGCCAACTCGAAAGGGAGGCTAAACACTAGTACACATATAAATTAAAAAACAAATATATTTTGTAGTGTTTATTTATTTATTCTCTAATTATAGAATATGAAATATTCCATCCGTGTTTTGTAACATTAAGTATTTTTCCCACACAGTTATTTGTGACAAACAAACAATGCTTATCGTAATAGTGTTGCATAATGTGTACTTGTTACTTTGTAATGATCGCCGGTACGAATGTACTTGATGTTAATTATAAATAGTATTTTTGCTAGTAGTAGGATATATTTTATATCCGCCCAGATAGCGACCACAGTACACAAGGTGCTACACCCGCTATAGTGGCCCTCGTAAGTGTCTCGCGTTCCGGGATCAGCCTGTGTATATCCGGTTCCAACAGGCCGGCATAATTCTGGCGAGTGTCGATGTTAATCATATCTTGACAGTCGCCATTCTATTGAAGTCCACTCCACTTACCATGAGATGCAGTAAAAGAAACGAATCAATGAAGTTGTTTTTATGAGTTACTCTGCCACATTTCTTTCTTACTTGTCTTATTAATGGAGGAGTCTAAAATGATTATTTGAATGATTCCAAGTTCCACATTTTAGCTACTTTATACAATAAGTTTGAAGTTGGATGGAATTTGTTCAAAAAAATGTTCAGCGCCCATATTAAAAGCGGACATGTCAATTGCAACAGTTTCTGCTTAGAAAAAAAGCAGGTTCCCAAATACTAAGTAATATTTTTTCTTTACCTTCCACCTATATGTACCACTGTTCATAATATAATTTATTTCCAGATTAACATATAACGAAGACATGATCAAATGGTGCGACGTGGTGGTGCCGTGCGGCGGCGACGGCACCTTCCTTCTAGCTGCTTCTAGAGTTAGAGACGCAAAGTGAGTATAGCTGTCGCCAAATCACTTGACCGGTCTGAAGTTGGTAACGTTACATGCCTGTCAGTATTTAATATCTAAACACTACCGTGCACGTGGAAAAAAACAATAGCTTTTGCTTGTAACTATCTTCGGTTTATTATTTAGTAGGGGAAAATAGGGGGTTTAGGGACGGTAAATTTGAGCTCATGTCTTTATACCCAAAAGGTTAGTTAGTGCATCTACATTGATTCATAAGTTTATTTTAGTTCCATGATGTGTTAAGCGAGCCTTTATGGGCACAATTTTGAATTCCATGTAAAACAGACATGATTTTTCGGAATCGTAATTTTTTTGTGAATATGATTCATTTGAATGCTGTTAAAATACAAATATCTTTCGTTTTTTGTTAATATCCATACTGCACATATACACTAAAATGTGTTGCAGCAAATTAATATTTCCTTATTATTTTGTCGACAGTAAACCAGTGATAGGCTTCAACAGCGCCCCGCACAAGTCGGTCGGGCGTCTCTGCCTACCCACTTGGTGTTCTAATGACGTGAAGGGTGCGCTCCCACGCTCTGGAAGGGAGGTAAGTGTTGTTAGGTTTGAACCTTGTATCATTAACAAATGTTGTAAGTAGAGTTATACTGCAAGGGCGGGATATCTAGTAAATCTCCCTATTCATGTCCTTATTCTGGTCTTTAGAATTTGGCAAAGTCCCCCACCATTTCGCCATTGTCTATGCTCATAAATAATAATTTAGTATAACCCACCAATCATTTGCCAGAATTCTAAAAAATTAAACATTCGAATATAGAACATCGTTTGTAATTGTAATGTAACAAATATTTGAATATCGAACATAGTTTGTAATTGTAATGTCACAAATATTTGAATATCGAATATCGTTTGTAATTGTAATGTGAGAAATATTTGAATATAGAACATCGTAGCAAGTGTCACGTGACGCGTGCTCTGTGGCGCCACCGCCGACATTCAATGTAACTTAGCGCCGAAGTGTTTGGTCGCAGGGCCGGTTCCGCTGGATGCGCCGCTCGCGGATACGCACCACCATCACCTGCGAGCCGAAGCTGATCGACACCATCGCGCCTGTTGACCTGCACACGCTGCACTATTGCAGGTAGGTTTCATAGATGACAATGTCAAACATAATTTTCCCGTTCTTACGTTGTACTCCAATAACTTATGTTAATTTCTTCCACTATTACGTGGAGCCGTAGAATGAAAAAGGTGATCTTCATTACCAGGACACTTAAAAAATAATTAGTTTCTAGATTTTGTCATCTCTTATAAGATGTTGATTAAAAAATAAAATATTGGTACAAGGTAACATTTTTTCAGATATCCTCCAGTGCCAAATACAGAAGAGAACCAAGAAGCTAGAGCGTCACAGCCGAACAATCCAGAACAAAACCCTAAACTCGCCACTAAAGTACTCCCGTATTTGGCTCTCAATGAGGTAATTCACTTTTGCATTCCATATAAAAATTATACTAAATTCGTTCTTATTGCCTAAGAACATCTATACGATAAACACACCTAACATTAGCACACATTTTATATAAGAGAAATAATCGAGGTAAAAGTGCTACAAAACCTGGACCCAATTATGGACACCTTTGTCAAACAACGATTTAGACATCTACCGATATGTAACATCTCAGAATAAGAACAAGCATAGAAGGAATCTAAATTACCCTCATATACTTATCCTATTTTTCAAATAGGCCAAAACCGTTGAAAAGAACGAGACAAATATTATGTTGCTAAGGTCGGCTTGCGTACACTTTAAAATAACCAAATGGTTACCTTTGGTCCTCTTTATGATGCCAAATTAAAAACACAAAATAAAATGTCAAATGTGTTATCCACCGTGCAAATAATAAATAAAGTCGAAGAATAAGAGGAAACTGAAATCAAAAGGGCCTCCATCGGTGAGTAAACAAAAATCGAATATATTTGCTTAAACCCTGTATATAAGTGCAAAAGTGTTATTAATTATACTTTATTATGCTGTAGTCATATTATAATCTGCTGTTGGCCATTCGATCCAGTCATTATTAAGTATTTTTCATTTTACCAATTTACGTAGTCGTGGTCAATAGTGTTGTGCTGCATATTCTGTCGATAACATAGATGTTAGTATATTGTAGTTTACTATTTTGAATAAATTGCCTTTACTTTCAATGTATGGTGGTGTAGTGGTAAAAGCCACTTGGAAACCGTGCGCGAAGGCTGGGATCGAGGAAACTATCTGATTTTCATAGTGTGTTTCATACAATGTGTTTCATTGCAGATTCCACAGATGATGCTATGAGGCAAAAATGGATCGTTTCCATAGCTCGTCCCAATTGGCATTGAAAAACAGCACCGTGTTTGCTCTTAGCATTTCGACAAAGTTTTATTAACATTGAAATAAGTTATCAAACATATGTGACATGAATGATACCGGTGTGTTTTAATTTTACTGTCCCATTTTAGTAGCTTTTGTCAAATCACACCTCTTGGGTATCTTTTAATCCCTTACTGCGTACTGGTTTTCTCCTAGACGAAATTCCGGCCGATTTCTTGTTTGTTACAGCGGTTTCCATTCCTTCCGAAATTTCTAACATTTTCTTAATTTAATAATCTAAATGCTAGACCATTTTGTGTGAATGATATTGGTATGTTGTAGTGATGTTTTGGTACTTGAATACCAAACAGGGTTTTGATATCTTTTAGCCTCTATCTAAATAGCAATTTGCAACGGCTTGTAGTTGACTGACCGAAAAGTGTTTATTTTAGCAGGTCTGTGAATTTACCATAGCCGATAGACAAAGCATTTATCGATATCGATAAGATGTCAGAAGGGATCGCAACACAATTAAATTTCTTGCTGTCTAAGACAGAGTACGCTCAAATGTCATAGTGTTACTTCTATGCTTGTCATTGTTCTGAGTGTAACATAAATGTCAAAAGGTGAAGAAAAAATTGTGTCACATTCAATTTTAAAATAGAACAGTAAAATGTTATAAATCCATCCGCACACGCGACTTATTTGTTTACACAACGACATAACATGTGTGGTTAGGCTCTATGTGTTTGTTCCTTCGACATGCAGTAATAATATTTGCGTTTTGTTATCACTTTACATAATATTTATGGAAGTTGACGTAGTTAATTGTCCGTAATAAAAAGGCGCTTAATGTCTAGGTGGGGTAATTGAAGGAAATGTTGGTTGCTTTTATCTTTTTTCGTTTGACAAGAACGGGAATTAAAGTCTATACAGCCAAGTTTTACATTGCAGATAAGTTATTTTAGCATGATGAAATATATGATAGATATTATAATTGATATCGTAAATTCTTATCAATGTAATTTCAAATAATTGACTTACAGATAGCTTGTCTTATTTTTTAAAATGATGACATAGTACCCTTATATTTCGAAATCCACGAAAATGTATCTAACATTTTTACCTATCTTCTTTATTAGTGCGTCATATATACCCATCTCTTTCTCCCATTCGCAGGTGTTCATAGGCGAGAGCGTGACGTCACGAGTATCCCTACTGAGGCTACAGATCGACAACGGCCAGTGGACGCACACGAAGAGCTCCGGTCTGTGTGTCACCACGGGTACAAGCACATCATGGCATTTCAGGTAATTACCTACATATAATATTTTATATAATTCTTCCACCTGATTTTAGGCCACCCAGAAAAGCGAGGCAACTATTGTTTTTTTCAAACACGTAGCAAGGTTTTGTATTAGTTTTTATGAATTTCAATCTTTTTTAATTCTTAGCATAAAATAATCATGAGGTTTTTCGTATACTGCAATCGGTTTGAGTTGGTATGCATGTTGAAATTTTGGTATATTACAGAATTTAGCATAACATTCATCTATATGAAGACAGTGCAATGCCATGCAATACTTTATTGTACAAATCTCTGGTTATTTATGGGTAGGCAGGGACTATTATGGAAGCAACATTCAAATCAATCACTTCTGTTTTCCAGTATCAACTGTCTCCGTACACACTCCGTGCTGGAGCTGATGAAGATCTTGTCTGAAGACTTCGGCGTGAACCTGGACACTAGGTTGGAGAAGGCGCGCGAGGTCACCGAGAGATACAACGAGAAACTCATGTTTCCGCCAGGTATGGGGTGAAAGCGTTCCATTGTTGATATTGGCTTACAGGAGCTGAAGTTGTGGGTATGAGGGCCAGATAATGAAGTTGTTGTAGCTGAATATGTCAGGTCAGGTGGTGGTCAATGACCATGAACGCCTATAAACAATTCATGTGTAATAATCTATATATCTATAAAAGAAAGTGGTGTTAGTTACACTATTTATAACTCAAGAACGGATGAACCGACTTGGCTGAAAATTGGTGGAGAGGCAGCTTAGAACCAGGAGACGGACATAGGATACTTTTTATCCCATTCCCACGGGAACGGGCGTGACATAAGACGTGGTATAAGAAAGCAAAATTTGGTATGGAGATAGTATAAGACCCAAGGTTATAGGCTACTATCCGGGAAAATATATAGTGGGACTTTTATCCCGAAAATCCGTTCACTCGGGCGAAGCCGCGAGCAAAAGTTAGTTATATATAAAATAATTGAATTTTTTGATAATTTGTGGGTTCGTACATTTTGGCACGCCCGTCTCCAATTTGTTTCGTAAAGGGTTTGTGTAATATATGTATATGTGTTGCCTAGACTCGAGCAGCTGGCGTACTCGGTGCGCGAGTACATAACGTTCGAGGAGTGGCCCGCGCCGCGCGGCCTGCGCGTGCGCGACCGCGCCGCCAGCGTGCAGGTCAAGAGCCACTGCAGCGACGCAGGTACTACTACTTATTAAATCTTTACTGCACACCGAAATAATCTACGTTATATTAAAAATATGAGAGGTGGCCTAATTGACGGTCTTATTGCTTACAGTAATTTACTTAACGAATTCTCATAGTAAACATTTTTGAAAGCTTCAATGGAGATTAAATGTAAAAACATGTCATAAATATATATAAAATCAACATAACTTTATGTCCACATTAAAATGTATAATTTATTCGTTTCTCACACTTATTTTTCTAAGTTTACAACGAACGAACGATGTGTTTAAAACAACTATACGCATATCTAGAACCAAGACTGCTCAACTTTATATTCAATAATATTCCGTGAACAGGTCTAGTGGTTGACGGTAGCGTCTCTTTCCCGTTCAATGATGGTACAGAAGCGCAACTCGAG